>NC_092374.1:12970295-13285962 GCF_030028105.1 Mobula birostris | reverse complement strand
TGTTTTTTCTTCCCACATTCCCATCAACATCTCCAGATATTACTCCAAGATGCACAATTGGAATCAGGTTTAATCACTGAATTCTGTAATGTGAAACGTGGTGTTTTGTGGCAGCAGTAGAGTCCAATGACATAAAATTACTATAAATTACAAAATACAGCAAAGAAGGGAATAATGACTGTTCAAAAATCTGATCATTGAATGTGGGTCTTCAGGCTCCTGTACCTCCTCCCTGATGTAGTAATGAGAAGGGGGCATGTCTTGGAAAGTAAAGCTCCTTAATATTGGAAGCCGCCGCATTGAGGCCGCTTCTTGAAGGTGTCTTTGGTGGGGAAGGTTGTGTCCATGATGGAGCTGGCTGGGTCTATGACCTTTTGTACCCTCTTGTGATCCTGTACATTAGAGCCTAAATGCGAGGCTGTGATATACTAAGTCAGAATGCTCTCCACTGAACACCGTAGAAATTGGCAATAGTCTTTAGCATTATCAAGTGTCCCCAAACTTCTTACAAAGTAGAGCTGCTTCATGGACGCGACACACTGATGCAATGAAGAAGGCACGTAGGGGCTCTATTTCATTTGGAATTTGAGGATATTTTTTATGTCACCAAAGACTTACAGGTATCTGTGTCAGCTTGTACTATGGGGAACATTCCAACTGGTCACATTGATCAGTTAATGTCCCAAATTATACAAACAACTGAGGAGTGAGATATTTTATGTCTAAAAGTGCTAATGGTACTCACTGACAGGTTTCTTTAATAAAGCTGTATTAATCGAAACCTACACATTTATTTGTCCAGGCAACGAGGGTTCGCAGCAGCAGAAAGGGCAAAACAAGTGGAAGAATTTTGGCAGCGAAAGCGGGAAGCTCTGCAGAATAAAGCACGTGGTGAAGGACACTTGGTATGAAATTTTTGGTTTCAGCCTTTTTTCACCCAGCTGTGGAAGAGAGACAGAATGGGTTAATCGTACACAGCCAGTGCATGCCAATTCTTTCATACTCTTTGTATCCATTCTTGTAATTCCTCAGTCAAGAAAGCAAGCAGTTCAATGTGATGTTACAGTATTGTCTGATGTGTTTGATCGTCCACCCAGCTACTTCAGATCAGTTTATAAACACCATTGGTACTTGTTATAACAAAGATTTGTACAAGATGAGAGGGAAATTAATGGAATGATATTCTGAAAGGAGTGTGAAAAGGACAATTTGATCATTAGCTTGTCTAAGTGCCGTTGATTTTGTGAAGTAAGGGTGTATGAGGTTCACTGAATTGAAAAACCCCATTGCAGTGCCAGTTGAGGTTTACAGTATGCAGAATATCCTTTGGATTTGAGTGTGATATATGTGCTTGGTCAAAGCTCATCTTAGTATCTTTTGATCATGTATACATTTGAAATGTATTAATTTTCATGGTGAATTGTTGCATGTGACTACATGCAACCCTCCTGAGCCTGAGTGTCCGAATTACGACCATGTAGTCCAGAAGGAATCACGTCGGCTTCAGATGAATATTGTATATGTTGCTGATGGTTGAGAAACTTCACAGAATCATAGCAGACTAGAACATGCACAATAAGGAGCAGGTTTTGACTTAGCATATTTCCATTTGCTGAAACCTTGTAAAACTCGTGTGTCAACACTGCTTTTCCATCTTGATATTTTTCAGTGTTGAAAAATGTTTCTGAAAAGTGTTGAAATGATGTGTAATTTTATCTTGGCTTTCGCATAAACTTTAGAATGAAGGAGTTTGTTGTTTATGGGAATGGCCAATGTGCTTTCAGAACAGCAAGTACCAAATATAGAATGCAACACTGGATTTTGAATTCCAACCAATGACACAAGGGGTGACAATGATGGGGTGAGGGGATGGTTGATGATCCTGTGCCTTCTATTTTAACTTTTAAAAAGATTGGATTAAAGAATTAACAAATACTTTGACTCTTGCAAGACAATTTGGGATTGTTATACAATTTTGGAGGGTTGAGTTTGGGCTGTTATGCCCCTTTCAAGGACTTGCATCCACACTTGCTGATAATTCCAGTTTTGGAAAGAAGCATCAGACAGGAATTTTCGATTACCTTCAGTTACAACATTTTTGGTAAATCAAGATTCACTTTGTCTATCATTTGGATGTTCGTGTTAGATCTTTGAGATGGGCATGCTCTTAGATTCATTTATTTATCATGTAAATCGAAGCATATAGTGTGAAATATGTGGTTTGCATTAACAACCAATGCAAGCTAAGTGTGTTGAGAGCAGCCTGCAAGTGTTGTCACACACTCTGACGGAACATGCCCACAATGTTCAAGACGAGCAACAGCAGCAAAACAAGCCCCTTTTCTCACTCCCACAGACCCACCCACTCACACTCAGTCTTGCAACCCCAGAACAGGCCACCGTAAGTCTTCCTTTTATGAAATGATGAAAATAATACAGGTTGAATACTGAAAAATAGAAAAACACTGATTGAAGCGAAGAATTAGGATTTTCGTTTCATATTGATAAAAGTTAATTTGTCAGTGTCAGAGTGAACATATGCTGCTTAACGGTATGCTGATCATGAAATGAGCAAAGATCTATCCTGACACATTGAAAATTGAAGGTAATTGTGTATACTCAGCAGGCTGGTTGCAGAAACTTAAGAAAAGGCATGGCATTAAATTTTTAAAGATTTGTGGTGATAAACCATCTGCAGCAGAGAAATTCATTGAGTTTGCCAAAATTGTCACTGATAAAATCTAACACACTGAACAGCTTCATTAGTATGTATAGTGGCCTGCAAAAGTTTGGGCACCCCTGGTCAAAATTTCTATTACCGTGAATAGCTAAGTGAGTAAAAGATGAACTGATTTCCAAAAGGCATAAAGTTAAAGATGACACATTTCTTTAATATTTTAAGCAAGAAAACTTTTTTTATTTCCATCTTTCACAGTTTCAAAATAACAAAAAAGGAAAAGGACCCAAAGCAAAAGTTTGGGCACCCTGCGTGGCAGTACTTAATAACACCCCCTTTGGCAAGTATCACAGCTTGTAAACACTTTCTGTAGCCAGCTAAGAGTCTTTCAATTCTTGTTTGGAGGATTCTCGTCCATTCTTCCTTGCAAAAGGCTTCTAGTTCTGTGAGATTCTTGGGTCGTCTTGCATGCACTGCTCTTTTGAGGTCTATCCATAGATTCTTGATGATGTTTAGGTCAAGGGACTGTGAGGGCCATGGCAAAACCTTCAGCTTGCACCTCTTGAGGTTGTCCATTGTAGATTTTGAAGCATGTTTAGGTGCATTATCCTGTTGTAGAAACCATCCTCTTTTCATCTTTGGCTTTTTTTACAGACGGTGTGATGTTTGCTTCCAGAATTTGCTGGTATTTAATTGAATTCATTCTTCCCTCTACCAGTAAATGTTTCCTGTGCCACTTGCTGCAACAGAAGCCCAAAGCATGATTGATCCACCCCTGTGCTTAACAGTTGGAGAGGGGTTCTTTTCATGAAATTCTGCACCCTTTTTTCTCCAAACATACCTTTGCTCATTGCAGCCAAAAAGTTCTATTTTAACTTCATCAGTCCACGGGACTTGTTTCCAAAATGCATCGGGCTTGTTTAGATGTTCCTTTGAACCTTTTGAATAGAACTTTTTGGCCGCAATGAGCAAAGGTATGTCTGGAGAAAAAAAGGGTGCCGAATTTCATGAAATGAACCCCTCTCCAACTGTTAAGCACGGGAGTGGATCGATCATGCTTTGGGCTTGTGTTGCAGCCAGTGGCATGGGGAACATTGAGTGGTAGAGGGAAGAATGAATTCAATTAAATAACAGCAAATTCTGGAAGCTAACATCACATCATCTGTAAAAAAGCAGAAGATGAAAAGAGGATGGCTTCTACAACAGGATAATGAACCAAAACACCACAAAATCCACAATGGGCTACCTCAAGAGGCACAAGCTGAAGGACTTGCCATGGCCCTCACAGTCCCCTGACCTAAACATCATCGAGAATCTGTGGATAGACCTCAAAAGAGCAGTGCATGCAAAACGACCCAAGAATCTCACAGAACTAGAAGCCTTTTGCAAGGAAGAATGGGTGAAAATCCCCCAAACAAGGAGTGAAAGACTCTTAGCTGGCTACAGAAAGCGTTTACAAGCTGTGATACTTACCAAAAGGGGTGTTACTAAGTACTGCCATGCAGGGTGCCCAAACTTTTGCTTCAGGCCCTTTTCCTTTTTTGTTATTTTGAAACTGTGAAAGATGGAAATGAAAAAAGTTTTCTTGCTTAAAATATTAAAGAAATGTGTCATCTTTAACTTTATGCCTTTTGGAAATCAGTTCTTTTACTCGCTTAGCTATTCACAGTAATTGAAATTTTGACCAGGGAGGTGCCCAAACTTTTGCATGCCACTGTATGTGCGATGAACAAGTGTACAATAAAGACTGCTTATAGGTAGCACATAAATTCAGAGTCAGGAATGATGGTGACACCAAACAGCCATTGACTGTCACCTGGGTGGTGAGGTAGTGATAACTTTCCTTTCTCTTGGTTCAATGTACACATTATTGTTATATACACAGTTACTAAAAATATTATATAAAACTACCTTCAGAGTATATATACACTATAAGCTGTATGTGTAGTGTAAATGGATTTCGTGTTTAAACTTGGGTTCCATCCCCAAGGTATTTCATTATATAGATAGAAATATTCCAAAATCCCAAAAAATCTAAGTATGGACAGAGTCCATGGAGAAGAGGCAGGTTTCCATGATGTGCTGAGTTGTGTCCGCAACTCTCTACTGTTCTTGCAGTCATGGGCAGAGCAGTTGCCATATTGAGATGTGATACATTCAAATAGAATATTTCTATGATGCATCTGTAAGTATTAGTAAGGTCAATGAGGACATGCCTGAAGGAGCAGAGCATTTTCTTGGCCGTGCTATCTATGTGGCTGGATGAGGACATACTACTGGTAGTATTCCATGGAAGTTGAAGCTTTTAACTCTTTAAACCTCAGCACCATAACAGGAGCGTGTACACTGCCCCAGTTGAAATCAATGACCAGCTTTTGCTTTGCTGACTATATATATATATATATAAAGTTCATCCATTTTCCACCATCAGTCACTTGCCTCTTGGTTCCCCACCCCGCTTGTTCCCATTAGTTCTCTATTCCACATCTACAACATCTGTGTAAATTTTCTCCTCAACGATCTGTTTATTTGTCCATTGCCAAAGACAGAACTGACTCCACACTGACCTCTGCTGCCTGGGTTATTTCTATCTGTTCTATTTGTTTTACCTCTTTGCCAACCATTGACTCCCCCCACCCTCACAATTCCTTCTGTTAACATTTTACTCATTCTTCACGACACGCTCAAAACGCTGGAGGAACTCAGCAGGTCAGGCAGCATCTCTGAATAAGAATAAACAGTTGACATTTCTGGCTGAGGAGGGGTCCCGGGGGAAGTAATAGGCAGATGAGAAGTAAAAAGATAGGGTGAGGGTGAAATATGTTCGTCAGAAGGAGAAATCAATGTTCATTCCAATGGTTGAAGGGTACCCAGATGGAATATAAGCTGTTGCTCCTCCACCCTGAGGTTGGCCTCATCGTGGCACAAGAGAAGGCCATGGACCGACATGTCGGAACAGGAATCAGAATTGGTGTTTGGCCACCGGGAAGTCCCACTTGTGGTGGATGGCAGGGAGGTGCTCAACGAAGCTGACCCCTAATTTATGACAGGTCTCACCAGTGTAGGGGAGGCCGCATTGGGAGCACCAGACACAATAGATGACCTGAGCAGATTGGCAGGTGAATTGTTGCCTCACCTGAAAGGACTGTTTAGGGCCCTGATTGGAGGTGAGCGAGTAAATGTATTGGCAGTTGTAGGCCCATTCTTCCCCCTTTTTTTGTCTTGCCTTTAATCACCTTATTTTGCTGCAGCTGGGTTTGGTTAACTCTTCTCTATAAGAAATTTGCTTTTTCCTTTCCACAATGTACTCTATTATTAAATATATTTTTATTGAAGGAATGACACAATACAGAATACATAATGGATTACATTTTCCTCCTTTTCGCTTTTATATCTTACCCCTAAACAAATCTCCCCTCACCCGCCCTCCCCGAACATACCATGACAGCTAATGTATTTACAATACAACAATACACAAATATGGACATTTCACAGCCATACCCCCTTACTACTTCAAGATGAAGGCTCACACACATCCACAACATGCCAGATGATCCAAAATACACTCATATTACAATTCATCAACCACCCTGTGAGGTAAACCATATCTATATTAAAAGGGAGGCAACTTCCCAAGTACAATCAAATGCCCTCAACTAGTAGGTAATTCCTTAAGACTCCCAAAATATGATAAGAAAGGCCCCCATTTCGAATAGAACTTTTTCACAGACCCCCTCAAGGTGAATTTAATCTTTTCTAATTTCAGAAAAAAAAATCCTTTCTACAGAATACTCTTAAGCCAGTTGCTTGAGAGTTGCTGTAAAAATAAACCATGAGTATATATTACACACTAGTATACTGTGCATTCATAATTGCTGAACTATATGCCATCTCCTTAACTTGTTGGTAACAACTTTGCCATTCTGTATTTTAAATCTAAAAAGTATTAATATAAAACAAATTAATAACTGCAGTTGCCATCACATTAAATGGCAGATCTTCAGAGGATATTGCTGCTAATCAGCCACAACTGTACTGTCCTTGCGATAGAAAGTAAATAATGTCTTTTCACATTGTTTTGCATTACACCTGCAATAAAATTTCCTGTTTAAGCTCATTTTCATAAAAACAAAACAGTCATATCGGCTACATAGAGGCAGTTGGGCATAGCCTAATCTAACTAGCATGACTATTTAAGAAGACTGGTCTAGACTGCCAGTTAAACTAAAGTCACTCAATGCTACATCACAAAATTTTACTAACAGGCAGAATGTTGTCCACGTGCAGGCAGATGTACAATTTAAATTGGCATCATGGTCGGCACAGACGTAATGGGCTGAAGGGCCTGTTCTTGCATTATAGAACATAGAATAGTACAGCACAGTACAGGCCCCTTGGCCCACAATGTTGTGCCGACCCTTAAACCCTACCTCCCATATAACCCCCACCTTAGATTCCGCCATATACCTATCTAGTAGTCTCTGAAATTTCACCAGTGTATCTGCCTCCACCACTGACTCAGGCAGTGCATTTCATGCACCAACCACTCTGAGTAAAAAAACCTTCCTCTAATATCCCCCTTGAACTTCTCACCCCTTACCTTGAAGCCATGTCCTCTTGTATTGAGCAGTGGTGCCCTAGGGAAGAGGCACTGGCTGTCCACTCTATCTATTCCTCTTAATATCTTGTATACCTCTATCATGTCTCCTCTCATCCTCCTTCTCTCCAGAGAGTAAAGCCCTAGCTCCCTTAATCTCTGATCATAATGCATACTCTCTAAACCAGGGAGCATCCTGGTAAATCTCCTCTGTACCCTTTCCAATGCTTCCACATCTTTCCTATAGTGAGGCGAGCAGAACTGGACACAGTACTCCAAGTGTGGCCTAATCAGAGTTTTATAGAGCTGCATCATTAGCCTGCGACTCTTAAACTCTATCCCTTGACTTATGAAAGCTAACACTCTGTAAGCTTTCGTAACTACCCTATCTACCTGTGAGGCAACTTTCAGGGATCTGTGGACATGTACCCCCAGATCCCTCTGCTCCTCCACACTACCAAGTATCCTGCCATTTACTTTGTACTCTGCCTTGGAGTTTGTCCTTCCAAAGTGTACCACCTCACACTTCTCCGGGTTGAACTTCATCTGCCACTTCTCAGCCCACTTCTGCATCTTATCAATGTCTCCCTGCAATCTTTGACAATCCTCTACACTATCCACAACACCACCCTTTGTGTCGTCTGCAGACTTGCCAACCCACCTTTCTACCCCCACATCCAGGTCGTTAATAAAAATCACGAAAAGTGGAAGTCCCAGAACCGATCCTTGTGGGACACCACTAATCACATCCCTCCAATCCGAATGTATTCCCTCCACCACGACCCTCTGCTTTCTGCAGGCAAGTCAATTCTGAATCCACCTGGCCAAACTTACCTGGACCCCACGCCTTCTGACTTTCTGAATAAGCCTACCGTGTGGAACCTTGTCAAATGCCTTACTAAAATCCATATAGATCACATCCACTGCACTACCCTCATCTATATGCCTGGTCACCTCCTCAAAGAACTCTATCAGGCTTGTTAGACACGATCTGCCCTTCACAAAGCCATGCTGATTGTCCCTGATCAGACCATGATTCTCTAAATGCCCATAGAATCTTTTCCAACAGCTGTCCCACCACGGACGTAAGGCTCACTGGTCTATAATTACCCGGACTATCCTTACTACCTTTTTTGAACAAGAGGACAACATTCTTCTCCCTCCAATCCTCCAGTACCATTCCTGTGGTCAAAGAGAACATAAAGATCCTAGCCAGAGGCTCAGCAATCTCTTCCCTTGCCTCATGAAGGACAGTGCAGTTTATTTGCTGTGTTGTGGATACTCCAATGTCATTTCATCAGAACTTTTGTGAATGAATTTGAAGGCATTGGATGTTCGGGCTTACTGGCCTTCTTGATCAGATACCTTGTGTCTTCCTGCTTGTACACTTTTCTGCTTTTATGCAAAATGTGTGAGTGAAGTAGTTGTGGAGTGTGAGTGGTTTTGAAGTAAATACTTAAATGTTATTTCTTTAAGGAACAGTGATACTGTCATGATGCTTTGAACTTGCATTTTAATATTAACTGACCATATAGTATTGAATATTTGTATGGGCAGTTTTTAAGTGCGCAGGGTATATATAAAAATTTAACCCATTGAATGGTAAACAGGGGATCCTGCAAAACCTGGCAGCTATCTATGGAGGCAGGTCCATTGCAACAGGAAGAGGAAAATCCCGAACGAAGGAGGAAGAGGTAGGAGGTCTGCATGTTTCTCATCTTCATAATGCCAATGGTGTTGTTCTGTCAGCATGCATTCTGAAGATTGCGCATTCAGCTTAAACAAGAGAAGTATTCTTGCATCTCTTGTCTGCTTGTCTTACTTAGCATTCTACAAATTTAAATTACTTCATTTAATCACTGGGGCTAAATCATGTATGGGTATTGTCTTGTAATTGTGGAGGAATGTTCAAGAATCTGAATTTGTATGCTGTTAAGTATTATTGCAGTTTGAATAGGAACAAAATGTTTTCCTAACCTGTGGTGCTGTTGAACTGCTTAAGTCAGTGCAGTAGCCAAACAATCAGAATCACGTGCTTCCACGCTAAGAAATAGAAAAACTTTGAGTTTGGGTTTTTTTTTAAGAATGTGATGAAGATGATTGAAGGTGGACCAGTGGATATTACCTTTTATTTT
The DNA here is from genome assembly GCF_030028105.1 of Mobula birostris. Classification (NCBI taxonomy): domain Eukaryota; kingdom Metazoa; phylum Chordata; class Chondrichthyes; order Myliobatiformes; family Myliobatidae; genus Mobula; species Mobula birostris. The sequence goes on along the minus strand of NC_092374.1, from coordinate 13,276,553 downwards.
TGTAAATTATTCGACAAACCCTCCTCAAAGTAGACCAGTCCAGAAGCTTAAGTCACATGGGATCCATGGTGAGCTGTTAAGTTGGATCCAGAATTGACATTGTCATAGAAGACGAAAGGTAGTGGTGGAGGGGTGTTTTTCTGCTTGGAGGTCTCTGACTGGGCGTGTTCCATATGGATCAGGGCTGGGACTACTTGTTTGTATAATATGAATGATTTAGATGAAAATGTGCTGAACGTGGTCTGGTTAGTAAGTGTATTTTGATGACACAGGAGTTGTGAATAGTGAGGAAGGTTATCAAAGCATTCAAAGTTCAAAGTAAATTTTATAATCCAAGTACATATTCTTACTGTATGTCACCATATACAAACCTGAGATTCATTTTCTTGTGGGCATACTCATCAAATCTATAGAATAACAATTATAACAGGATCAGTGAATGATCAACCAGAGTGCAGAAGACAACAAACTGTCCAAATGCAAATATAAATAAATAGCAATAAATAATGAGCACATGAATTAACAGGATAGAGTCCTTAAAGTGAGATTATTGGTTGTAGGAACATCTTAATGGATGAGCAAATGAGTGTAGTTATCCCCTTTTATTCAAGAGTCTGAGAGTTGTGGGGTAGTAACTGTTCATGAACCTGATGGTGGAAGTCCTAAGGCTCTTGTACCTTATTCCTGATGGCAGCAGCGACAAGAAAACATAGCCTGAGAGGTGAGGATCTTTGATGGATGCTGCTTTCCCACAACAGTTTCATGTAGATGTGCTCAATGGTTTTACCCATGGATCAACAGTGATGAAATGGCAGAGCAGACTTGATGGGCCAGATGACTTAATTCTGCTCTTATACCTAATGGTCTAATGTACTGGGCCGAACCCACTACCTTTTGTAGGATTTTCTGTTGAAACCAGGGTATAATGCAGCCAGTTAATACACCCTCCACTACACATCTATAGAAGTGGAAGTTTTTGATACCATCCTGAATCTCTGCAGACTCCTAAGAAAGTAGAGGCGCTACTGTACTTTGTTCGCAATTACACTTGCATGCTGGGTCTAGGACAGATCCTCTGAAGCAATAACACCAAGGAATTTAAAGTTGCTAACCCTCTCCACTACTGATCCTCTGAAGACTGGCTCAAGGGCTCTGACTTCCCTCTCTGAAAGTCAACAATCAGTTCCTTGGTCTTGGTCAGCGGGATTTTGAATTAATTGTAAATTTGGTTGGAGAAATAGCAGATGGATTTTAATTCAGACAAGTATGAGGTGTTCCTAGAAGGTCAAAGGAAGTTCAAAGATCCAAATATATGTTATCAAGCATTACCATGAGATTCATTTTCTTGCAGGCATTTATGGGAAAAGAATAACAAATACAATAGAATTTACACAAAATATATGTAAGCATGCAAAGACTGACAAATAACCAACGTGCATATGAAGACAAACTACAAATAAAAAAAATACTGAGAACCTGATTTGTGAAGAGTCCCTGAAAGTGAGTCTATACTGTATGGTGTAGAATCAGTTCAGAGTTGTGATTGAAGTTATCCACACTAGTTCACGGAGCCTGATGGTTATAGAGTAATAACTGTGGCGTAGGAGATAGTTAGGCTTGCTGGTGGTGTAGTGGCATCAGCACCAGACTTCAATGCAGATGGTCCTGAGATTGAATCTTAACCTGGGCAGCAGCAGTATCTGCGCGGAAGAAAGGCTTCGCAATCTACTTCCATATCATGCCACGAGAAACCTATCTATTGGGAAGCCGTGAGTCGACAATGACTTGACAGCACTCAACAAAACAACAACAGGATTCTAAGGCTTCTGTACCTCCTGCCCAACGGTAGCAGCAAGAAGAGGAAAGTATACATTAAGTTGCAAGACCCGACAGAGTACTGATGAACATTGCTCCTTGAAAGTGCCAATACAGGTCATCTGTCTGACCGCCAATTAGAAAAGTTGGCAAGTCGTATTACAGATGTATAAGACTTTGGTTAGGCTATGTTTGGCTAGGGGTGATCAGTTGCAGACATCGCAGTAAGATGAAGAAGCTTTGGAGAGGATGCAGAAGAGATTAATGATGTCATGTTGATTAAAAGCTATAGGGAGATGTTGGACAAACTTGAATTGTTTTCTGTGGAACACGGGAGGCCGAGGAGAGATCTGAGAGAAGTATATAAAATTGGGAGGCACAGATTGGGTGCGTAGTCAGGTGGAAATGTCAATTTTGGAGAATATGGATTTAAGGTGAATGGGGAAAGATTAAAAGAGATTAGTGAGGCACTTCTTTTTCCATAGAGTGGTAGCTGCTTGGAATGCGCAGCCCAGGGAAGTGGTTAGATGCTAACATTTAAGAAGTATTTAGACAGGTACATGAGCAAGCAGGGAATAGAGGAAATCATATTATATTCATACAGATAAGAATAGATTGGCAATATGGTCATGCAGACACGGTGAGTTGAAAAGCCTGTTTCTGTGCTGTACTCCCCAAGGTCAATTGTTGAACAACTGAGTCTTTTTAAAAATCCGCTGGTAGTTGAGACATACCGACCAGAAAGGATCCGATTTTGGTTTTGAGTTGAATCTGCTGACCTTTGTGTTGTTCACTTAGAGACTAGAATAGTGAGCAGTGACTCATATCGATATAAAATACCACACGGGCATGTGAAAGGATTGGATTGACTTTAATGTCTCTGCTGAAGACTAGTTTTTCTCCAAAAATACACACCCAATGCTGTTTATAAGCTACCAATTAGTCCCGAGTGTGCATGAACTGTGCCTCGATGATCAAATTTCCATGGAAAAGGTAAAACAAGCAGTAAAAGCTAAACTATTTCCATATTGTAAATCCAATCTGTAGACTAAGAAGGGAACTTTTAGATCAATTGTTTTTTTTCCATTTGAATTATTCAATTTAACACCCAGTGCTGTGAACATGAGATGCTGCAGATCCTGGAAATCTTGAGCAATGCACACAAAAACCTGGGGGAACTCAGCAAGTCAGGGTGCACCTATGGAGGATGTCATGAAGGGTCTCGGCCTGAAACGTTAACTGTTTATTCCCATCCAAAGATGCTGCCTGTCTTGAAATCAGAATGTAGTAAGATTCTTAGCTTTGTGTAAGAATTACAGACCTGCCAAGCTTTGTAAGTAACATCCTTGTTGGAAGATAAGTCCAAGACCATAATAAAAAAATTTCAGAATTTGGTTTATTACCACAGACGTATGTCATGAAATTTTTTTTTCTGGCAACAGTGCAGTACAATGCTTAAAATTTACTATTAAGTTAAAATAAAAAAAATTATATTGAAAATGTGCAAAAGAGCGCAAAAAAGTGAGGTAGTGTTCATATCCCAATATGGCGGCAGAGAAGAAGCAGCTGTTCCTAAAACACTCTGTGTGCATCTTCAGGCTCCTGTACCAACACCTTCATGGTAGTAATGAGAAGAAGGCATGTCCTGACAGTCTCATTGCAACACTGATCATATATGTTGCATAGTTTGGGTGCAGTGTTCAGGTGAGCCTTCGCAATTGATCTGGTAGATCCCAGACATTATTTTAAGCTATTACCTTAATTATCTATGAAAGATAATGAGAGTAGGTTTAATTGACAATTTACTTCACCACTGTTTTTGAGACTTTGTATAATTGTAACCTTGAACTGGACTCCTCACTTTTGGATGCCCTAAAGTTGTGAAAAATACTATAAAAATGTTGTTAGTATAAAAATTGATCAGCAGGGCAAAGTATCAATGCATCACTATATGCTAACAAAGCCGTGGCACCACAATTTTATTCTGTCCCTTTCAATTTGGTAACCTCACCTCAGTGTTAGAAGATGCCAACCAAATCAGCACTTGTTGAATGGATGAAAGTTATATCAAATAAGTGTCCAAAATGGTTTCTTCAGTGTACTTTCTGGCTACTTAATAAGGAAGTGCACTGAAAGTGACTAAATTGAAGCCAAGCCCCAAGTCTTTTTCCACACAGTGTATTATCTTACAGGGCTGCAAGAGCTAGGATGTAGGAGTTCTTACATTTATGACTGGCATCCATTTGATGAAATGAATGTTCCCTGCTGTGTCATATCTAACATCCGAGGAAAGGTTTCACTGCTAACATAATGGTCTTTCTGTAGAAGCAGCGTTTGGGTTATGGTTAGAGATAATAGGTGCTTTGGAATGTGAGCTGGGTCCTTTGTTTGGTGGGAGATGAAGAAAGAAGATGACAGCTGGTTGTAGGATTCAACTGGAGGGGGGGACCATGATTCGATGGATCAAAGGTCTATAGTCAACTGAGGATCAGTGAATATGCCTTTTGGGAAGAGTTGACCTCCAACTTGTGCATATTTGACTGTTTAATTATAATGGGCTCTTTTTGTTTTTTTTTCCTTTTTTTTTCTTTACTAACCCTTTAGATAAGATTCATAAATATAATTCCTTTAATCTTTTGCAGTGTGCTGTTTTTTTTTGGCACTGAATTTCTTACAGGGTAGCAAATTATACAGCATCCATACAAACCAGGATTTAGGGTGGGAGAGCCTTTTCAATCTCACTGGTTTGATGGGTCCGGAGTGTGTATTCTCTGGAATTGCAGAGCCAAGGAAACCAGAGGGGTTTCACATAAAATTCTGTGGTTATATCACTGGACTCTTAAGGAAAGAAAAATAAAAGACAGCTCTACTATGTCATTTGGGTTGCAGGTTGGTGATCCGTCTCTACCAAAGAAGGTGTAAGGCACTCCTCTTTCCACTAGACTGCAGGTCACCTTTGGGCAAGGTGTAGCACCTGTTTAGTCCCCCCTCCCCCCCCCCCCATCAGTATCATGTGAAGCCATGGGTAGATGGTCGTATGAGCAGCTGGTGCATATCACAAGTCCCGGCTATGCAACCACTGACGCCAGGCAGATACTCTTTGAAGAGTATTGATAATGGCTGGGGTCACCCGCCTTGTAAAGACACTGCCCAGAAGAAGGCAATGGCAAACCATTTCTGTAGAAAAAGTTGCCAAGGTTAATCGAGATCACAGAAAGACCATGATCGCCAACATCATAGGACATAGCACATGTTGTTTTAAAAAAAAACAACGGAAATGTGTTCAGTTTAGAGTGTTAGCTCAATAATGAGTTTGAATTAAATTGCTCTAGTTACTCCAAATTGAGCATCTGCATGTCATAGTGAATGCTCACCATTCTGAATATATTTTTTGCCTATTAAATTTAAATGTGAATGTCATAATATTGGTAAAATCATGTACAACTATATATGAAGAATTGTATTATTCATTCGAATTCATAAAGTTGGAATCAAAAACCATTGAGGCATTTCTTAGAACTTCCTAAATACATAAATGAATGCATCGTTATCATGCAGTAGGTAACTTCACTGATTTTTGCTTTCAAAGGCCACTTTGCAGAGGTATTGCTCTGTGGGTCAATTTTACATTTGATTGAAACTTAAATATCCAAATTTTAACTATACCATTGCTCCCATGGATATACAAGACATTAATTCCATGTACATCATCTGGGTTTACTGGCAATGTATCCTAATTTTGGTTTTGGACTTTGCTGTTGCATGATGCAGAATCTATTACATGATGGAGCTTCTGCTTGGTAAATTGTAACCCCCTGATAATCGGAAATACAATCCCTTCACTTGGCAAGGTAGGGGAAGGGGGCAGTAAAACATTTTTGATACCTATTTGAAGAATGGTTGCTACTTGTTGGTACTGAGTGAAGAGTACAACTACTCGCCATTTATTTACTTCAAAGAGTGTGGACGATATGGTGAACCCAAGTGTACAGCAGAGTGATGGAACATACAAAAGCAATACAAGAAGTGACAGCAAAGGAAATACTTTTGTGGTTCTCAGTAGAAACTTAACATTAAACCCAATCTTGCATATTTCCAATTATGGAGGAAGTCTTTCTTTTGTATTTCAATTGTCATCTTAAGCAATCAAGATGCAGAGTAACCTGTTCACAAAGACCTGGTCACTTCACCTGGTGTAATATGTATTCATTTCATTAGGAGTACTTAGTGAGGCTCCGGCAAATAAGGCTGCAGAACTTCAATGAACGGCAGGAAATTAAAGCAAAACTTCGAGGAGAAAAGGTAAGCCAAAGGTTCAAATTCTCCAGTTTATAGCCTCTGTAGTGTTGTGTCACCCAGAAGTTGCTGTTTATTGTAAAGGAAAACTTGAATTCGAGTGCAAGAAAAGAGGAGCAGGACAGGCTTCTCGGCCCTGCCCAGCCAGTCAGTATGATCATAATTGATTATGCTGGCTTCAATTCCTCCTCTGTGCTGGTTCCCCATAAGCATGCAGATTGAAACTGCAGTTCCCTTAAATATGCCTTAGATTTTTGCCCACTTATGCTGTGTCCCATCGAGGGTTCAAGTTTAGAGGGCCTACTCATGTGTTATTTCCCCGGCTCTTCATGATTTCAACCCATTCTGTATCACTTTCCACTGCCCATATGTCATGATTCAAGATGGCTCTGATACTTTCCTTGATTTGCAAGGCAGCCCATCTCCATTCCCTTTTGCTCACAGCTACCTGGACTATTCCTCTTCTCACCCTGTCTCTTGCAGAAATGCCATCCCCTTCTCACAATTCCTCCGTCTCCGCCGCATCTGCTCTCAGGATGAAGCTTTTCATTCCAGGACGAAGGAGATGCCCTTTTTTAAAGAAAGGGGCTTCCCTTCCTCCAACATCAATTCTGCTCTCAAACGCATCTCCCCCATTTCACACACATCTGCTTTCACCCCATCCTCCCTTGTCCTCACCTACCACCCCACCAGCCTCCGGGTCCAACATACAATTCTCCATAACTTCCACCACCTCCAACGGGATCCCACCACTAAGCACATCTTCCCCCCCCCCCCCTGTTTTCCGCAGGGATCACTCCCTACGCGACTCCCTTGTCCATTCGTTCCCCCCCATCCCTTCCCACCGATCTCCCTCCCAGCACTTATCCTTGTAAGCGGAACAAGTGCTACACATTCCCTTACACTTCCTCCCTCACCACCATTCAGGGCCCAAGACAGTCCTTCCAGGTGAGGTGACACTTCACCTGTGAGTCGGCTGGGGTGATATACTGCGTCCGGTGCTCCCAGTGCGGCCTTCTATATATTGGCGAGACCTGACACAGGCTGGGAGACCGTTTCGCTAAACACCTACGCTCTGTCCGCCAGAGAAAGCAGGATCTCCCAGTGGCCACACATTTAATTCCACATCCCATTCCCATTCTGATAAGTCTATCCACAGCCTCCTCTACTGTCAAGATGAAGCCACACTCAGGTTGGAGGAACAACACCTTTTATTCCGTCTGGGTAGCCTCCAAGCTGATGGCATGAACATTGACTTCTCAAACTTCCGTTAATGCCCCCCTTGGTACCCCATCTGTTATTTATTTATTTATTAATTATATATTTTTTCTCTCTCTCCTTTTTCTCCCTCTGTCCCTCTCACTATACTCCTTGCCCATCCTCCGGGCTTGCCCCCTCCCCCTTTCTTTGTCCCTAGGCCTCCCGTCCCATGATCCTCTCATATCCCTTTTGCCAATCACCTTTCTGGCTCTTAGCTCCATCCCTCCCCCTCCTGTTTTCTTCTATCATTTCAGATCTCCCCCTTTCCCTCCCACTTTCAAATCTCCTACTAGTTCTTCTTTGAGTTAGTCCTGACAAAGGGTCTCGGCCTGAAACATCGACTGTACCTCTTCCTATAGATGCTGCCTGGCCTGCTGCATTCACCAGCAATTTTTATGTATGTTGCTTCCATTCCCTTTTGGACTATTCTTCTCGAAAATGGACAGAGCATAAAGTACACTACAGTACAGACCATTTGGCCCATGGTGTTGTGCTGGCTCTTTAACTTTAAGCTCTATCTGACCCTTCCTTTCCACATATCCCTCTATTCTTCTTTCTTCCATGTGCCAACCTAAGAGTCTCTTAAATCTCTAATGTGTATGCCTCTGCCATCATCCCGGCAGTGTGTTCCATGTCACTTTGTGTGTATCTATTTTACAAAAAAAAGAAATACCTCTGGCATCATCTCTCCCCCCCCCCCATAATTTTTTTCAAACACCTTGAAATTATACCCCCCATATTGATCATTTCCACCCTGGGGAAAAAAGTCTCTGGCAGTCCACTTTATCTCTGTTGCTTATCATCTTGTTTTCCTTTATCAAAGTGTATAACCTGGAATATTGAACACCCAATCCTAGTTACCCTGCCACCATGTCTTGGTAATAGCTATTAGATCATACCTGTACATTGCTATCTGTATTGTCAACTTATTTGTCTTATTGAAGATACCACGTGCATTCAAGTAAACTTGTTTATACTAATGTGGAATTACTTGGTGTCAAACTTCTCTTTACACTTTTTATTCCAGCTGGTTTCACTTTTGACAATTTCCCCCTCACTATCTAATGCCATTGTTCTCATGTTTTTTTTATTTCATAAACATCCCGTTCTTGCAGCCATCCATCTCCTATGGAGTCTAAAGCCCTTTCTATATTACTTTTTATGCAATTTGCCTGAACACTGGTCACACACGATTCAGGCATTGGTGCCAGTGTCCCATGCTAGAGTCTTGTGCTGCATATATCAAAATTGTTTCTTCCATTAAGCTGACAAGAGCATACTGAGGAAGTGTTTATAATTATAGATCATTTGCACAACTAGCAGGAATGGGGGAAAATGTTCCATATCAGTAAATGTGCTCTAAGTAGAGAAAAATCTTCAATATTTTGAAATCTGTTATACAGTTGTGAACTTGCTCATTCATAGTGTGACAGTGATGGGTCTGATGGACAGGAATCCAATGACGAAGCCGAATTCAAACGCAAGAAAATTGAAGCATTAAAAGTAAGTTTTGACAGACTCTTATTTCTCCAGTTACAATTTTTTTGTGGATAGCCTTTTACCAATCCTGTGTTTTTTAAAAATTTCACTCACGGAAAGTGAGCCTGCATTTTAAAGTGAGCATTTATTACCTTCGTTATTCGTGAGAAGGTGTTGGTGAGTTGGCACCTTGAACTGCGAAAGATATTTAGTTAAGTAACTTCAGAATTTTGATCCCATGTTGATGAAGGAGCCATACAATTGTAATGTCTGTTTAGTGATATGTTGCTTATGCTGGCTGCTTTAGACTTTGTGGTAGAGATAGTTTGGAAAATGCAATCCATCTTGCTAAAAGTGGAAAATGTTGCTGTGATATCTGCTAGTTAAGGGAGTGAATATTTCAGGTTCTGAGATGGTGCCAGTCAAGGTGGCTGCTTCGTCTTGGGTTGTGTGAAGCTGTTTGCATGTTATTCAGAATCAGGTTCATTAGCACTGATTTGTATGTCATGAAATTTATTGATTATAACCATATAACAATTACAGCACTGAAACAGGCCATCTCGGCCCTTCTAGTCTGTGCCGAACTCCCTCTCTCATTAGAGGCTATAGAATATTTCATGTCAATTTCTTTAATCTTGTCAACCAGTTTAAGTATTTCATTGTTAGTTCGCTTTTTTAATCCAGCAGCATATGAAATAATTTGTCATGAATATCTGCTTTAAAAGTATCCCATAGTGTCCCACTGGAAATATCCTCTGTATAATTCGTTGTGAAGAAAAAATTAATCTGTTCCTCAATAAACCTGACAACATCTGAATCTTGAAGCAAAGTGGTATTAAATCGCCATTGTCTAGAACTAGTAGATGTATCCCTTGACTTAATAGATAGTTTCAACGGCGCATGATCAGAAACAGCAATGGAATCATACTTGCAACCAGTAACAAGTGGAATTAATCGAGAATCGATAAGAAAATAATCAATTCTTGAATAGTGATGATATACACGTGAAAAAAATGAGAACTCTTTTTCATTTGGATGCAAGAATCTCCAGATTTCTGAGATTCCAGAGTCAGTCATAAAAGAGATAAATAAGGGTAGCCGATTTATTCGGAAGTACTTAGATAGATCCATGTCCAATCATCAAAGGATTTAAACAACAGTTGAAATATCCGCCCATAACCAACATACAATCATTTAAATTAGGAATTTAAATTATAAGCAGCACTTTTTTGTACAAAGACATAAAATTATTATATATTACAAAATAAATGGTGCAAAGAAAAGGAATAACGACCTTGTGCTCGTGGGCCATTCAGAAATCTGAACAGAGAATTAATTACTCAATGCTGAATGCTTACTGTCTGACTTGGTCATGAAGGTTCAATATTTGTACTGTCAGTCAAGCAGCAGCAAAGCAAGACTTTTGACCAACCACGTCCATGCTGACGATCAAGAACACATCAATATTGATACCATTTTTCAGTAGGTGTAAATCAAACCTTTTGCATGTTGACCATTCAATTGGCACCAAGTCAAAGTAGATTTATTAAGGTACATATATCAGTAGTATTATTATTAAATAATTCCTCCTGCACACCGCTGTTGTGATGCATGGTTATTTGACTTGCTGTTGCCTTCCATCAGCTTAAACCAGTCTGGCCATTCTCCTCTGACCTCTTTCACTAACAAGACGTTTTTGCCCATGGAACTGCCGCTCACTGGATGTTTTTTTTTGTTTTTCACACCGTTCTCTGTAAATTCCAGAAGCAGTTGTGGTCAAAATGCCAGGAGATCAGTTTCCTAGGTACTGAAACCACCCTGTGGTTTGAATGGTTTGACTCTGAGCTCTCTGCTTAGGAAAATTGGCTTTCCATCTTGCCTTTTCATAGTTTAAAATACCTTGATTAAATTTTCACCTTTATGTCAAAGAAAGTAATGTCAGACTAACCGAAATGTCCACAAAACAAAATGTTCTCCAGGCAATGTTATTGTAAATCTTTCTTGCAATGTTATGACTAGAACGATACTCTGGCAGTGGCTTCTGACATGTTTTAGGCGTGTTTTCTTGGTTTCTTTGTCTTTATTCTCACTTCTCAGATATTTGCTACTTATACTAATTTCTTTGTCATAATTACACAGCGTTACAAAAATTTCCTGTTATCTTACTCTGTTTGATTACTCTTCGAAGTCTATTTTAATTCTGCCACTTGCCTTTTGGTAATTCATGTTGTTAAGTCATCTGCCTTTCTGGCTAAATTTTAAAGATCATTTCTTCTATTTTGAGAGCAAGGGGCCATGTGACTCCTGACCATCTTTCCACCTCACCCAAGACACAGATTATCAGATATGATTTGAAGAAACGAGAGACTGCAGATGCTGGAATTTGGAGCAACAAATGATCTGGAGGGTTGAACAGCACCTAAACGGGGTAGGGGTGTAGAGGAAGGAAATGCAGTCATTTCAGCTCAAAACCCTGTATCAGATACAATTAGCTTGGGTTGGTACCATGGTTGGGGCAGACATTGTGGACTGAAGGGTCTGTTCCCCAAATGATATTGGTTAAAGTTAATAGTTTATTGCACAGAAACATGCCCTTTGGCCCATATTTTCATATCAACCTTTCTACCTATTGGCACTAATCTTTTTTGCCCTCATTACATCTTAGTTTTCACTTAGTTTTTTAAAATCTTTAATCCCTTGATCATTTTATTGTTAGAAAGGTGGCCGCACAACTTTCATGCTTTTGTAAATGTAGATTTCCTGCCTGTCATTAGATGGTGCTCAAGAGCTGCTGTTTAATGTTTATCTCCTTATAGCAAGAGATCTCTTTGTAGGTTAGCAAAGGATTGTGAAATAGTTGGAAAATTCTTTAATAGGAACAAGCTATCTCTGTCACTTAAAGGTGATTACATATCTTTTACACAGCTTACATTTAAAGATTTTTCTTTGCCCTTTAAAACTTGCCATCCTAGCCTCATGCACATTTAAAATTGTTCATTGTCAGATAGGACTGCTGTGTAATACTCGCAAAGATGTTGGAATGCTTACAAATTGTAAGGTAATAAATAAATGTCAAATGCCTTTTAAAAGATTCTTGCATGTGGTTGAAAACTGTTCAAAGGTTGTGACAGGATTTTAGCCTGTGAAGTCGCTTTGTCTTCATCAAGTTTTAGTTAACAGAAGTTGTGCTCAAAGTAAGAGTGATCTAGGAAGATTTGCTGAAAAGAAAATATTTTGAAATCATCACACAGAATGTATAGGAAAACAATGTACTTGTATGAAGCAGCAATTTGTTAAATGTGTCAAGGCATTTCAGAACATAATTTCAAAAAATTTGAACCAGAGTCAGAAAATATAATTAAACAGCTACATAGCTTCTATTGCAGAAGGCCAAAGGCTTGGGCCAAAGAAGTATGTACAAGGAGCTATATTAAAGGAGACTAAAAATGTAGAGAAATTTGCAGAAGGAATTCTAGCTTTGGGTATTGTGAGGCACAGCTGAAATTTAGGGCTGCTTATCTGGAAATTCAGGGACCTTGATTCAGCAAAGCTCATGCACAAAACTATCTTAACCAGATGTTTTCATAAAAATGCTGTGCTTGACTGATTTATTGGGAGTGCAAATTAGCCCAAAGAGAACAGAGTTCATGTGTTAGGTGAGATTTCATTGCCTCACAAACAATCAGGCTATACCATAAAATGGGAAATGAAGTGAGACGTAAATTAAGGAAATGTCAAACTGTGGGTTCTGGGTTTTATTATGTATTTATTTATTTATATAGAGATACAGTGCAGAATAGGCCCTTCTGGCCCTTTGAGCCACGCCACCCAGCAACCCCCGACAATGCCAATTTAACCCTCACCTAAACCAAGACAATTTACAATGATCAATTAACCTATTACAAACTTGTACATCTTTGGACTGTATGAAGAAGCTGGATCACCCAGAGCAAACCCGTGCATTCCATGAAGAGGACATACAGACTCCTTATAGAACAACACCAGGATTGAACTCCAAAATCTAACACCCTGAGCTGTAATAGTGTCACGCTAACCATTACGCTACTGCCTCTCCAGTGGATGAGGCAGGCAGAGGTGCCCACAAATCCAGTATCAGTCAAAGCCATGACTGTGAGGAGGTTATGCTATTGGACAAAACTAGGGAAGAGGCAAAAGCAATAAATGTCAATTATTTAAAACAAAAGCTTGAAGATGTTCTGAAAGCTTTGGGAGTGATTGTGAAATTATTATTTTGTTTCAGAGTAAACTTTATTTTCTGTTTATATTATGAATATCATGCAATCAGTACTTTTCTTTGCTTTCACGGTGTCATTCAATCAATGTAATGACTGTGCCAGTAAACCAATGCATTCTCTATTTATAAAGTGCCAATGCTACTCACTAACCAGTATACTTATCAAGTGTTTGAGAGGCTGTGCACAGGATCCTGTCCTCAGTGTCCAGTGGTGGAAGGACCTCAGATTGCAGTTGGCCCCTACAAAGTTTTTGTATGGACTGCACCAAGCTGTGCTGCATTCCTCAGCATGTACTAGATCTAGTACTAGATAATGAACCGGGTCAGGTCACAGATCTCTCAGTGGGTGAGCATCTGGGGGACGGTGACTACCACTCCCTGGCCTTTAGCATTATCATGGAAAAGGATAGAATCAGAGAGGACAGGGAAAATTTTTTATTGGGGAAGGGCAAATTATGAGGCTATAAGGCTAGAACTTGCGGGTGTGAATTGGGATGATGTTTTTGCAGGGAAATGTACTATGGACATGTGGTCGATGTTTAGAGATCTCTTGTGGGATGTAAGGGATAAATTTGTCCCGGTGAGGAAGATAAAGAATGATAGGGTGAAGGAACCATGGGTGACAAGTGAGGTGGAAAATCTAGTCAAGAGGAAGAAGGCAGCATACATGAGGTTTAGGAAGCAAGGATCAGATGGGTCTATTGAGGAATATAAGGAAGCAAGAAAGGAGCTTAAGAAGGGGCTGAGAAGAGCAAGAAGGGGGCATGAGAAGGCCTTGGCGAGTAGGGTACAGGAAAACCCCAAGGCATTCTTCAATTATGTGAAGAAAAAAAGGATGACAGGAGTGAAGGTAGGACCGATTAGAGATAAAGGTGGGAAGATGTGCCTGGAGGCTGTGGAAGCGAGCGAGGTCCTCAATGAATACTTCTCTTCGGTATTCACCAATGAGAGGGAACTTGATGATGGTGAGGACAATATGAGTGAGGTTGATGTTCTGGAGCATGTTGATATTAAGGGAGAGGAGGTGTTGGAGTTGTTACAATACATTAGGACAGATAAGTCCCCGGGGCCTGACGGGATATTCCCCAGGCTGCTCCACGAGGCGAGGGAAGAGATTGCTGAGCCTCTGGCTAGGATCTTTATGTCCTCGTTGTCCACGGGAATGGTACCAGAGGATTGGAGGGAGGCGAATGTTATTCCCTTGTTCAAAAAAGGTAGTAGAGATAGTCCGGGTAATTATAGACCAGTGAGCCTTACGTCTGTGGTGGGAAAGCTGTTGGAAAAGATTCTTAGAGATAGGATCTATAGGCATTTAGAGAACCATGGTCTGATCAGGGACAGTCAGCATGGCTTTGTGAAGGGCAGATTGTGTCTAACTAGCCTGATAGAGTTCTTTGAGGAGGTGACCAGGCATGTAGATGAGGGTAGTGCAGTGGATGTGATCTATATGGATCTTAGTAAGGCATTTGACAAGGTTCCACACGGTAGGCTTATTCAGAAAGTTAGAAGGCATGGGATCCAGGGAAGTTTGGCCAGGTGGATTCAGAATTGGCTTGCCTACAGAAGGCAGAGGGTGGTTGTGGAGGGAGTACATTCAGATTGGAGGATTGTGACTAGTGGTGTCCCACAAGGATCTGTTCTGGGACCTCTACTTTTCGTGATTTTTATTAACAACCTGGACGTGGGGGTAGAAGGGTGGGTTGGCAAGTTTGCAGACGACACAGCGGTTGGTGGTGTTGTAGATAGTGTAGAGGATTGTCGAAGATTGCAGAGAGGCATTGATAGGATGCAGAAGTGGGCTGAGAAGTGGCAGATGGAGTTCAACCCGGGGAAGTGTGAGGTGGTACACTTTGGAAGGGCAAACTCCAAGGCAGAGTACAAAGTAAATGGCAGGGCACTTGGAAGTGTGGAGGAGCAGAGGAATCTCGGGGTACATGTCCACAGAACCCTGAAAGTTGCCTCACAGGTGGATAGGGTAGTTAAGAAAGCTTATGGGGTGTTAGCTTTCATAAGTCGAGGTATAGAGTTTAAGAGTCACGATGTAATGATGCAGCTCTATAAAACTCTGGTTAGGCCACACTTGGAGTACTGTGTCCAGTTCTGGTCGCCTCACTATAGGAAGGATGTGGAAGCATTGGAAAGGGTACAGAGGAGATTTACCAGAATGCTGCCTGGTTTAAAGAGTATGGATTATGATCAGGGATTAAGGGAGCTAGGGCTTTACTGTTTGGAGAGGAGGAGGATGAGAGGAGACATGATAGAGGTATACAAGATATTAAGAGGAATAGATAGAATGGATAGCCAGCGCCTCTTCCCCAGGGCACCACTGCTCAATACAAGAGGACATGGCTTTAAGGTAAGGGGTGGGAAGTTCAAGGGGGATATTAGAGGAAGGTTTTTTACTCAGAGAGTGGTTGGTGCGTGGAATGCACTGCCTGAGTCAGTGGTGGAAGCAGATACACTAGTGAATTTTAAGAGACTACTAGACAGGTATATGGAGGAATTTAAGGTGGGGGGTTATATGGGAGGCAGGGTTTGAGGATTGGCACAACATTGTGGGCTGAAGGCCTGTACTGTGCTGTACTATTCTATGTTCTATGTACTCCTGCACTCCAGAATGTGTCCTTTCTGGAGCATTCCCCTGCAACTATTGTTGCACTGGACAACCAAGAAAAATTGTGCAGACCAAAGTACATCTTTCACAGTTGATGATCTTCCAAACATTATTTGTTTCTCAATGTGGAATTATAATTAATATTTGGCATGCTGGGTTTTGTCAGTAAATAAAGGCTTTAAAAGACAAAACTATTTCCCTTGCACTACAGCTGATTTCAAGACTGTCATAATTTTATTGTGATTGTGTGTTGCTTTGTTTTCCTTGAGATTCAAAATCTGAGTTGGATTTAGTGTGTATGTGTATTTGATTCCCATGATTGTTTGAACAATGCAGAAAGTAGTACTGAAAAGAACCCTTGAACGTGCAAGTGAAGTTGTTAACAGTACTGACTATCTCTCTATTAGATAGTAACTGTTCAAAACCCATGTAGTATTTCTTTAACTTGGGTTTCAGTTTGCAACCATGTCTTAGTGAAGTTTTGGGAGTCACAATTCCACTAACTATATTACTTGACAAAGTAAAAGAACTTGTGGAAATTAATCTTAATCAGAAAATTGTACTTTACTAACCTTTTTACAGGCTCAAGCCAACACACGAGCTGCAGTACTTAAAGAACAGCTTGAGAAAAAGAGACGAGAAGCCTATGAAAGAGAAAGGAAGGCCTGGGAAGAGCATGTAAGAATGTCCTACTTCATTGTTAAATAAATTTCCCCTTAGTAAACAGACAATCTAATGGAAAACTTTGTTGCTGTGTACCTGTGGTGCCACTGCAAGCAGGATTTTCATTGTTCCTGTGCACGCATGTACCTGTGCATATGACAATCTGACAATGAACTCCATATTCATTTTGTATTTTTTAATTACAAACAACACAATAGTTTGCTCTTTAGAAATTAATTGTTAAAACGCTAGTGGCATAATAATGGCTTAGAGCGGCATGGTTGACAGTGATTAGTGTAATGTTATTGCAGTGCGAGCAAACTGGGTTCATTTCCTACTGCTGTCTGTAAGGAGTTTGTGTGTGTTTTCCTTAACTGTGTGGGTTGACTCCGGATGTACTGGTTGCCTTCCACATTCCAAAAATGTGTGGTTAGTAGGTTAATTGGTCACATGAGTGTAATGGGGCAGCGCAGACTTGTTGGACTAGGTGTCTCCCAATAAGACAAAATAATAATAGTGCTGTTGGTGCATTTGTTCGATTTTCCCTATGCAATAATAACTGACAGTGAACAAGGGTCGAGCCTTGAGCTTGGCATGAAACCAAGAACATAAAACAGTACTACCCTAGAGAGGCCACAAAGTTGTGAGGATTAGTTGAGTTGAAAAAATAAAACTTGGATGACAATGAGGGTTAGGTAGTAAAATTTAAGAGATTGGAACGCATGCTGGAAAAGTAGGTCACTAACATGTTCTATAAGAAGGGTATGATGGATGGATTTGAAGGCACAGATGCGGATCCCCTTGGATTCACTGAGTCCTAGGAAACTTGTAGCAGTAATGTAGAGATAGATTTTCCTGTTGAGGTGTGCCCATCAGCAGCAACATTTTGCATGATTTTATAGCTGGTGAATTGTGGAAGTGTGTGTCCATTTTTTTTTTAAATTGTTATTTTTAACTTTTCCCCATTCACTCATTGACTGGATAATCTCATTTACAGTTTATCCCCTTGGATGCCAGTAACACCGTATCAGAGATATTCTCTTCTGTCCACCTCCTGACCCCCCCTCCCGTGCGTGTGTGTTTATCTAGCATACACAAGTGCACACACAATTTCTCT
The DNA here is from genome assembly GCF_030028105.1 of Mobula birostris. Lineage (NCBI taxonomy): Eukaryota > Metazoa > Chordata > Chondrichthyes > Myliobatiformes > Myliobatidae > Mobula > Mobula birostris. Next base: position 13,259,054 of record NC_092374.1, on the reverse strand, counting down.
TCCCACAGATACTCCCTGACCTGCTGAGTATTTCCAGCATTTTCTGTTTGAAATCTAGATATAGTCATACTTTATTGATCCCGGGGGAAATTGGTTTTCGTTACAGTTGCACCATAAATAATAAATAGTAATAAAACCATAAATAGTTAAATAGTAATATGTAAATTATGTCAGGAAATAAGTCCAGGACCAGCCTATTGGCTCAGGGTGTCTGACCCTCCAAGGGAGGAGTTGTAAAGTTTGATGGCCAGTATCTGATTTCCAGTATCTGCAGTTCGTTTTGACTTTTCAAAGGTGGAAGGTAGTTTGGAAAGGGGAACATGGGTTTAAGCAATAGGGAGAGAGAGATAAAACAATGGAAAGTGAGACTAGTTAGTTTGCAACTGTTGAACTAGGGTTTGCATCACCTTTGTTTGCTCATGATTGAATTTTAAATTATCCTACATAATATTTACTTAAATATACAGTGCTGTTACAGGTTCTTCCAGCCCAACAAGTCCACGCTGTCCAGTTGCACCCATGTGACCAATTAACTTACTAACCGTACGTCATTTTGGAATGCAAGAGGAAATCATAGTGGTCACGGGGAGACTGTACAAACTCCTAGACAATGCTGGAATTGAACCTGGGTTGCTGGCACTGCAATAGCATTATGTTAACTGCTATGCTACCATGGGTCACCCATGAAATATAAATGGCATTTTAGAGAGTATGTATAAAATTGTAATACTTTAGAAGAATCCTTGCTGGTAATTTGCTAACAGAGAATGCAATAAGAAGGTGGAACGAGGAGAAAAGTTATTTGGATCAGTTGATCGGTTTGAAAATTTAATTAAATTGTATATACATTAAAATTGCTGCAAACTTGAAACTTTCAAGTTAAATGTTACACTGTTTGGAATATACTCTGAAGTGGTATTGGCGGTGGGGGGGTGGAGACTAAAGTAAAATTGTGTATTTAAAGGACAAAAATTTGCAGAGCTTATAGAGAAAGAGGAAAAGGCTTGTGGTCACTGAAAGCCAGAATAGACAAAAAGCAGGCTATTGATGTTAGAAACTGGAGCAACAAGCAATTCATTGAAAGAAAGATGGAGGATTGTGTGGAGGGAAGGGTTAGATTAATCTTGGAACGGGTTAAAAGGTCAGCACAACTAAATGGGCTGAAGGGCCTTTACTGTGCTGTAGTGTTCTATGTTCCATTCTGGAGGAACTCAGTTGGCATACGTGGGAGGAAAGGAACTGTCTGCATTTCAGGTCAAAACGCTGTATCAGGAGTGGCTGAAGAGCCACCTGTCATACAAACTGTTTGATTCTATGTTAAGATAACAAACTCAAAAATTCTCCCCAGCTTGCAGCGAAAGGATTTAAGCAGCCATTAACAGCTGCATCTTCATCCTCTTCCCAAGTAAGGCAAGGATCAGGCCCATCTTCCAAACCTCAATCACCAGCAAAATCCAGCACGCCAGCTATTTCGATGACTGCTGCATTGAAAGATGTGGGCATTGTAAGTGCTTTTGAAGTTCTTTAAAAATCTTGAAAACGAATTCAGCTCCGCTTCATGAATGTGACTTCTACATGCTAAGGATTGCACTCCTATGTGAAGCAGGCAATGTTAATGGAAAGCAAATTGCTATGGAAGGAGAGTGTGTTCAAAGTGAGGCGATCTGCTTTCAGTACTTTGTCCAAGCAGCCAAAACTTGTGTAAATATCAGGATTTAATACCCTGGGAGTTGAGAAGGGCAAACTTAATTCTCTGCTTGTCAGTGTTTATAAAGATGTTCAAGCACATTAAGAAATTGAGCAGAAACTTCAGCAGATTCTTGTCATAAGCACACAACAGCTGTGGCAATATCTGAAAATGGAAAAGGCTTCTTAATAGGACCACTATCTCAATGAAGTCTTCCACCAGTTTTACACAATTGTCTTTCCCTTTCCCCAGTTGGATTTTTTGCAAAGAAAATGATGGATGTGTAACAAAAACTATACCTTTCCTTTAATGCCAAAAATTAACAAAGTAAGTAGAATTCATAAGAATAATTCCATTGCTTTTACTTTCTGGTGTCAGGAAAAAGACACAACAGCTAAGGAAATCTCAGAGGAAATTAAGAGGTCTAGTTCTACCACTATTCAGGTGAGTGTTCTAATTCTCAACTGCAATGCAAAGGTTTTATTTGAAATAAGAGTTATATCATTGATCACTCGAATTTACTTGTGGGTTTGTACTTTTATGTTGGGTTATACTTTCTTGGGACAAAAATGTGTTTATGCTTGGTTCTTCACATTTTAGTGACTCCTTTTATAGAATATTCCAGCACAGTACAGGCTCTTTGGCTCATGATGTTACACTGATCTTTTAAACTACTCTAATCTAACCCTTGCCTCACCCATAGCCCTCTATATTTCTATCATTCATGTGCCCAACTGAGAGTCTCTTAATTGTCTCTAATATATTTACCTCTGCCCGTGTGTCTCTACCTCTTTCTGTGTCTGTGAAAAAAATATACCTCTGATATAACTCCCACCACCCATACTTTCCTCCAAAGACCCAAAAATCATGGCCTGTTGTATCAGCCATTTCCAACCCGGGGGCTTGGGGATGCGGATGTTGCTGACTGTCCACTCTATCTATGCCTCTGTCAAGTCATCTCTCATCCTCCTTCACTCCAGAGAAAAGTCCTATCTTGCTCAACCTATTCTTAGAGGACATGCTCTCTAGTCCAGGCAGTGTCCTGGTAAATTCCCTCTGCAACCTCTCTAAAGTTTCCACATCCTTCTTTTAATGAGGTGACCTTGTTGGGTTAGCTTATGAAGTGGTGCAAAATTGGAGAAATGAAAATTAAAGCCTCCTGGAAAAGGTTCTCAAAGAGCCAACTTAATACTTACTTTATTGTCGCCAAACAGTTGGTACTAGAACGTACAATCATCACAGCGATATTTGATTTTGCGCTTCACACTCCATGGATTACAAATATTAAATATTTAAAATATTCAAAATAGTTAAAATTAGCAAATATTAAAAACTTAAATTATAAATCATAAATAGAAAATAGAAAAATGGGAAGTAAGGTAGTGCAAAAAAACGGAGAGGCAGGTCCGGATATTTGGAGGGCACGGCCCAGATCCGGGTCAGGAACCGTTCAGCAGTCTTATCACAGTTGGAAAGAAGCTGTTCCCAAATCTGGCCGTACGAGTCTTCAAGCTCCTGGACCTTATCCCGGAGGGAAGAGGGATGAGAAGTGTGTTGGCTGGGTGGTTCGTGTCCTTGATTATCCTGGCAGCACTGCTCCGACAGCGTGCAGTGTAAGGTGAGTCCACGGACGGAAGATTGGTTTGTGTGATGTACTGCGCCATGTTCATGATCTTCTGCAGTTTCTTTCGGTCTTAGACAGGACAACTTCCATACCAGGTTGTGATTCACCCGAGAAGAACGCTTTCTATGGTGCATCTATAAAAAGTAGTGAGGGTTTTAGGGGACAGGCCAAATTTCTTTTAGTTTTCTCAGAAAGTAAAGGTGCTGGTGGGCCTTCTTGGCAGTGAACTCTGCTTGGTTGGACCAAGTCAGGTCATTTGTTATATTGACCCCGGGAAACTTAAAGCTTTTGACCTGTTCCACTTGCGCACCACCGATGTAAATGGGGTCGTGCGGTCCGCTACTCCTTCTGAAGTCAACAACCAATTCCTTCATCTTGCTGACTTTGAGGGATAGGTTATTGTCTTCGCACCATGCCACCAGGTTCTTAATTTCCTCTCTGTACTCAAACTCATCATTACCCGAGATACGGCCTACAATTGTTGTGTCATCAGCAAACTTATATATTGAGTTTGATGGAAACTTGGCTACACGATCATGGGTGTATAGTGAGTACAGCAGGGGGTGAGTACACAGCCTTGTGGGGCACCGGTTCTCAGAGTGATTGTAGAGGAGAGCTTGTTCCCTATTTTTACAGCTTGGGTCCTGTCTGTGAGGAAGTTGAAGATCCAGCTGCAGATCTGAGTGCTAAGGCCCAGGTTCCGGAGCTTAGGAATCAGTTTATTTGGAATGATGGTATTAAAGGCAGAGCTGTAGTCAATGAAAAGGAACCTTACGTATGCGTCTTTGTCCTCCAGGTGTCCTAAGGAGGAATGTATGGCCAGAGAGATGGCATTTGCCGTTGACCTGTTGCTCCGGTAGGCAAATTGCTAAGCGTCGAGGTTGACCGGTAGGCTGAGGTTGATGTGTGCCATAACCAATCGCTCGAAGCACTTCATAGCAATTGATGTCAGAGCCACAGGTCGATAGTCATTCAGCCATGCCACCTTGCTCTTCTTCGGCACTGGGATTATCGTTGCCTTCTTAAAACACGAGGGGATCCTAGACTGAAGCAAGGAGCAGTTGAAGATGTCAGCAAACACACCAGCTAGCTCGCTTGCACAGGCCCAGAGAACCCGTCCTGGGACGCCATCTGGGCCCGTCGCTTGCCTTGGATTTATCTTCAGGAAGGCCCTTCTAACGTCCTCCTCGGTGACGATGAATCTCGATGCCACCAGGTCTGGTTCATCCGGAGGGAGCGGGATGCTCTTCTTCTGTTCGAATCTTGCGTAGAATACGTTAAGTTCGTCAGGAGGAGAAGTGCCACAGTTATTGATATTCCCAGCCTTTTCTTTGCGCCCAGTGGTCTCATTTAGACCCTGCCATAGTCTACTGGCATCCCTTTGGTTAGCCTGGGCTTCCAACTTGACTCGATATTGCCTCTTGGTGCCCTTAATGGCTTTCCGGAGGCCACGCCTGGATTCCGGTAGCGACTGGTATCCCCAGATCTAAAAGCTGCAGCTCTAGCCTCCAGACCTCATAATTCATCCAAGGTTTCCGGTTAGGGAATACCCGGATTGTCTTGCGAGACACACAGTCCTCCGTGCATTTCCAAATAAAGTCCGGTCCATGACAGCTGAGGCATACTCATCGAGGTTAGCTGCCAAGTCCTTGAATACTAACCAGTCCACCAATTCAAAGCAGTCACGGAGGACCTCATCCATTTCCTCCGTCCAACGCGACACTACTTTTGACACCGTGACCTCCCACTTCAGTTCCTGTTTGTAAGCCGGAAGGAGGAGTACGGCCTGATGGTCCGATTTTCTGACGTGAGGTCGTGGGACGGAACGGTAGGCATCTTTGACTGCTGTGTAGCAGTGGTCAAGTATATTCGGGCCTCCAGTGGGGCAGGAGACATACTGGTATAACTTTGGCAGCGCCTTTCTGAGATTGGCCTGGTTAAAGTCCCCGGCTGTAATGAGCAAAGCCTCCGGATACCTGGTCTCAAGTTCACTGATGTTGGCATACAGTATGTTCAGAGCACACTCCACGTCCGCCTGGTGGGGAATGTAGACCACTGTCGGTATGACCGAGGTGAATTCCCGTGGCAGGTAGTAGGACGACACTTCACTGACAGGTGTTCCAGGTCCGGGCTGCAGGAGCTTGTCAGTGCCACTGTGTCTGAGCAACACCCAGTGCTGATCAGTAGGCGGACACCATCTCCCCTCGTCTTGCCCGAAGACGCCGTGTGATCCATCTGATGGATCGAAAATCCCTCTGGTCAGATGGCACAGTCGGGGGTGGCAGGGGAGAGCCAGGTCTCGGTGAAACAGAATACACAGCAGTTCTGCATCTCCCTGCAGTAGGTGAGTCTCCCTTTAAGATCATCCACCTTGTTCTCTGTGGCTTGCACATTAGCTAGTCAGATGGTGGGCATAGGGACCCTAAAGCCCCTCAGCTTCAATCTGACCAGCAGCCCAGCTCTTTTCCCACGCTTCCTCGGTAAGTAGTGCATCTTTCCAGGTCTCCATTGATGCAGTGTGTTGTTGTCAGCTCTTTGAGCTAGGTGGACGCGTCCCGCGGGAATCGATTGGCGGGTTGCGTCGTCGTGCACTCCAGGTCGGGCTGAGTAACGGGGGAGGCCCAGCTGCCACTTCCAGCTGCCGGGGGCCCATCTGTCGATTGGGTCGGACCCCGAAGCCGACACTAAATCCCAGATGGCTGAGCTCCTGGCTGAAACAAGTCCTTAAGCCGAGTCACGGTTGCAGAGGCTTCCACTCCAGTCAATCCTCGGGCTCGATTTCCAAGGTCGGCAGTGGAGGCCTCACTTCCGGCAGCTGTGGATGGCCACCAACGGGGCTTTATGGTGGTCGCTCTGAGGAAGTGTCTGGGGCACCTTGAGTTCTCCGCCGTCACTTCTGTGTGGTCATCTGCTCCAGAGTGGTGCTGGTCAGAATGGGCCGTGTCTCCAAGCACTCTGGCACAGTAGCAGACCGCAGGTGTCCTGGAACGTGGTCGGGTCCAGGTGAGGTCCGGAGTTTAAGAAGCAGTTCTGGCGCGGTGGTCTCCAGCTGGGTCAGTAGCTTTGCCAGGGTGTTGTTGATCTTGATCTTGCTAAATTGGAGGTTTAGAAGGATTTCTCGGGTATAGGATAGTGGAGAGGGCAGTTTGCTCGGGAGAGCACGCGCGAAGTTACTGGTGCCATCTTTAATAATGGTATTTAATGCTTTATGATTGAAAGATTTTCTCGAAGGTAAATAAGGGGCTTCAGAGAAAACACAAGTTGTGGGCTGATATGCAGATGTAGATTTAGGAGGATGAATACTGGATTTTTGGTTTTAAACTTATGGGTATTTATAGAGTAAATGTACACTGACGTTTTAAAGTATTTATTCTGTCATAGACTGGCTTACTACATTTAACAGCATACTGTCAATAACAGAGCTGCTGGAATTCATTATTAGAGAAATGGAAAATAGAATTGGGAAAAGTCGTCATGGATTTAACAATATTAGTCAAATGTTTATAGGTCCAAGCTGATCAATTATTCCTCATTACAGCACTTTCACCTCAGCAATCAGCTTATTAAGCGTTCTCTGAATTGCCTGCAACGCAGGTGTATAAACAATACAACCCACACATAGTCCTCCAGGTGACTTCACTACTTTTCAACTCAATCCTACTTTTCAACTCAATTCAAGGCAAAAAAGGCCAAAATTCACCACTGTACTAATTACATGCTGTTCCTGCATGCTAATCCTATGTTTCAAGTACAAGCATATAAAAGTTCCTTACCAGCAGAAATCTGCAGTCTCCCCTAGTTTAAACCTGTTCTTCCTGTCAAAGGTTGAAAAACTGCACTATGTTTAGCTTCCATCCATTTACCTACTCAACTTCCAACACATTTTTGCTTGACTCTTGATGCTCCCCACATCTGGCTTGTTACGAACCTGTAAAGGTTTAAGGGAACCAGTAGCAATGGACCATGCCTGGAGTCTGCTTTTGATGTTAAAACCACTATCTTTATTGGTGTCTACTTAATATAGCAACTTAAACAAGAATAATCAAAAGTTAACAGTGTTATGAGTATACATATGTGTAAATATAACTCCCAAACAATTGAGCTTGGTGGGGGGGGCGGGGGGCAGCACCGGGCTTAAAATCTTGAGATGGTAAGGTATGAAAGTTCAGTTCGTCCACGGATTAAATGATGTGAGAGAGATATTTGTAATCCAAGGTGAATGTCGAGAGGAGGCCTTTATGTCGTATTCCACAGGTTCCATGGTGGTAAGCAGGATAACAATTGCTGTAAATTTTACCCGTCGTCGTTCCAAATCCACTTACAAATTATCACAGGGGTACCGTCTTCAAAGGGAACTACCACCCAGGCAAGGGTTAACACATAGGTAGATTCCACAAGGTTGTTCCAATCTCACGAAGTGATAGCCACTTATCGATTGTGCTGGATCGATACTCCACCCACCCTTATGGGCACTCGAGAGTTCCAACCAGTGACCCCTTTGTCACTGGCCTCCTTCCATTATCCGACTCCAACTGCGATTGACTGTGTGTAGGTGAGTGTCCTTGCTTAAATCAAAACAAGCTGCAGGGTCCCATAAGCTCTGTCTCTCTCTGTCTCTCTCTCAAACAGGAGCCGAGAAAGCCGGCGGCTGACGTCACTCAGGCACTCTCTCTTAAAATGACAGTCCACAGCAAGATAAACCTAGGGGTTCATCACAGGCTTTTCTGCTTATCTGTGTATTAACAGTAAATTTGGCTTCAAGGTACATGGGCTCTTCATTTAGTTTAATACTGTAAATACAAATAGTTGAGGCCCTTGCACTGATCTCAGTAGTGCACACCTTTAATACAATTTTTTTTCCCATTTTGTCAAGCTTAAAATTGGCCATTTTGTTTCCCTTTTTTATTTCAGGCAGTCCTCACTTCCTGCTGCTATATTATGCCTAACTCCTCCAACTCTCATCTTATTCGGTATCCATTTATGTGCCACCTTACTTAATATCTTCTGGAAATCTAATCTTTGTCAAATTATTGTTTTATCCTCTAAGAATGCTATTAAACTTGTTGAGCCCGTTTATCACCTTTCATAAGACAATGGTAATTTTGTTTAATTCCATCATTTTCTAAATGTCTTGGTAGGATTTTCTTAGAGTTTCAGCATTTTGCCAGTGCCTGGATGTACACAGCACAGCCCCTCATGTTCTGCAGGTAATGGATAGACAATGTGCAACATGAGAAGTCCCTTCTCATTTAGCTACCCAATCTGTTACCTCTTCTGAACAGGCAGACAAAATAGTGCTTGAGTTGTGAAGCTAAATATTAATAAAGTTTAGTAGTATGACCACTGTGTCGAGAATGATGTTCTGCTAAGAGATTGTATGTTGGTGGGTCCTCAGGTGTCCCTAGAGACTGATCCAGGATCCACATGTTCTGGGTGCAGTGTGGGAAAGAGTAACTGGTGGCTGTGGTTAGTGATTTGGTCCTTTTGGTTGTTCAGTCTCTCCTTTCACAGCTGCTGCTTGTTCTCTGTGACACAGTAGAAATCACTCATGTACCACAACTCTTTCTTGAACATATTACTTCCAGGTATACCTATTCGACTTTGTATCTACAACAACAAACAATTTGTTGGACGAAGTCATCGGGTCGAGGCATCTGCCAGGGAGGGGAAGGGATTGTGGATGTTTCTGGTTGAGGCCTGTATCAGGACAGATGTATATAAGACCATAAGATATTGGAGCAGAATTTGGCCTTTAGGCCGACTGAGTTCGCTCTGTCAGTTCATCATGGCTGAGGACACTCAGTCCTCGTTTATTGTCGATTAGAAAAATCAGGTTGAAAATGGATCTCAAGAGAGTTAGTGTGCTGAATCTCTGCGAGATGGCCTTTTAGAGCAATTTGTTGTTCTACCTACTGGGGGATCAGCTATACTGGAATGGGAGAACTGGACACGATTAGGGAGCTAACCCTTAGGAGGCAGTGATCACAATATGATTGAGTTCAACTTGAAATTTGATAGAGAGAAAGTAAAGTCTGACCTAGCAGTATTTCAGTGGAGTAAAGGAAATTACAGTGGTATGAGAGAGGAGTTGGCCAAAGTAAATTAGGAGATGCTGGCTGGAATGACAGCAGAGCAGCAATGACATGAGTTTCTGGAGGAAGTTGCAGGATTCCAAAACAAAGAAATACTCAAATGGCAAAATACTACAACCGTGGCTGACAAGGGAAGTCAAAACTAATGTAAAAGCAAGAGAGACGAATATAGCGAAGCAAAAATTTGTGGGAAGACGGAGGATTGGGAAGCTTTTAAAACCCTACTGAGAGCAAGTAAAAGAATTGTTAGGAAGAAAAAGATGAAATACAAAAGCAAGCTAGCAAACAATATCAAAAAATAAGGAGACATGATTGGATTGAGAGATGAGCGATTGTTGGATTCCTAGAAAATGAGGCTGGAGAAATAATGGGGGCTAAAGGGGTAGCAGATGAACTAAATAAGTATTTTGCATCAGGTTTCACTGTGGAAGACAGTAGCAGCGTGCCAGATATTGAAGTGTGTGAGGGGCAAAGAAGTGAGTGCAATTGGAAGCTCAAATTGGAAACAGATGTTCTCAGGGAAAAGTACGGAAGAAGTGTGGCAAATGTTCAGGGGATATTTGTGTGGAGTTCTGCATAGTTACGTTCCAATGAGACAGGGAAGTTATGGTAGGGTACAGGAACCGTGGTGTACAAAGGCTGTAATAAATCTAGTCAAGAAGAAAAGAAAAGCTTACAAAAGGTTCAGAGAGCTAGGTAATGTTAGAGATCTAGAAGATTATAAGGCTAATAGGAAGGAGCTTAAGAAGGAAATTAGGAGAGCCAGAAGGGGCCATGAGAAGGCCTTGGTGGGCAGGATGAAGGAAAACCCCAAGGCATTCTACAAGTATGTGAAGAGCGAGAGGAGAAGACGTGAAAGAATAGGACCTATCAAGTGTGACGGTGGGAAAGTATGTATGGGACCGGAGGAAATAGCAGAGGTACTTAATGAATACTTTACTTCAGTATTCACTATGGAAAAGGATCTTGGTGATTGTAGTGATGACTTGCAGCAGACTGAAAAGCTTGAGCATGTAGCTGTTAAGAAAGAGGATGTGCTGGAGCTTTTGGAAAGCATCAAGTTGGATAAGTCGCCGGGACTGGATGAGATGTACTCCAGGCTACTGTGGGAGGCGGGGGAGGAGATTGCTGAGCCTCTGGCGAGGATCTTTACATCATCAATGGGGACGGGAGAGGTTCTGGAGGATTGGAGGGTTACGGATGTTGTTCCTTTATTCAAGAAAGGGAGTAGAGATAGTCCAGGAAATTATAGACCAGTGAGTCTTACCTCAGTGGTTGGTAAGTTGATGGAGAAGATCCTGAGAGGCAGGATTTATGAACATTTGGAGAAGTATAATATGATCAGGAATAGTCAGCATGGCTTTGTCAAGGGCAGGTCGTGCCTTACGAGCCTGATTGAATTTTATGAGGATGGGACTAAACACGTTGATGAAGGAAGAGCCGCAGATGTAGTGTGTATGGATTTCAGCAAGGCATTTGATAAAGGTAGCCCATGCAAGGCTTATTGAGAAAGTAAGGAGGCATGGGATCCAAGGGGACGTTGCTTTGTGGATCCAGAACTGGCTTGCCCACAGAAGGCAAAAAGTGGTTGTAGACGGGTCATATTCTGCATGGATGTCGGTCACCAGTGGAGTGCCTCAAGGATCTGTTCTGGGACCCTTACTCTTCGTGATTTTTATAAATGACCTGGATGAGGAAGTGGAGGGATGGGTTAGTAAGTTTGCTGATGACGCAAAGGTTGGAGGTGTTGTGGATAGTGTGGAGGGCTGTCAGAGGTTACAATGGGACATCGATAGGATGCAGAACTGGGCTGAGAAGTGGCAGATGGAGTTCAACCCAGATAAGTGTGAAGTGGTTCATTTTGAGTTCAGAGAAGGACATAAAGATACGGAAGGCGCTGGCGTGGAGGGCTATGAACGACATGAAGGAAATCTGGAAGTCGAACCTGACCACAGGGCTTAAAAAGAGGATTTTCATAGCAGTCATAGAGTCCATTCTCACGTACGGGTGCGAGACGTGGACACTCACCAAGACGATGCAAAAGTCTCTAGATGGTTGCTATACACGAATTCTCCGGGTGGCTGTTGACGTGAGTTGGCAACAGCACATGACGAACGTTGAGCTCTATAACAACCTACCGATGCTCACCACTAAAACCGAGGCGAGAAGACTGCAACTAGCAGGGCACTGTCTACGCCACCTCGAGCTACCTGCCACCCTAGTCATCATATGGGAGCCCAAGCACGGGAGGATGAACCCTGGGCGCCCTCCCAAGACTATGGTCAACACGCTCCTAGAAGACAGCGGCGCGGCTAATGTAGGTGAACTGAACACACTGATGAGGGAGAGGGAGAAGTGGAGAGTCCGTCATTGTGCCCGACGCCAGCCCCCTAGGCCTGAGTCGACATAGTAGTAGTAGTGGTTCATTTTGGTAAGCCAAATATGATGGCAGAATATAATACTAATAGTAAGACTCATGGCAGTGTGGAGAATCAGAGGGATCTTGGGTTCCGAGTCCATTGGATGCTCAAAGCAGCTGCGCAGGTTGACTCTGTGGTTAAGAAGGCGTATGGTGTATTGGCCTTCATCAAACGTGGAATTGAATTTAGGAGCTGAGAGGTAATGTTGCAGCTATATAGGACCCTGGTCAGACTCCACTTGGAGTACTGTGCTCAGTTCTGGTCACCTCACTACAGGAAGGATGTGGAAGCCATAGAAAGGGTGCAGAGGAGATTTACAAAGATGTTGCTTGGATTGGGGAGCATGCCTTATGAGAATAGGTTGAGTGAACTCGGCCTTTTCTCCTTGGAGCAACGGAGGATGAGAGGTGACCTGATAGAGGTGTATAAGATGATGAGAGGCATTGATCATGTGGATAGTCAGAGGCTTTTTCCCAGGGCTGAAATGGTTGCCACAAGAGGACACAGGTTTAAGGTGCTGGGGAGTAGGTACAGAGGAGATGTCAGGGGTAAGTTCTTTACTCAGAGTGGTGAGTGCATGGAATGGGCTGCCGGCAATGGTGGTGGAGGCGGATACGATAGGGTCTTTTAAGAGACTTTTGGATAGGTACATGGAGCTTAGAAAAATGGAGGGCTATAGGTAAGCCTAGTAATTTCTAAGGTAAGGACATGTTCGGCACAACTTTGTGGACCAAAGGGCCTGTATTGTGCTGTAGGTTTTCTATGTTTCTATGTTACTATTACAAGGGAGAAGGTGCTCAAAAAAGGTACATAAGTCACCTGGACCAGATGAACTGCACCCTGAAAGAGATAGTGTTAGAGAGTGTGCTGGCATTAGAAATTCTTGCAAAAATCATTGGACTCTGGCATGTTGCCAGAGGACTGGAAAATTGCAAATGTTACTCCACTCTTTAAGAAAGGAGGAAGGCAGCAGAAAGAAAATTATAGACCAGCCAGCCTGACCTCAGCGGTTGGGAAGATGTGAGTCAATTGTTAAGGATGAGGTGAAGGAGTACTTGGTTTCACAGGACAAGATAGTACAAAATCAGCATGGTTTCCTACTTGGAAAATCCTGCCTGCCAAGCTTGTTGGAATGGGGATGCAGAGGATGTTGTATATTTGGACTTTCAGAAGGCCGGTGACAAGGTGCCACACATGAGACTGCTTACCAAGTATTACAGGAACGTTACTGACAGGGTTAGAGCATTGGCTGATTGGTAGGAGGCAGCGAGTGGGAATAAAAAGATCCTTTTCTGGTTGGCTGCCAGTGACTAGTGGTATTCCGCAGGGATCGGTGTTGGGACCACTTTGTTTTATGCTGTATACCAATGATTTAGATGATTGAATTGATGGCTTTGTTGCCAAGTTTGCAGATGATATGAAGGTTGCTGGAGGGGCAGATAGTATTGAGGAAACAGGTAGGCTGCAGAAGGACTTATAGACAGATTAGGAGAATGGGCAAGAGAGTGCTAGATGAAATTTGATGTTGGAAAATGCATGTTCACACACTTAGGCAGAAGAAATAAATGTGCGGACTATTTTCTAAACGGGGAGAAAATCCAAAAATCTGAGATGCAAAGAGACTTGGCAGTCCTTGTGTAGAATACCCTGAAGGTTAACTTGCAGGTTGAGTCGGTGGTGAGGAAGGAAAATTGCATGTTAGCATTCATTTGAAAAGGTCTAGAAGACAAGAGCAAGGATTTGATGCTGAGGATTTATAAGGCACTGGTGAGGCCTCGCCTTGAGTATTGTGTACAGTTTTGGGTTCCTCATCGTAGAAGAGATGTTCTGGCATTGGAGAGGATTCAGAGGAGGTTCACTAGGATAATTCCAGGAATGAAAGGGTTATCATACGAAGAACGTTTGATGGCTCTGTGTCTGTACTCAATGAAATTTAAACAACAGGAATTCTGCAGATGCTGGAAATTCAAGCAACACACATCAAAGTTGCTGGAGAACACAGCAGGCCAGGCAGCATCTCTAGGAAGAGGTACAGTCGACGTTTCAGGCCGAGACCCTTCGTCAGGACTAACTGAAGGAAGAGTTAGTAAGAGATTTGAAAGTGGGAGGGGGAGGGGTAGATCCAAAATGATAGGAGAAGACCAGAGGGGGAGGGATGGAGCCAAGAGCTGGACAGGTGATTGGCAAAGGGGATATGAGAGGATCATGGGACAGGAGGTCCGGGGAGAAAGCGGGGGGGGGGAGAAACCCAGAGGATGGGCAAGGTGTATAGTCAGAGGGACAGAGGGAGAAAAAGGAGAGTGAGAGAAAGAATGTGTGTATATAAATAAATAACGGATGGGGTACGAGGGGGATGTGGGGCATTAGTGGAAGTTAGAGAAGTCAATGTTCATGCCATCAGGTTGGAGGCTACCCAAATGGAATATAAAGTGTTGTTCCTCCAACCTGAGTGTGGCTTCATCTTTACAGTAGAGGAGGCCGTGGGTAGACATGTCAGAATGGGAATGGGATGTGGAATTAAAATGTGTGGCCACTGGGAGATCCTGCTTTCTCTGGCGGACAGAGCGTAGGTGTTCAGCAAAGCGGTCTCCCAGTCTGCGTCGGGTCTCGCCAATATATAGAAGGCCACATCGGGAGCACCGGACACAGTATATCACCCCAGCTGACTCACAGGTGAAGTGTCGCCTCACCTGGAAGGACTGTCTGGGCCCTGAATGGTGGTAAGGGAGGAAGAGTAAAGGCATGTGTAGCACTTGTTCTGCTTACAAGGATAACTGCCAGGAGGGAGATCAGTGGGGAGGGATGGGGGGGAACGAATGGACAAGGGAGTCGAAATGAAATTTAGAAGGATTGGGCGGGGGGGAGGGAATCTCATTGAAACCTTTTGAATGTTGAAAGGCCTAGACAGAGTAGATGTGGAAAGAATGTTTCCCATGGTGGGGGAGTCTAAAACAAGAGGGCACAGCCTAGGGATAGAGGGGCATCCATTTAAAACAGAGATGCAGAGAAATTTCTTTAGCCAGAGGCTGATGAATTTGTGGAACTTATTAGCACATGCAGCTGTGGAGGCCAGGTTTTTGGGTGTATTTAAGGCAGAGCTTGATAGGACACTGTATCAAAGGTTACAGGGAGGGGGCTGAGCAGGGGGAGAAAGGGATCAGCCTTGATTGAATGGCAGAGCAGACTCAATGGGCCAAATGGCCTAATTCTGTTTTTATGTCTTATGGTCTTGTAGTTATGGTCTTAAGATATTCAGTCTGTCCACTATTTTGTCGTCCCCCATTACTAACTTTCCAGCATAGTTTTCCAGTGTCCAATATCCACTCTCACCTCTCTTTTACACTTTATTTACCTGAAGAAACTTTTGATATCTTCTTTAATATTGGCTAACTTACTTTTGTATTCTATCTTTAGCTTAATGACATTTTTAGTTGCCTTCTGTTGTTTTTTAAAAGCTTCCCAATCCTCTAACTTCCCACTAATATTTGCTCTATTATGTGCCCTCTCTTTGGCTATTAATTTGGCATTGACTCCTCTTGTTGGACATGATTGTGTCATCTTTCCTTTAGCAAACTTCTCTTTGGGATGATTATATCCTGTGCCTTCTAATTGCTTACAGAAATTCCAGCTATTGCTGCTCTACCATCATCCCTGCCAGTGTTCTTTTCCAGTCAATTCTGGCCAACTCCTCCCTCATGGCTCTGTAATTTTCTTTACTCCACTGTAATACTGATATCTTGTCTGATACACTGGTGCATCACTGAAGGAATAGTACACTGCCTGAAGAGTTGCTTTTCTGATGAAATGTTAAACCAAAAGCTCTATATCAAAGATCCCATAAAGGGAAAAGGAGTTGTTCCTTTCTATCTATCACTAATAAAAATCTGAACATTATTGCCTTATCTTTCTCAAAGAGCTTTAAATGGTTAGCTCCATTTCTGACATTATAAGTGTATACTCCTTATGACTTCATTGGCTTCAGAGCCAAGGTCATGAAAGGTGCTACGCATGTAAAAACATGTCATCTGTGTTTGGAATTTCTGCATGAGGTCCACCCCCGCACCCCCATATTAGAATAATCTGTACAGAACAACATGAAACAGCATTAAACATCAAGGAATTTACAAGCATATGTGATTTAAGTCTACAGCCATTTTACAAGCATCCCTGTCCATAAAACTGACAATTCCACTCTTTTGTACTTAAATGACCTAAAGTTCACCTGTTCCCATGTTAATAGCAGGATCTGCAGTTACCAGCAGTCAATTGAAGCCACTGACCTGGTTCTGTTTCTCCTGCTGTTGCAACAGTTAAGTACTATAAATTGAGCTTCCTTCAGTATTTGAGAGCCATAGTCAAATGAAGCCACACATTTGTGTCCTGTTCTGCCGCAGCTATTATTTGAAGATAGGAGTAGCCAACAATGAATTGCAGTTGCAACCCTGCAATCAAAAGTTGAAACATGGGTCCTATCAGTTGAAACAAACCTATCTGCCATCAAGGAGCAAACTTGATGGGCCAAATGGCATAATTCTGCTCCTATATCTTGTGGTCTCAGGACATGCAAAAAGGTACTGGAAAAAGGCCAGCAATATTATGAAGGATCTCACCCACTCGGTGGCCCTGCTACTACCAAGAAGAGTTCCTCTTACCAAGATTCACTTTGTCAATTTCTCATTAACTGTCAAGTCACTGTATATATAGCTACAAGAAAACAGTTAATTTTACATTGTGTTTTATAGGGTTGCTTTTATACTTACTGTGTTTTTATGCTGCATCAGATTCAGAGTAATAATCATTTACACCGAAGAATAAAAATAAACTATCTTTAATTTTTGAGCATCCCCTTCTGATGCTGGAAGTAGGATCGTCCTGACGAAGGGTCTCAGCCTGAAACATCGACTGCACCTCTTCCTACAGATGCTGCTTGGCCTGCTGCGTTCCCCAGCAACTTTGATGTGTGTTCCACCATATTTGATTGATTACGTATTCATGACAGATTTACATTCATGCTACAGCACAGAATTTTCAGCTTATCTTCAGTTCGGAGAAGCCGATGCTATGTGCTCTCTTGATGCATTTTTCTCACCCACGCTGAGAACTCTCAGGCTCTAAACCACATATGTGATGACTATTGATCACTATTCTTCACTTGAATCAGTTATCCTTTATTCTCTTTCTGTGCATTGTTCTCAAATGAAGACACTTTGTGACATTTCCTTTTATTCTGTATTTCTGAATATCTGATTTCTTGAATTATGGTTCAATTATTTTGGGTTCCACACCACCAGGTTCACATCAGTTATTAATACCTCTCAACCATCAGGCTCCTGAACCAGAGTGAATAACATCACCCATCCCATCACTGAACTGATTCTACAGCTATGGATTCACTTTGAAAGACTCCTCAAAATATTTATTATTTCATTATTATTTTGTTTTTTCTTTTTTTTTGTATTTGCACGATTTGTTGTCTTGCACATTGATTGCTTGTCCATCTTTGTAGATTTTCATTGATTCAGTTCTTTTTGTTAGTATTATTGTGATGCTTGAAAGAAAATTAATCTCAGTATTATCTAGTAAGTGGGGACATATTTATACTTCAATAATGAGTTTACTTTGAACTTTTGAACATTGAGATTGGAATCTGGTTGGGTAGAATTTATCAAAAATCACAAGTTGTTCATACGCTGTCCTTTTGTTTTCAGAAGGAAAAGCAAGAGATTTTGCGTCGGTTAAATCAGAACATTAAAGTTCAGGAATGTCATGAAGTGAATGCAGCATTGCCAGCATTGCAGGACGAAAGTGTCGTGACTTCTAACAGAAATGGCACACAGTCTCAGGAGCAGCTGGAGGATGGCCCCCACTTTGCAGGGGAAAGGAAAAAATGGGAAGCAGAACCTCCACCTGTGATTCCTCTTGCTCAACTTACGCTCGAAGAAACCTCAGGGTTAAAGGATGAGAGTAAGGAACAACTATAGCTTTACTCTTTACAATAGAAAACAGTTGTGAAGAAGAATTTGATTTTTGTCAACAACGTGGTTGGTGGGGAATAGGGAAGTACCACAGGCTGCCTGTTCAATAAAACCAGGTCACACAAGCTTCATTCGAACTTGACCCAAACATGATGGTATGTAGAACCTGGTTATTTCTTAATCAGTTCCCTATGACACTGAGAGCCGTTGGCAACAAACAATCTGCTGGAGGAACTTATTGGTTTGAGCAGCACGAGGCAGGAAAGGAGCTGTTGATATTTCGGGAAGTAAGATAAACATATGAGGGAACAAGAAACATACAAATGTTGTCATTGAATTGGATCAGGAAAAGCAGCTGAATGAAACACAAATGCAGTAGGACCATCAGCTAGTTCCAAATACTTAAAATTTTGTTTCCCTTAAATCTGTTTCCTCCCAAATATGGTGAGTTTCAGTTATGTACAATTGATTATGCTGTGTGCAGGAGCTACATCATGAGTTGTCAAAGCACAAATCACTTTTCCACTGATCTGTTATGTGCAGATCCGTATGCTTGCAACATCAACTCCACACCTCATTTAAGTTATTTTTGTACATGTATATTTGAGGAGCCAGTGGTGGTATACATGGCCTGATCAGTTTTCAGAACACTTGTGCTTAGTAACACACTGCTGTGTACTAGCACAATGAAGAGCTGTCTTTGATTACACTGAACCTTGTGATTTCAAAATGTTTCATGTGTAAATGTCAGTATATTTATTGGATATCCTTTTCGATATTTAAATGTTGTTCTAATGCTATTAAAACAATATCTGTCTATTTAAGAATTGTACATTATTGGTCCTTGGTGATATGCTTTGTAACAAGACCACTCCTTTATATCTTTATAGGCAACAAAGATTTGGTGACAGTGTGATCTGCCAAGGTTGTTTGTTTCTTTACAGATGGCATGTTAGCACACCACCCATTAACCTGCACCCAGACCACAGCCCTCCCTACCCCTCCCATTCATGTACCTATCCAAATTTCTCTGAAATGTTGAAATGGAACCTGCAATCACCACTTCCACTGGCAGCTTGTTCCACACTCTCACTACCCTCTGAATGAAGAAGTTCCCCCTCATGTTCCCCTTAAACATTTCACCTTTCATTCTTAATCCATGACCTCTAGGTCTAGTTTCATACGATCTCGGTAGAAAAAGCCTGCTTGTATGTACTCTATCTATACCCCTTATTTTATATACCTCTGTCAAATCTCCCGTCATTCTCATATGCTTCAGGGAATAAAGTCCCAACCAATTCAATCCTTACCTATAACTCAGGACCTCAAGTCCTGGCAATACCTTTTATAAATTTTCTCTGCACATTTTCAATCTTTTTGACAACTTCCCTCTAGGTAGATGACCAAAGCTGCACACAATATATCCGATTAGTGATAAGTTGTACTGCTGTGATTAAATTTTTGGTCCATGTGATTTTTGTTCTGTTTATGAATCAGTGACTTTCTTTCAACTACCTGGTTTCAGATAGAATAATGAGAGGAGTTATTTTGTACTTGTTGATATGTAGATAATTTAGCATTTATACTTGCTGATTGCTTTTGGTGGTCAGCAAGGTCAGAGGAGTCCTTGGAAGCAAGGACTGACATTTGAGTGTGGAAATGGTTAGTAATCACTAAGGATTATAATAGGGAGGTGGGTGTTAGGTTCAGAAGTCTGATGTAAGGAGACCTTGAAGTGTAAATTGATTTTTGTCTCTGTTTCTGAACATTTGTCTAGTCAATTAGTGTTTTTTTTTTTTGTTCACTTTTATCAGCATGTCAAACATCCGGAGAAGTTATTAAATTGTTAATTAAAGATGAACCTCGCAAAGTATGGGAGAAAGAACCTTCTGACACAGTTTTGAAAGTGTTAGGGGAAGCAGATTTGCAAATTCAGACGGGGATGCTATTGGATACTGTAACCGTTGAAAATAATGGTAAGTAACTGAAAAATTAAGAAGTACTGTTTTGAATGTTATAGGTGTATATTATCCTAGTTTTGCAGAATGAACTTCTTGGTATTTATTTAAGCTTATTGTATGACTGATGAGGCTTTTTCCGGTTCCTTAATGTTGGGCGGTAGTTTCACTTCTGAATGAAAATCCAAGGTATTTACCCTCCTCTTTCAAAACAGCAAAAGCCCCTTTGGCTGAAGTTGACCCGGCACTCATGATGGTGATCGATGCAGTAAATGGCATGGTTGATCAAAAAGTAGTTAATGAACCTGTTCGAACTTCTGTGGCTAATGCTGGACAGATATCCATAGCAGGAGACACAATGGAAACCAAAATCATTGAGCTTTCAAGAGCAGAGAATGCACAGTCAAGGGAAGTATCTATTCCAACATCAAAAACATCAGTATTTGAAGACAAGATGGAAGGTAATTTTTTTCATGCTATTAGTTGTTTGTGAGATTATCAAAGATTCTGTCACTGCAAGCAATAGTTGATAAAAATAAAATGAAGAGAGGTTTGAGTTTGTTGAAAATGGACTTTGCCTGAACCTCTTGGGTTGAGTAGTCTACATTTGTGCTGCAAATATTTTATAATCATTGCAAACAGAATAGAATCAGGATTACTCTCATCCCTCTATCTTGTCCTTATATACTACAGTCTATTCCTTTTTCCAAGGAGACTTATCCAAACTTATCAATTTCAACCTGCAAGTTGAAAGCACTCAGGCCTGAAATCATTCTCATTAATCTTTTCTGAACCTTCTCTTGGGCATCCAGGTCCTTCAGAGGTTGGCAACTGGAGTTGGTTGCAATGCTTCAGTTGTGCCAAGTTTAACGGGGCCGAAGAACTGAATGTAATTCTAGCAGCGTTCAGATCTCTTAATTTGGATCCCTCTTTTATTCATAGTATTTGGCGATGTAAAGTAGAACAATGCTGGAGAAACTCAGTGGGTCAGGTTGCATCAGTCAAGGCAAATAGACATTTCAGGTTGAGATCTCAACAAATTTCATAACGCATGTCAGTGATAATCAACCAGATTCTAACCTTTTATCTGGGCTCCTAAATCCCTCCATTTCCTTCTGTGGATGCTCCCTGATCCACTGAGTTCCCCTAGCAATTTGTGATTATTTCTTTTCTCTCTCCAGACTTCAGCATCTGATCAAATTGTTTTTTGTATAGTTAATTGTAATAGATGATGTGCATTTTTTTACAACTAGAATTGGTGAACAATGAAAGTTTACCCGGTGATTATTTTGAATGTGGTACTTTGTGTTCTGGTAACGAACTAATTACATCCCCTACCTCCAAGATATCCCAGGGTGCTGTAAAATCAGATGTACTCTTTGAAGTAGTATTTGTAGTGGATTGTGGGAAATCAATTTGCAGTTAGCAAGCTCCCACAAACAACGACCACATGAGTAAATAATCTGGTTTGGTGTTCTTCGCTGAGGGATAAACATTGGCCAAGATACCACGGAAGCTTCCCAGTTCCCTTTCTTTAATTTCATGCAATAAGAACTTTAATGTATCTCTGTGGGCTAAACAGAGTGGTACTTAGTTGGTTTTATCTATCACAGGTTTATCAAAACAAACAGTGAAATTAGTAATTTTGCGTCATCAATCCAAATATGTGCTGGAGGCAGCCTGCAGGTGTTGCCACGCTTCTGATGCGAACAAAGCATGACTACAACTTACTAACCCTACCTAACATGTGCATCTTTGGATTGTGGGAAGAAAACAATGTGATCATTTGGAGGACTTGCAAGCTCCTTACATGCTTGTTGGACTGGAAGGGCTCGTTATGATGCTGTATCTCTAAGTACAGTAAGGGCCCGTTTCCCTGCTGCTTCACTCTCTAATTGATTACAAACGAGTTGTAATGTGCTTGTGACAAAATGTATCTTGGATTTCAGATCAGTGGACATTGATGTTACATGGCGCCACGATAGCATAGCAGTTAGCATGGCACTATTATAGCTTAGGGTGTTCGGAGTTCAATTCCAGTCCCATCTGTAAGGAGTTAGTATTTTCTCCTGCTGATCGCATAGGTTTCCTCCAGGTGCTCTGGTTTCCTCCCACAGTCCAAAGATGTACTAGTTAGTAGGTTAATTGGTTCATTGTAAATTGTCCTGTAAATAGATGTGTTGCTGGGCAGTGTGGCTTGTTGGGCCAAAGGGCTCTATCTTTAAATAAAATACATGGGAGTTCTGTAAAAATACTCTTCAGCAATAGTTAGAATTTTCATTCGGTCCATTAGTTTCAACTTTGTTGCATTAGCGAACCTTCATACAACAGGAATGACCTATTTCTGCATTGTTAATTCTATAAATTACACAGGCAAAGTTCATTTTAAAAATGAACCAGAACTTGTTGGTGCCCATTACTGAGCCCACAAGAAATATCTCACACTGGAGAAGGAAGATCTGAAATTTAGAAGGTGCATCTGTTCAACATTAGCTCATCTTGGAAGCTGTTTTTGCTGCGGTGACATTTTAAAGCTGGAAAAGTAACTGAAACCACTTTTTCCTCTGAAACATTTTGCTCATGGGAGAGAATGGATTTTAAAATATTAAGTATATCATTTCCAAATGGCTAGTTTCCACCAAAATGCAAAGGCTTAACGGTCTTTCCCTTTCCCTTTTTTTTAATGCGGAACACCTGCACATTACATAGCTTCATGTTTAGGAAACACACCAGCTGAGGTGTCAAAACTAAAAATGTAGGCACATCAGACGTATCTGATCATGCTGATTGGCCCTCAGTTTAATTAATCTCATCACATTATAGAATATGGAGCAGTACAGCACAGAAACATGCCCTTCTGCCCACAATGTCTTGCTGAGCTAATTAAACACCTAACTAAACTAGTCCCTTATCCAAATATTATCCAAAAATAAAAAAAAAATTAGCCTGCTTATCCAAATCCCTCCATTCTTTACATATCCATGCACCTATTGACGAGCTTTTTAAACCCCTCTATTGTATTTGCCTACACCACCACCCCGGCGGTGCATTCCGCATGTCCATCAGTCTGTTTACCAAAAAAAATCAGCACATTCATCTCCCTTGGAATTGCACCCCCCCCCCCCCCCCCCCCCATCCACCTTAATGCATGCCCTCTGATATTTGATATTTTGACACTGGGTAAAGAGACTAACTGTCTGCTTTATCCATGCCTCTCATAATCTTAGAAACTTCTATCAGAAGCGTCTGCTGCTCCAGAGAAAACAACCCAAGTTTATCCAACCTCTTTATAGCACCTGCCTTCCAATACAGGCAGCATCTTGGTGAATCTCTTCTGTACTCTTTCCTAAGACTCCACATCCTTCCTTTAATGGGGAGAACTGAATTAATTGCAATACTCCAGAAGTGGCCGAACCAGAGTTTAATGATTATATTTAGGGCTGTGTGAGAAGTCTCAGTAGTATTCACATATTGTTACTTTTTCACATCTTAATAGTCAAATTTGTAAGAATATGGGAGATATTTGGAGCATTTTTTTCTTACAATGCTTCTTTGTGATCAAGGTTGAGAGATTTCCTATTGATGAACATGGTGTGGTAGCGATGGTTGTAGTTAATTAATATACCAACTGCTTAATAGCAAAATGAGACAATGTTGGAAGTACTCAGAAGGTAAAGAAGAGAAGCGTAGTTGACATTGCAGGTCAAGTATTCTTGATCATAAGATGAAAAAGGAAAACAGTGGTAAACACAAAATTCTCTGCGGATGCTGGGGTCAAAGCAGACCCACAGACAAAGGTGGTGCCGTAGTAGTCTGGCAGATGGACCTCTACCTTACTGAGGCCAAATGGCAGCTCTCTGAGACCTCCTCTTACTTACCCCTGGAACAGGATCCCACCAAAAAACATCAAACCATTGTCTCCCGTACCGTCTCCCGTACCATCTCCACCCTTATCAACTCTGGAGACCTTCCATCCTCAGCCACAAAACTCATAATTCCCACACTCCACACTGCTCGGTTTTACCTCCTCCCCAAGATCCACAAGCCTGATTGTCCCAGTAGACCCATAGTTTCTGCCTGCTCCTGCCTCACCGAACTTGTATCTGCCTACCTGGACTCCATTTTGTCACCCATAGTTCAGTCCCTCCCCACCTACATCCAGGATATATCCCATGCCCTCCACCTCTTCAATAACTTCCAGTTCCCCGGTCCCGACCGCTTCATTTTCACTATGGATGTCCAATCCTTGTACACTTCCATTCCCCATCAAGAAGGCCTCAAAGCCCTCCGCTACTTTCTGGACAATAGATCTCACCAGTTCCTCACCACCACTACCAGTTGGCGGAACTGGTACTCATACTTAGTAACTTCGTTTTTGGCTCTTCCCATTTTCTTCAGACCAAGGGCGTAGCTATGGGCACTCGCATGGGCCCCAGCTATGCCTGCCTCTTCGTTGGTTATGTGGAACAGCCTATGCTCCAAACCTATACTGGTATTGCTCCCCAACTTTTCCTTCGGTACATTGACGACTACATTAGTGCTGCTTCCTGCACCCATGCTGAGCTCATCAATTTCATTGACTTTACTTCAAACTTCCACCCAGCCCTCAAATTCACTTGGTCCATCTCGGACACTTCTCTCCCCTTTCTTGATCTCTCGGTCTCCATCTCTGGAGACAGACTGTCCACTGACTCTCATAACTGCCCCGACTATACCTCTTCCCACCCTGCCACATGCAAAAATGCCTTTCCCTATTCCCAGTTCCTCCGTCTCAACCGCATCTGCTCCCAGGATGAGGGTTTCCGTTCCAGGACATCTCAAATGTCCTCTTTCTTTAAGGATCGTGGTTTCGCTTCTGCCGTCATCGATGATGCCCTCACCCGCATCTCCTCCATTTCCCGCACTTCGGCCCTCACCCCATCCACCCGTCACCACAGCAGGAACAGAGTTCCCCTTGTCCTCACCTACCACCCCACCAGCCTCCAGATCCAGCACATTATCCTCCGCAACTTTCGCCACCTTCAACAGAACCCCACCACTAACCACATCTTTCCCTCTCCACCCCTCTCCGCTTTCTGCAGAGATCATTCCCTCCGCGACTCCCTGGTCCAAATGTCGCTCCCCACGGATCTCCCACCCAGCACTTATCCCTGTAAGCGTAAGTGTCCCTACACCACCTGTCTTGCCACCATTCAGGGTCCCAAACAGTCCTTCCAGGTGAGGCAACACTTCACTTGTGAGTCTGTTGGGGTCATCTATTGCATCCGGTGCTCCCGGTGCGGCCTCCTCCACATCGGTGAAACCCGACGCAGATTAGGGGGACCACTTCGTCAAGCGCCTCCACTCCGTCCACCACAACAGACAGGATCTCCCGGTTGCCACCCACTTGAACTCTGCTTCACATTCCCATTCGGATATGTCCATACATGGCCTCCTCTACTGCCATGATGAGGCTAAACTCAGGTTGGAGGAGCAACACCTCATATGCCGTCTAGGTAGTCTCCAGCCCCTTGGTATGAACATTGAATTCTCCAACTTCCTGTAATTCCCTCCCCCTCCCTTCCCCCATCCCAGTTTCACTCTGCCCCCTCCCCCAACTGCCTATCACCTCCCTATGGTTTCGCCTCCTTCTCCTACCCATTGTGTTTTCCCCTATTCCTTCTTCACCTTTCCTGCCTATCCCTTCCCTGCTTCCCCTCCCCCACCCCTTTATCTTTCCCCTTACTGGTTTTTCACCTGGCACCTACCAGCCTTCTTCTTCCCACCCTCCCCCCACCTTCTTTATAGGGCCTCTGCCCCTTCCCTCCTCAGTCCTGACGAAGGGTTCCGGCCCAAAATGTTGACTGATCGTTTCCACGGATGCTGCCTGACCTGCTGAGTTCCTCCAGCGTGTTTTGAGAGTTGCAAAGGAAAACAGTGCATGTTTGAAGTTGTAGATTGGGGGATGGTTGGAGAGACAGAAATAAGTGAAGTCATCATTAATGGCCAAATATTCTGCTCTTGCTCTTAATTCATGCATTTGTATAAGAAGTAGGAGCAGGATTTGTCCCCATAACCTTTAACCCTGCTGTGCCACTAAATATGATCAGGTTTGCTTTCATCGTGATATGGTTCATCTTCCAGATTGTTCCTTTTATCTCCTCAAAATATCTATCAATCTATCTAACTCTGCTCTGAATATATTCATCTTCCACGCCTCTCTGCAGTACAAAATTGCAAAGATTCACAACCTTGTGAGAAAAGAAATCCTTCCTCACAGAGGCCTTAAATGGATGCTGTATGCTGAAACTCTCTCCTGAGTTCTAGATTCCTTCACAACATAACCTCTCCAAAATCTCCTTTATCATCTTCTTGGCATCTTAGACGAATCAATAAGATCACTTATTCCAATAAGTAACAGCCCCCACCCCCAACCCGTTGAGCTTTGCACATTCTCTTGGGCAGATAATGGTCGTATGGTGGTGTACAGTTTTGTTTCTACAATATGCTAACAGGAATTTTAACATTACATATAAGAAAGAGGTCATGCTACCCCCCACCCCAACCCCAACCCCGCCAACACTCCAGCCTATGTGGAGCCATCCATTTCAGTGAACGGCCAGCAGCTCCAGGCAGTCAACAAGTTCAGCTATCTTGGCAGCACCCCCTTGAGCAGTTAGCATTGACAACTAGGTCAGCTGCAGGATCGCCAAGACGAGTGCCAATTTTGGGATACTACGCGACACTGTCTGGGGGCAAAGGGGAATTACTTTGAAGACCAAGCTGATAGTCTACCATGCTATCACCCTATTCGCTCTCCTCTATGTGTGCGAAATGTGGACTGTGTACATGAGACATGCATGTAGGCTGAACCACTTCCTCTTGTCATGCCTAGGGAAGTATCAATTGGCAAGACAGAATTCCTGACATGAAAGTGCTGTCTGCAGCAAACATGCCCACCATCTACACAATGCTGATGAAAAATGAAGTCAGATGGGCAGGCCATGTCATTGGGATGTCAGATGATTGCATTCCCAAGCAGTTCTTCGGAGAGCTTTCCACAGGGAAGCACTCTCATGGTGGTCAGCGAAAACTATTCAAGGGCACACTCGAGGCCCTTGACCTTGATCACACTTGGAACATGCAGCCTTACATGCTCATCCTGGCACAGCCTTCTCAATAGAGATGCCACCAAAGCTGAAAAAAATTGCAACACTGAAGTAGAAAGGAAACAACACAGCAGAAAGAACAAGCAGCAGGCACCCCAACTACAGAACCTTCACACACTTGTCCTACGTGTGGGAAGTACTTCCTAGCCTTCATCAGTCACCTCCAGACACACAAATAATAAACAAGGATATCATGGGTCCTCATCTCTTGTGATGGATGCATGCACACACACTCACCGTGTTTTGATTAGGTTGCCCATAATGAAATTCTAACTTGTCCATTTTACTGCCATTCCACTTGTGTTCTGGTTCCCTCCATGTCCTTGTCTTTAAATATACTCAGTACCTGAGCCCTGCAGCCTTTTGAGGCAGTAGATTCCAAAGCTTAACATCTGTTTGTACATCTCAGTTGTAAACTGTTGATCACATCCTGAGACTGTGTCCCATTTATTCTAGATTCTGTAGCTTTAGGATCTGGTTCCTTTTCCTGCAAGTCCTTTTCAGAAAATTGTCATTTTCAGTGAGCACATCTCATTCTTCTGAGCTCATCAGTATTGGCCAACCTTAGCAGTCTCATCAGGACAACTCACCTCCCTCATTCCAGCAGCCAGTCTATTGAACCTATGCTACACTGATTGCAGAATGAGTCAGTCCTTTTTTAAGAACAGAGAATAAAATTACAGGAAATTTTACCCAAATGCTTTACCTAAATTTATTTCATGTTAAATAAAAACAGAATGTACTAAAAATGCAAGCAGATTAACTGCAGAGAAACGGCTAGTGTTCCCAGGTCAATGTTCTTTTATTCATGGAGATATGAAAAGGTCTCAAGGCTTACGTGTCTACTTTATATAGTTTGGATATTTCAGTCTCAAAGTAGTTTTTTTTTAAATTGGAGGAAGCAATGGGTTAAGCACACACAAGCTTTTGTGGAACGATGAATGACACCATTCATATTTCTGAAGTTATGTTAAAGCAAGTTTCTAAATTCCCTTCAGAACCAGAGGACTTGGAAACAGAGGCTCTTGAAGAAGGAGACCAGATGAACAGAGATGATATCCCAGTGGCCCCAGTTACTGTAGATGCATGGGAAAAAGAAAGTGATGAAGAAAGGTGAATGGAATGCACAGCTTTCCTTCAGAGTTTATCAAAGTCTCCAAACAACTGCATTGCCAATTAGCCATTGTATTTAATGCAAGATGATGCACTCTCTAAACTTTGTGTTTATTCTTTATTCTTCTTTTCTTTTGTTCTTGTATTCAACTATTCAATTTCTTTCACTCCAAAATGCTATCAACCCATGTTAAACTTGCAAAGTGCAGTGTTGTTATTTCTATGTGCATGGCTAAGAGATGGATAACTAAAGTTCATCAACCATTGGAGAAGAAGGCACCATAAATTCTGCTGCAGTGAAATTGTATTGAATGAGTCGAGATAAATCTCAAAAATAAAGCAAATAGCTTTCTTTGCTTAAATTTGACCAAATGCTGGAAATCTCTTTGCCAGCTAAAAGCAAGGTTGCTAGCAGCAAATGAATGTTTTAGATAAAAGGGATGCAGTTGCCAAACCTCAATTGTAGTATGATATACACAAACATGAGAGATTCTGCAGATGCTGGAAATCTTAAAATCTTAGCATATTGGAAATTGTGAGCCACACACACAAAGCTACTGTTATGAAGCCAAACTCAGCCTGGAAAAGAAATCTTCATATTCTGTCTGGGTGGCCTCCAACCTGATGATTTGCATACCAATTTCTCCAATTTCCAATGATTTCTCCCCATCCTTTGTTCTCACTTTTTCCCATTCCTCATTGTGGGTACCGTCTCACTGCTTCTCTTCTCCTCACCTATCCATCAACTTCTTTTGGTTACCTTCCTCCTTTCCTTTTCTCCTTAGTCCACTGCCCTTTCCTTTTAGGTTCCTTCTTCAGTCCTTTATTACTTCCACCTCCCAACTTCTTAGTTAATTTTCCCCTCCCCTACATACCCACCTTCCCTCTCAAATAGTCTCACTTATCTCCTACCAGCATGTTCAACTGCTTATTGTGGCTTCTTCCCCTTTTTCAATCTCGATGAACGTTGTCAACTCAAAACATTGACTGTTTCATCTCTGCCATAGATGCTGACTGACTTGCTGAGTTCCTCCAGCATTTCTGTACTATAATATGACTGTATCAGAGGAAATGTTTCCATGCATAGAAACATAGAAAACCTACAGCACAATACAGGTCCTTCAGCCCACAAAGTTGTGCCGAGCATGTCCCTACCTTAGAAATTAATAGACTTCCCCACAGCCCTTTACTTTTCTAAGCTCCATTGATTTGTGCATGGATAGATGACCATAGAGTATATTTTTCCTGAGATTGTAATGGCTGGTACTAGTGAGTGGGGGTGGGGGAAATGTGAAAGAGGTGTCACTACAACACAGAAACTGGTCCTGCAACCCATCTAGTTTGTGCCAAATTGTTATTCTGCCTAGTCCCATCAACCCTCACCTGGACCATAGTCCTCCATATTCCTCTGATCCTTTTACTTTATCCAAGTTTCACTTAAATTCTGAAATCGAGCTTGCATACACCTCTTCTGCTGGCAGCCCATTCCACACTCGCACCAGCTTCTGAGTGATCTTCCCTTCATCTACAATCTCCATTAATAGTCTCACCCAGCCTCAAAAAGAAAAAGCCTGCTTGTATTTACCTATTTGACCTACTTATACCCCCATCAAAATGTTGTATAACTCTCACAATGTGCAAGTCTGTTTTTTTACATGGAGTAATGGGGGCCTGGAATGTAATGTCAGAGATGGAGGTAAAAGCAGATTACACGAGCGTTTAAATACTTTTAAGTAGACATGTCAATGTGCTGAGAAGGATACATGTCAATGTGCTGAGAAGGATGGGATATAGTGAATGTCCAGTGAAGAGGGATTAGGTTGAAATAGTTTGGCATAACATCATGGGCTGAAGACCCTGTCCTGTGCAATATTGTTCTTACGTCCTAGAAGTTACTGCAAGAAAGCATCAACTTGTTTAAGCCCAGTTTCTTTCTCTTGAAGAGGAAATGAATTTGAGATGCAACCTTTATTTATGAATTGGTCATTTTGCAACAGAGGGTAGAATTTAAGGGATTTGTCTTGCACCTGTGTCAGTGTTAACCATCTATTATTATATACACCACCTTTTCTCCCCTCACAGACCACTAGATGATGCTGTTGCACAAGCCGAAAAGACACAGCAGCGTGCCGGACTCACTGAGGAAAAGCTGATTGAATCAACAGATTCCAAAGTGAATGCTGGTCAGTTTCAGTTGCTGTTTGCTTCATGCTCTGCTAACTTTTTTTTTGCTCCACTTTACTTGAATCTCTTGCCAGTTTCAGAAACTTTGCTATTCTGATACATTTTGGTACTTTTGTTAGGTATTCAAGTCATGGCACAAAATATTTGCAAAATAATTAGGCTCCATTTTAATGTAAGACCATAAGACATTGGAGCAGAATTAGGCCATTTGGCCCGTTGAGGCTGTCTGCCATTCGGTGATGGCTGATTTAATACGGGCTGAGTTTATTCACCTCAGTAAAAGTCAAGGAAGAACCTGACTGATGTGTCCAAGGTTATGAGTTCAATGATGGGTAGAGACTATAAGACCTTAAGATATCGGAGCAGAGTTAGGACATTCTGCCCATCAAATCTGCTCCACCATCAGGGCTGATTTACGATCCCTCTCAATCCCTCTCAATCCCATTCTCCTGTCTTCTCCTCATAAAGTTTGCCACTCTGACTAGTCAAGAACCTATCAAACTCTGCTTTACTCAATGACTTGACCTCCACAGCTATCTGTGGCAATTAATTCTATTAATTCACCACCTCCTGGCTAAAGTAATTTCTCTTCATCTCCATTCTATTCTGCGGCTGTGACTTCTGCTCGTAGATTCATCCACTATAGGAAACATACTCTCCACATCCACTCATCTGGGTCTTTCAATATTCAATAGGTTTTGCTGAGATCCACCTCATTCTTCTCAGAGTAGACACTTTCCCAGGAGCTGAGGAGTCTGTAACTGGAGGGCACATGATTTACCTCTAGGGTGATTGAAATCAAGAATGCACTGCTTGAGCAGGG
Source organism: Mobula birostris (assembly GCF_030028105.1). Lineage (NCBI taxonomy): Eukaryota > Metazoa > Chordata > Chondrichthyes > Myliobatiformes > Myliobatidae > Mobula > Mobula birostris. Next base: position 13,228,030 of record NC_092374.1, on the reverse strand, counting down.
GTGGAGGCAGAGACTCACACTTCAGAAGTGTTCAGGTGAACATCAGGCAGTAGATGCAAAAGTTTCAGAGCAGGCAATATCATGGTGAAGGTAGCTTTTAATCTGCTGCTACATAAAGATTTTGAATGGGCCTGTTGTGCACTAAAAATAAGCTCTCAATCTCTACTCTGTCAAAAACCCTTTCATTTTACCTGTCTACTGCACTGTTCAGTAAATGTAACACTGTGTTCTGCATTCTGTTTTGCTTTATCTTCATATTGTTGAGACATATGTACCATGATTTGTCTGGATAGCACAAGAACAAAGTTTTTCGCTGTATCTCAGTACATGTGATAACAATAAACCAGTTACACTTGAAATGTAATGAGATCAGGTGCTAGAAAATGGGATTGGTTAGATTGTTACTTAATGGCCAGAATGGACACAGTGCAACGAAAGGCCTTTTTCAATGCTTTATGATTCCATAATGTAATTACTTTTACCTTTTGTTGAATTATTTAACCTTGTCAGCTCAATAACTTGTACAAATATTTTCCTTTGGAATCTCGTTCTGTGATTCCCTCTTGATTGATTACTAAACAGAGACTCAACCAACTTAAAATCTTATAAGTTTAAAAAGAAATTTCCATAACCAGTTTTTAGTTTTTTTTAATTTAAAGTTTGTTTCTATTAATACAACTGGGCATATTGTTATCTTGTGTATTCAGATCTATCTTTCTTGTCAAACAGAGGGATGTGCTATTGAGACTCCACCAAGTGAACCGTTTTTCCAGAAGTTACCACCTTTACAGGACAGAGCTGCAGCCATGTTGTCGAGGGAATCCTCCCAGGAAGAGGCAGCAGGATCTAAACCATTGTCCTGGTCTTTATCTCCAGCAAATTCCAAAGGCAAACAGTCTCTGTTGATTGGGTTATCAACTGGATTGTTCGATGCATACAATCCAAAGGTATAGAAATCCTATGCTGTTGTGCATAAAGGAATTGATGGTAGCTCTCAGGGAAGTGTTAACAATGGGCTCAGTGTTTTCCAATTGGAACATACAGCATTTTTCAATAAAGCGCAGAGACCACTACTGACCAGACATTTTATGATCCATAGTGGATGCATGAAGAGACAGTGCAGTATCCAGTTCCCTGTATCATTTTATCAGAGGAGCTAGATAAACCAGATATAAACCTTGTTGACTGTAGATGCTTTCCGAATATCATACTTCCATTTTTTGTACAGCTTTCGGCAACCTGAGTACAGTGATTAGTTGACAGGTTAATGATTTGCTCAGTGGGATGTTGGCTAGAAGATTATCTAATTGGGGAAAGCACTGAGTTTTTTCTGATTAGATTTGTCTGCATTTGCTCATCTGGTCATTTATTCTAGAAATGTTTGTTGATGCTAATCCTGTTTACAGTGTATATAAATGGTTTAGATATGGAGCAGCCTTGTGGACTGAGTTCAGGAGCAATGCTGTTCTGAATTGGAAATGGGGAACAGTCTGAGAAAGATTTCAAATGATAAGGAAAATGCAATTGAAAGTAATTTTGTTTACTGTAAATATTGGCTTCTCTGCACATTAGTTCCTATCACTTGTGGATTTGGGTGCCTCTACTTAGACTGTAGTGTCTTTGAAGTGAATGGTAAATTTACCCATTTGATCCTCCGTTGTATCTCAGCCATGCGTGTGACCTATTCCTCTTTGCGGCCCATTGTGTGGCTAATGATTTAAGTGAGTGAGTATTTTTAAAATTAGTGCTCACACTTTGATCTGTTCGGGTCAGTGGCTACGGGATCGCGATGTATCACAGAGTCACCAGAGAGACGCAGTTGGTAGATATAAAGCAGTCTTTCATAAGGCGCTCTCTGAAGGAAGAGGCCTGTTCAACCCAATATTGCATGACATTTTATATGCTAAAGGACAATTTTATATTTACAGTATATCTACAATGCTTCCTTTGAATTACATATAACCTTCACACTTCCTTCGTCACACCCACACTCCAGACATCCAAAATGAACGTTAATCAGCATTGTCTGGTTTTTCAATTAACTGCTGTACCTAGCTTAAGGAATCTGTTGTCCAGAGCTGCATTTTAAATTCAATCTACAGTACACATTCAAGTCTAATTATTGGTTGCTGAAGTTAATGTTTTGCTGTATACCCCAAGACCAAAATATGCCCTAACAGGTGAAATTCATCACTTAAGATGACTATTGTGGAAAGAGACTCCTAGTTCAAATGTCTAGCTTAGGTTGAATACATGTTCCTCTTCTACAGATGCTGAGGACCTGCTCACTCCCTGACCTCAATAAAATGTTCAAGACGTACATGGATGACAGTGCACCAGATGCCCCTGAAGATAATCTTGAACTGGATGATATCGAAGATGAGCCCATCAAGGATGAGTATCACTCAGATTCAGACACGTGCGTTATGTTTTTTTTTATTAAATTCTTCACTTTGGAATATTGTTAGAGACTCCCACTTCAAATGTCTAGATTAGGTTGAAAGTAAGAGAAACAGAAATGACTTAGTTCAATTCAGCTTTGAGTTTGATGCAAATGTTATGGAGAAAAAAGGGCCTGTTCCTGTTCTGCTCTGCAGTACGTGCTGTTGTCATTTTAATCTTGTATCAAATATGATCATTGAGTACTTTGCTCAGTTTTAAGTTGAGTATTGCTGTAACCTTTTTGAAAATGTTTCCAAGGTTATTTCTTGGATCATGGGTTAAATCCATGGTTGAATCCAAAGACATGCATTAAATCCATCGACTTGTTACTACTTGCTGCAATCCTTCTCTGTTATTCCTGTGCAATTTTAAATTACAACAGCTGCTGTTATGTGGCATCCATGTTACGTATGTCAGAGTTATAGTTGAAAAGCAGACCACTTCAGCCTATTTAAGCTCCTCCTGGACCTCTCCTACTCTCTTCATCTATCATCCCTCAAAGGTCTACTTAACTCCTTAGTGTACAGGTTGTAGTGACCTCCATATTTTGACCACTCTAATAGCCAGTTTTATGTCTTCACTCTCCCTCCTGAAAAATTTTGACTTCACTGTCAAAATTTTTAGCTCTTTGGCTTATATACAGAATGCAATTATATGAATAAAAAATGTTTAGGGTTGAAGCCATTAATTTCCATCACCATCATAAACCTCTCCAATAGACTTCCACTCTGTACCTCCGCCTCCCCAGAACTAACTGAAACTGAACTAGACTGCGGAATGTTCGGGTCATAAAGTGCCATCTCTGTAATTTCACACATTGCCGTTCCTACCCAGAGATAGCTGCTTCTGAGAGGCTCATCGTATCTTTTCCTCGAGCTGTGGTTAGCCCAAGACACAGATTCATCTTGCTGTGCTTTCATGGGGATCCCATACCAGGGTCCATTAGCACTGGAGAATTGCAACAAGTTTGCACTCCACTGTAGAGTTGAACAGCAGAGACGACAGATTCACTGTTTGCAAATTCAGATATGCCTGCACTAAAGTCCTTAACCCATTGTCATTCATGTGATATTGCTGGCTTTTAGCCAGCTTGATGCAGGCTAAAAGTCTAATTTTAAAATCTTCTTCCTGGTTTTTAAACATCTAATATTTTACTCATCCTAATCTCTAATCACCAATCCTGTCATGGATCACATAGAAAAATAACTCAATGTCCTGTTCACAAAACTCAGATTAAAAATCCAATTAGATAATTACTGCCCATCATTAATAGTGGTGGAAATATTGACAGATGGTCCAACTTTCCAATAACCTGCTCACTACTTCCAGAATTGCTGAGCTCCAGAATTCATCATGGCCTTGGTCTAAGAAAGGACCAAGGAGCTGAATTGCAGAGATAGGTGAGAGTGACTACCCTTGACCAAGAGCCTAGTCAGTCTTGGGCATTAAGGGGGAAAAATCTCCAACAGTTGGAGATTTTCCTCCATGTATGAGGGTAGTTATCATTGTTGACAGGCAATCATTGCAATCCTGTAATATCGCTTCCTTGGAGTAGTATTTTAGGCCAAACCATTTTTTTAACTTTTCAGTCATGATCCACCTTCCTTCCATCACGAGGTAAAAAATGGAGATGATTGCACCCTGTTAATTCCATTTCAACTCCTTAATAATACATTCTCGCCAGCAGCATAATCCAGATAACACGAGCTGATAAATGGGAAGCTCCCTAAGCAACAGCATTATTGGAGTCACTTCAACAGATCCCTGCTCAACCTCGGGCAAGTGAGGATGACAAATGCTAACTTCTGTCAGCAATATAAACATCCTGCAAAATGAATAAATTAAAGGAACTCCATCTAGTCCAAGCTTTGTGAATAACTCCCAATTTTATAGGATTGCCATGGACAGCTATGGCTTTGCACTCTTGTATTCCTTCTTAATTGTGTCAATGACTGATAAGTAGTTAAGTGCTCACATTTTAAGTGCGTGCTGAATTAGGAGAAAAAAAAATGAAATGAACAGAAGAAAAGACGTGGAAGGAAGGACTGATGAAGTAACAAGATTCAAGATTTTTTATTGTTGTTTATCAATTTACAAGTGTAAAGAATAACTAAATGATTGTTACTCAGGATCCAATGTAGCATAAGCATAAAGAAAACAAACAGAAAAATAAAATTAGCTTGTATGTACATAAAGTGGCACTAGGTACAAAAATATTTGTGTGTAAGGTGACTGACAGAAAATGATAAATGTGTAGTGAGGTGGAAGTGTTAATCAGCCTGATGGCTTGGGGAAATAACTTTTTAAGGCTAGTGCCCATGGTGTGGATGTTGCATAGCATCTTCCCTGATGAAAGTGGGGCACGGTCCATGACCAGGGTGGGTGGGATCCTTTTGTAATATTGCTGGCCTTTATCTGGCACATTGGTGTGTATATATGACCTTGATGGGACAAGGAAAGGAACAACAGGTTGCTGGTGCAGAAAGGATGGCATTTGGCTAAAGGGATAATCAATTAGTGGGTTTAGAAGGGTGTCAATGATAATAAAGTCTCTACAAGCATCTGGTCTCAGGGAATACTGAGAGATTGGTATCAGACAGGGAGATTAGTATTTAGCAGCTTCACGTCCGATGTAGAGGTTGGAGGATTATAATGCCTATTTGAAAGATGAGGTACTGAAGCCCAAACTCTTGTCAAGCTTCATTGGAGAAGTGCATCTGCCCATGCAACCAGGGAAGTATTTTTGTCCTGATCCTAAGGTTAACTGTTGCATTGTGATCACTTTAATTATTTGTGTCTTGCAGCATGTTTGGTGAGGCCGATGCAGACGATTTGCAGGAGCTTCAGGCATCTATGGAGCGTCTGTTACACGAGCAGCCCAGTGAAGGGTTCAGTGAAGAAGAAGAAGAAGTGGCTTCCAATTCAAGTCCTCCTGAGGAAAGTGTTTATAATGTGGAGTCCTCAATGAATGGAGTTGAGGGGGAAGAAGATGAAAATCCAGCAAGTAGCAGTGACCAAAGCGCAATTCATGAAGAATGGCATTCAGGTTACTTTTGCTGTGTTCTTTTATATTAGTACATGCAACTGGTAAATACAATGTCCAATACTATAGTTAAGTGAGTAGCTATTTAACTGTATGCTATGGATTTTCACCATGTTTTATACAATACTTTCAAATTGGTGGCGAAGATCATTAATTTGCATTAAGGCAAGTATTTCCCATCATTTGACTGAAAGGATGATGGTGGATGACTGGAGGCCCACGACCAGTGGTGTTCACCAGAGCTAGGTTCTATTTGTGATCTACAGTATATTAATAATTTGGATAAGTATACTCAGCATGATGTGTAAGTCTGTAGACGACACCAAAATAGCTCCTGTCATTGACAGTGAAGATGGTTATCCAGATTTTCAAAGGGATGTTGATCAGCTGGGTAAGTGGGCCAAAGAATGGCAAACAGAGTTTAACTCAGATAAATGTAAGATATTGCATTTTGAGATGACAAATGAGGATAGGACTTTCACAGTAGAGGAGTGTTGTAGAACAAAGGGATTGTGTGGCAACACTTGTGGGCTGCCCCCAATACATCCTTAGGTGTATTGGTTTTAAATGCAAAAGGAGCATTTAATCGTATATTAACATGTCCATGTGATAAATCTGAATTTAGGAATACGAGTACATGGTTCCCTGAAAGTGGTACCACAGGTAGACAGGATGGTGAAGAAGGCTTTTGGAATACTAGCCTTCAGTCAGGGCATTGAGTGTGGAAGTTGAGATGTCTTGTTGCAGTTGAACTGTCAGTGAGATCACATTTGGAATATTGTATCCAGTTTTGGTTGGCTGCTACATACCTGCCTGCATTCTTTCCATCTATTTATGTGTGAGAGAGTGTAAATTGAAGTCATTTGGGAAAACAAGGAAGAGGGGAAATAGGATTCATCAGATTACTTTGGAAGTCTCCATGGACCCTAATGAATTCATTACTTCTGGGTGCTGTCAGTCAATTAACCTCAAATTTATCACATTATATGTCATCTTCTGTGTCTTAGGGCATGCCCTTCTAGCTTGTTCTACATTTTTCTTACAGCCTGCATCGACACCCAGCATGCACTCATCAGCAAATTTAGATATATGTGATTCATCTCATTAAAGTCTCTAATATAGAATTGAGTATTTGGCGTCCCATTACCAAACTGTGTGGCTATCCCTGCCCAGCCAATAACATGAAAATTATCAGTTTGCTTCTATTTTCTCAATTCATCAACTCATCCTCAATCTATACTAGTAGTATGTTACACCCAAAGATGTTGTTTACTATTTTTAATAATCTTTTGTTATGCCTTACTGAAGATCTCCTAAAAGTACAAATGCACACTATCCACTGGTTACAACCTCAGAATCAAAAATAAGTTGTCCCTTTTATAATAATGGCATCATTTTCATGGTGCTGTATTATCAATTCCTTAATAAATTATTTCAGCCATTTTCAATACCAGCTGTTGGCTTACAAAATGCCAGTCAAGTGTTGATAATTCTTACAGTGTGGGAAATTTAACTTGTGGATGGGGTAATTAGGTTCAGGATATTCTCTTGTCAGGCATTAGGGTGTTCCTGCTGAAGTTCTAAAACCTGGCACAAACCAAATTCATTCTCAAATTGATAACCTCAGCAGTCTTGTCTGGTGACAAGAGGGTATCTTGTCAAGGTATTGTCAAGGTCCCACACAGGAGATTAGTGTGCAAACTTAAAGCACACGTTATTGGGGGTATGGTATTGATGTGGATAGAGAATTGGTTGGCAGACAGGAAGCAAAGAGTGGGAATAAACGGGACCTTTTCAGAATGGCAGGCAGTGACTAGTGGGGTACCGCAAGGCTCCGTGCTGGGACCCCAGTTGTTTACAATATATATTAATGACTTAGACGAGGGAATTAAATGCAGCATCTCCAAGTTTGCGGATGACACGAAGCTGGGCGGCAGTATTAGCTGTGAGGAGGATGCTAAGAGGATGCAGGGTGACTTGGATAGGTTAGGTGAGTGGGTAAATTCATGGCAGATGCAATTTAATGTGGATAAATGTGAGGTTATCCACTTTGGTGGCAAGAGCAGGAAAACAGATTATTATCTGAATGGTGGCCGATTAGGAAAAGGGGAGGTGCAACGAGACCTGGGTGTCATTGTACACCAGTCATTGAAAGTGGGCATGCAGGTATAGCAGGTGGTGAAAAAGGCGAATGGTATGCTGGCATTCATAGCAAGAGGATTCGATTACAGGAGCAGGGAGGTACTACTGCAGTCGTACAAAGCCTTGGTGAGACCACACCTGCAGTATTGTGTGTAGTTTTGGTCCCCTAATCTGAGGAAAGACATTCTTGCCATAGAGGGAGTACAAAGAAGGTTCACTAGATTGATTCCTGGGATGGCAGGACTTTCATATGATGAAATACTGGATCGACAAGGCTTGTACTCTCTGGAATCTAGAAGATTGAGGGAGGATCTGATTGAAACATATAAAATCCTAAAGGGATTGGACAGGCTAGATGTAGGAAGATTGTTCCCGATGTTGGGGAAGTCCAGAACGAGGGGTCACAGTTTGAGGATAAAGGGGAAGCCTTTTAGGACCAAGTTGAGGAAAAACTACTTCACACAGAGAGTGGTGAATCTGTGGAATTCTCTGCCACAGGAAACAGTTGAGGCCAGTTCATTGGCTATATTTAAGAGGGAGTTAGATATGGCCCTTGTGGCTAAAGGGATCAGGGGGTATGGAGAGAAGGCAGGTATAGGGTTCTGAGTTGGATGATCAGCCATGGTCGTACTGAATGCTGGTGCAGGCTCGAAGGGCTGAATGGCCTGCTCCTGCACCTATTTTCTATGTTTCTATGTCAGAGGGCTCAGAAATGCCATAACCTTGAAATCTTCAAAAAAAAAGAAACACATCCCTTTTAACCCCATTCTTCTGCCTTCTCCCTATAACCTTTGACACCATAACTAATCAAGAACCTATCAATCTCTGCTTTATATATACCCAATGACTTGGCCTCAAGTCATCTACGGCATTGAATTCCATAGATTCACCACCCTTTGGCTAAAGAAATTCCCCCTCATCTCCGTTCTAAAGGGATTCCTTGTATTCTGAGGCTCTGCCCACTAGTCCTAGACTCTCCCTCTATAGGAAACGTCCTCTCACTGTCCCCTCTATCTAGGCCTTTCAATATACTATAGGTTTCAATGAGGTTCTCCCTTGTACTTCTGAACTCCAGCCAAATGTCATCCTTCTGACATTTGGCTGTTTACAGCTTTTTCTTGAATCAGGGATTTGGCATACATGTCATGATCTTAACAATTGCATCCAGGACAGATTTAAGCTCAAAGGTTCATTTATTATCAAAGTATGTATGTATACATACTTTTTGTATACATACCAGTTGCTAAGTACAGCTTCCCTAATGGTTGACAATTTTCTGAATTCCTCTTTCAGAATCAGAATCAGAATCAGGTTTATTATCAATGGCTTGTGATGTGAAATTTGTTAACTTAGCAGTAGCAATTCAATGCAATACATAATCTAGCTGAGAAAAAGATAATTAAAATAAATATAATAAATCAATTACAGTATACATAGACACTAGGAAATCTGCAGATGCTGGAAATTCAAGCAGCACACACAGGAAATGCTGGTGGAATGCAGCAGGCCAGGCAGCATCTATAGGAAGAGGTACAGTCAACGGTTCAGGCCGGGACCCTTTGTCAGAACTAGCTGAAAGAAGAGATAGTAAGAGATTTGAAGTAGGAGGGGGAGGGGGAAATCCAAAATGATAGGAGAAGACAGGAGGGGAGGGGTGGATCTAAGAGCTGGAAAGTTGATTGACAAAAGGGATACCAGACTGGAGAAGGGAGAGGACCATGGGACGGGGAAAAGGGGGGAGGGGAGCCCAGAGGGTGGAGAGCAGGCAAGTAGTGAGAGGGACAGAGGGAGAAAAAAGAGAGAGGAAAAAGGGGGGGGGGGCAATATATTAAATAAATAAATAAGGGATGGGGTGTGAAGGGGAGAATAGGCATTAACGGAAGTTAGAGAAGTCAATATTCATGGCATCAGGTTGGAGGCTACCCAGACGGAATATAAGGTGTTGTTCCTCCAAACTGAGTGTGGCTTCATCTTGACAGTAGAGGAGGCCGTGGACAGACATATCAGAATGGGAATGGGACATGGAATTAAAATGTGTGGCTACTGGGAGATCTTGCTTTCTCTGGCGGTCAGAACGTAGGTGTTCAGCAAAACAGTCTCCTAGCTGCGTCAGGTCTTGCCAATATATAGAGGGCCGCATCGGGAGCACCAGATGCAGTATATCACCCCAGCCAACTCACAGGTGAAGTGTCACCTCACCTGGAAGGGCTGTCTGGGGCCCTGAATGGTGGTGAAGGAGGATGTATAAGGGCATGTGTAGCACTTGTTCGGCTTACAAGGATAAGTGCTGGGAGGAAGATCGGTGGGAAGGGATGGGGGGGGATGAATGGACAAGGGAGTTGCGTAGGGAGCGATCCCTGTGGAAAGCAGAAAGAGGAGAGGAGAGAAAGATGTGCTTGGTGGTGGGATCCTGTTGGAGGTGGCGGAAGTTACGGAGAATTATATGTTGGACCCGGAGGCTGGTGGGGTGGTAGGTGAGGACAAGGGGAACCCTATTCCTCGTGGGATGGCGGGAGGATGGGGTGAGAGCAGATGTGCGTGAAATGGGAGAGATGCGTTTGAGAGCAGAGTTGATGGTGGAGGAAGGGAAGCCCCTCTCTTTAACAAAGGACATGCACCGTTTGGATTATCAACCAACACAACCTAACAATATGATGGAGGCAGCCCACAAGTGTCATCACACAATCTGACACCAACATAGCATAGTTCTTTTAAAAAAGGAAGACACCTCCTTCGTCCTGGAATGAAAAGCCTCATCCTGAGAACAGATGCGGCGGAGGCGGAGGAATTGTGAAAAGGGGATGGCATTTTTGCAAGGTTCAATGTCCATTTAGGAATCGGATGGCAGAGGGGAAGAAGCTGTTCCTGTATTGCTGAGTGTGTGCCTTCAGGTTTCTGTACCTCCTACCTGATGGTAACAGTGAGAAAAGGGCATGCCTTGGGTGCTGGAGGTCCTTAATAATGGACGCTGCCTTTCTGAGATACCACTCCCTGAAGGTGTCCTGGGTACTTTGTAGGCTAGTAGCCAAGATGGAGCTGACTAGATTTACAACCTTCTGCAGCTTCTTTCGGTGCTGTGCAGTAGCCCCCGCCCCCCATACCAGACAGTGATGCAGCCTGTCAGAATGCTTTCCAGGGTACAACTATAGAAGTTTTTGAGTGTATGTGTTGACACATCAACTCTCCAAATTCCTGATAGTGTATAGCTGCTGTCTTGCCTTCTTTATAACTACATCAATATGTTGGTACCAGGTTAGATCCTCAGAGATGTTGACACCCAGGAACTTGAAGCTGCTCACTCTCTCCACTTCTGATCCTTCTATGCAGATTGGTATGTGTTCCTTCATCTTACCTTTCCTGAAGTCCACAATTAGTGCTTTCATCTTACTGACCAGGTTATTGCTGCACTCACTCCTGTAAGCCCTCTCGTCACCACCTGAGATTCTACCAACAATGGTTGTATTGTCAGCAAATTTATAGATGGTATTTGAGCTACGTCTAGACACACAGTCATGTGTATATAGAGAGTAGAGCAGTGGGCTAACCACACACCCCTGAGGTGCGCCGGTGTTGATCAACTGCAAAGAGGATATGTTATCACCAATCTGCACAGATTGTGGTCTTCTGGTTAGGAAGTTGAGGATACAGAGGCCCAGGTTCTGCAACTTCTCAATCAGGATTGTGGGAATGATGGTGATTCCCACTAACTGCAATTTCTCAATTTCCATCTATTTCGGGCATGTTGCTGAAATCCTTTATGGTCGAAACCAGTGGATGATGCATGTTTCATTTATTTGCCTATCCGTTTTCATTGTTTATTACCTCAACTCACCTTCTGTTAACTCTTTATTTGAATGTCTATAGACATTCTTTCCATCTGATTTCAGTATTTGTAGCTAGGTGTATCTTGTGTTTTGACTTAAAATGCCCTATTAGTCTTTTAGGCATTCTTTGATTTTTTTTTGTTTATATTTCTCCACTCTTCTGCTTAGCTACTAGATTCTACACAAATATATGCTCTTTCTTTAACTCTGAAGTTATAGTATGCTTTTTTAGTTGACCACAAAAATACCTTTTGAATTTTTTTCTTTCAGCTTGGAATGTGTCCTGTTTATTCTGAAAGAAACTTTTAAATGTCTGCCACTACACTTTGGCTGACTGATGCCTTAAGCAAATTTACCAGTCTAGTTACACTAGCTCTGCTGTCATGCCCTAATTAAGATGCAAATACTAATGGTCTCTTCTTCGTCAACCTGATGGAGTTTGATCATGTTACGATCATTGCATCCTGGAGGTGCCGTCACTATGAGGTCAGCTATTAATCTTACCTCGTTGCATAATACCATATCTAGTTCCGCCTATTCCTTTTGTTGATACAGAACATTCAGTCCTAAGCAAAAGTTAAAATCACGTACCTTTTTCCTTTGTGCTGGTGTGTGGTTGCTGTTAGAGCCTCGTGCACCATTTCCACAAGTTATGAAATATGCTGTAGGAAAAAATGCCATTAAGCTGGAGAGAGCACCAAGGAGATTTAACTCTGTCAGGGTAGCCTCCAACCTGATGACATGAATATAGATTTCTCTAATTTCCAGTAACTTCTCTTTCTCCCCCCCGCCCCCATTCTCTTTTTCCATTCCTGTTCTGTCTCCCTTGTTTACTCTTTCTCTTCACTTGCCTATCACCTCCCTCTGGTGCCCCCCTCCTTCCCTTTCTTCTGTGGTCCGCTCGCCTCTCCTGTCAGATTCCTTCTTTGACCCTTTGCCTTTTCCACCTATCACCTCCTCACTTAAAACACCGTCCCTTCACCACCCACCTACCTTCACCTCACCTGGTTCCATCTCCTTCCCCTAACCCCATCTTGTCCTGGCTACTTCCCCCTTCCTTTTCAGCTCCGATGAAAGGTTTCGGCCCAAAACGCTGGCTCTTGATTCTTCTCCATAGATGCTGCCTGACCTGCTGAGTTCCTCCAGCATTTTGTATGTGTCACTCTGGATTTCCAAAATCTGCAATATATTTTGTGTTCTTAGGTGTAAAAACTTGATTGACATCCTGATTGTGCCTGAAGATTGGGTGTACGATGCCTGCGTGGAGAGGGTTAGTTTCCTATTTTCTTCCAATGTAGATGGCCATTCAGCGCAAGTCTACGCCAGCTTTCAGAGTAGTCCCGTCAGTCCCATTCACCTCCCCATTTAATTTCCTTGAAACCCAACTCACATGACAGCAAGTTTCCACCATCCCAACACTTCTGGCAATCTGCAGCAGTCCATTCAAGTCTTTGGGATTTGGGAGGAAGCTAGAGCACTGGAGGAAACCCACATGATCACAGAAAGAACGTGCAGGTTCCATACAGCTCATATCCAAGATTGGAATCAAACCTGGGCTGCTGAAGCTGTATGGCAGCAGTTATATCTATTGCACCATTCCAGTAACCTGCACTAACTAATTCAATACTGTATTGGCCTTTGTCTGAAAGTGGGACAGGAAGTTCAAACATCTGTGCAGTGTCTGGACTCCTAAGTTACTGCATTGGTTTGAACACTGAAAATCAGGAAGCATATTTTAACTCTGGGTGGGCTGCAAAATAAAAAAAAATTGCATAACCTGACTTGTATCTTAGAGGGTTATCTTGATGAAGTTCATAAATTAAGCCATTTGTTAACAGTAGTCATATAGCTGTTTCCTTTGGCAAAGTTGTCAATGGCTCAGATTTAATCTATTTTGGAGTAATTCAGGAAGCAACTTTTCATCTAGGAAACTATGAATAAGGTTTAATTTATCTTTTCAAGGTTGATTAACGTGTTTGGTTAAAGCCTCTCAAAGTTCAAAATAAACTTAATATCAAGTACATATGTCACCATATGCTATCCTGAAACTAATTTTCTTGTGGGCACTTAAAGTAATTACAAAGAAACCCAATAAAATCAGTGAAAAACTGCACACAACAAAGATGACAAACAATTCGTGTTCAAAGAAGCAAATTGTTCAAATATAAAAAAGGCATATTACAGGTGAAAGTTTGTGAGTTAAAGTACAAATCAAAAGGCTGACTGGTTATTTTATTTAGAGTACAGCATGTTTCTAAGTGATGTGATGGGGTTGCAGTGTGTTACTGGGAATATGGAAGAGAATGGTGTGATGATACAGATGTTGGAACGAAATTGTGTCAACCCAAGTAACCATTGAATACTCAGAAACACGATGAATGGAGTGAGAGAAGATTGTTGAGCTTTCTTCAGTGCAAGATAAATGATTGTAGAATGTTTATTTTGGTTGCCTGTATGTTGGACATCCCAAGCCACTGAGAAATCCACAAAGTGGTGTTTGTATTTGACTAATGCATAATACATACTCTCTTTGCATTCCTCGTGACTAATCCCATGGGAATTGATGCAGTTTATTGGAGTACACACTGATTTTTGTCAGGACGATTGTTGGTCTTCAACCACTTAAAACCACCTCACCAGTAAGCTGCTCCTGCAGGCTGGCTGACAGTTGTTGGCAATATCTCGAATTGAGCTCATTCAGTTGAGGTATCTGACACTGTTAATTCAATCTACCATTTAGTACCATCTACCATGAAAAGATAAAATGTTGGAAACACTCCAGAGAACAAACAATGAGGGGACTAGATCTATCACATGGCCTAAACATTTTTTTCTCTCTCCACAAATGCTGTTTGATCTGCTGATTATTTCTAGCATATAGATTTCTATGATTATCTTTGTCAAGCACTTGTTTTTGCTGTTCATTTTGGTATAATCCTGCAGGCTAGCATAATGTTGAATCCATAGTCGTTTAAATGGCTTGACTCCAGTTCAACACACAAAATGCTGGAAGAACTCAGCAAGTCAGACAGCATCTATGCAGTGGAATAAACAGTTGACATATCCAGCCAGGACCCTTCATCAGGACTTGAAAGGAAGGGGCCATGAGCCACAATAAGAAGGTTGGGAGAGAGGAAAGGAGTACAAGCTAGGAGGTGGTAGGTAAGACCTTTTCAATTTGACTGCCATGGCCTCCTTTACTGCCACAATGAGGCCAAACTCAGATTGGAGGAGCAATGCCTCATATTCCGTTTGGATAGCCCAAACACAATGGCATGAGCATCAACTTTTCTAATCTCTGGTAAATACTAACCTCATCTCCCTTCTCTCATTTTCATTCCAATTCTGCTTACTCTTTCTTGCCCATCACCTCTCTCTGGTTCTCCTTCCCCTTCCTTTTCTTCCATAGTCCACTGCCCTCTCCTATTAGATTACATCTTCAGCCCTTTGTCTTCCACCTGCACCCTCACAGTTTTTTTCATTTCCACCACCCCTCAACCCCACAATCTCCTTTCCTCTCATCTGGTTTCATTTATCACCTGCCAGCTTGTACTCTTTCTCCTTCTCTTCTTCCCCTCCCCCACCCCCCAGTTTCTTATTCTGCTTCTTCCTGCTTTTCCAGTCCAGATGGAGGAACTCAGCCTGAAACAGTGATTGTTTATTCCCCTCCATAGATGCTGCCTGACTTGCTGAGTTCCTCCGGTATTATGTGTGTGTTGCTCAAGATTTACAGCATCTGCAGAACCTCTTGTGTCTATGATACTGGTTGAATGTCTCACTGGCCTGCACGACAACTACAAATAGTGGAGTGGAATTTAGAATGGAGAAGAGAGGAATTTTTTTTAGCCAGATATTGGTGAGTCAGTGGAATTCTTTGCCACAGGCAGCTGTGGAGGCCAAAATTTTAAGTATACTTAAGGCAGAGATTGATAGATTCTTGATTGGTCAGGGCATGATGGGATATGGGGAGAAGCAGGAGACTGGGGCTGAAAATTGAATCAACCATGATGAAATGGCAGGAGCAGGCTTGATGGGCCAAGTGGCCTAATTCTCCTCCTGTATCTTATGGTCTGAAATCAGTTGCTATATTCAGCACTGATGCCCTTGAATGAGAATGTAAGAGACACACTGTCAAACTAAACTTCCAGTTATGATTGGAGCTGAATCACCAATTACCAAGTTTGAGTTCCTGTGTGATGTTACCCTTTTTCACAATTTGTTATCGGGTAAGATGAGCTTAGTGTAGAAATTAAGAACTATCAATACAGTGATGTGATCTTCAGAAAAGATGAACTTGCGAAGTAGCGTGATGCTGTAGTGGTAAAGTGAAGGGAGATGGTATGGGATTGTGATGCAATGTGGGGTTTAACTTGGTCAACATAAAGAAGAAACATGGAGTGTAAATCTAAAGCAAATTGTTCCAGGTCTCATTATCCGTCCAATTATTTTCCTCTCCCTTCAGCATACATTTTCTGTGACTATCACAGACTCATAGTCATAGTCATACTTTATTGATCCCGGGGGAAATTGGTTTTCGTTACAGATGCACCATAAATAATTAAATTGTAATAAAACCATAAATAATTAAATAGTAATATGTAAATTATGCCAGAAAATAAGTCCAGGACCAGCCTATTGGCTCAGGGTGTCTGACCCTCCAAGGGAGGAGTTGTAAAGTTTGATGGCCACAGGCAGGAATGACTTCCTATGACGCTCTGTGTTGCATCTCGGTGGAATGAGTCTCTGGCTGAGTGTACTCCTGTGCCCAACCAGTCCATTATGTAGTGGATGGGAGACATTGTCCAAGATTGCATGCAACTTGGACAGCATCCTCTTTTCAGACACCACCGTCAGAGAGTCCAGTTCCATCCCCACAACATCACTGGCCTTACGAATGAGTTTGTTGATTCTGTTGGTGTCTGCTACCCTCAGCCTGCTGCCCCAGCACACAACAGCAAACATGATCGCACTGGCCACCACAGACTCGTAGAACATCCACAGCATTGTCGGCAGATGTTAAAGGACCTCAGTCTCCTCAGGAAATAGAGATGGCTCTGACCCTTCTTGTAGACAGCCTCAGTGTTCTTTGACTAGTCCAGTTTATTGTCAATTCGTATCCCCAGGTATTTGTAATCCTCCAGCATGTCCACACTGACCCCCTGGATGGAAACAGGGTTCACTGGTACCTTAGCTCTCCTCAGGTCTACCACCTGCTCCTTAGTCTTTTTCACATTAAGCTGCAGATAATTCTGCTCACACCATGTGGCAAAGTATCCTACCATAGCCCTGTACTCAGCCTCATC
Organism: Mobula birostris; assembly: GCF_030028105.1. NCBI lineage: Eukaryota > Metazoa > Chordata > Chondrichthyes > Myliobatiformes > Myliobatidae > Mobula > Mobula birostris. The sequence continues at coordinate 13,211,276 of NC_092374.1, read as the reverse complement.
TCCCTTGACCTCCCAAAGGTCCTACCCTGACTAGTGTTGGCAGCAGGCGAAGCACGAACAGATTATCAAGTCATGGAATGTTTGGCTGAACCAAACGAAGTGTGCAATTAGCCCATTGGAATTAAATGTCACTGACACTTCATACCATAATTAAGTATGTAGATGTGCTTGCACCATTACTGGTCTGGTAATCCAGAGAACTGGACTGATCATTTAGTGAACCAAACTCAAAGTAAATTTATTAATGAAGTCATCATATGCTTCCCTGATAAATTCATTTTTTACAGGCATTCACAGTAAAACAAAGACATGTAACAGAATCAATGTACAAATTCAACTGTGACAGCTGTGGGAATTTTATTCCAATTTTAATGAAGGTACTTTTAGCAGTAATGTCCTATTAAGAAAGAAATTCCTGCTCTGTCTGATATGTAATTGCAGACCTACACTGATGTAGTTGACTTTAATATGCCCTCTGAAATGTCCACACTGTTCAAGGACATTTGGAGGTGAGTAATAAATACAGTCTTGCCTCTGAAGCCATCATCTCATGAGTTCTTTAAAGAACCCTACTTGACATCCAGTTTAATGACCAGCAATTTTAGTAATGTTCATTGGGTGTAAAAAGGGGTTAAAGACAAAAGAAAGTATTTAAGAGTGGAACAGCCTCTTGGAGCTCTGCTTCCTGTCTAGAAAGGTGTTGAACATTAGAGCAAAATAGTCATCGTAGCACTTATAGAATAAATCTTTGGAATTAGAAACACATGTAGTTTGTGAAAATATTGGCATTGTTGACTTACAGAGGAATGGCTACAAGCGGAAGATGAGGACGAGTTGAAGCTAAGCTGGTATAACAGGTTTCGTAAAGGTAGAGCTGGTAAGTTAGATGTAGTATGAACATGATGGACCAGGAGACAACAGGTATGATCATGAAGATGTGAGATCTGCAGAAGACAGATGTAGATTATATAAAAAGTGACCTTAGCAAAAGCAACATATTGGTTTTTGCCATCATCCCCTTATCAATAGTTAGAACTTGACTGCAAGGAGCTCCCAGAGGAGGGACAATAGAAGAAAGTGATGCAGGTGTGGCAGCTTTGCCTCGGTTATCTGTGACCACTTCTAAACAAGTAACATAGATAATTGCTGCATCATTTGTAGTGCAAACTGTGTTCTCATAAAAATTTTGAAACATTAACTGTTTTTCTATCTCCACAGATGGTGCGCAATCAGTTAAGAACTTGGTCTTATTTTATTATTTTTTCGTCCCTTGGTGCTGCGTTGAAAACCTTTGTTTATTCTTCAGCATGTCTAAAATGTCTTTCTTGGGACTATTTGGAGTGCACTCAGTGTTGTTCTATTGGTGAATGTGTCAATTAATTTTCACAGGCAGCAACGAACAGATCAAATTACCTTTATTTTACTGTTATTCTGATTTTTTTTTCCTCTTTGGAAGAGTGACTGCCAGTGCAGAGTGGAAGTTACCTGTTGTGACTGGAATGGTGTGATCCAAAGAGGGAAAGGGAGCCTCTGTTTTCAAACCTCATATGAAAGTAATTTGGATGAATACTTGAGTCAGGTTGGGTTGGGAGTTGGGGATTGGGGGGTGGGGGGTGGTTGCCGCTCATTGTGTAATTCTGTTTGATATACCGGCCCAGCCAAGACCAATAAAATAGCATAATGTTTAAGACACCAGAGGGAAGTACTTTGGAGCTAGAGAAAATCAAGTGGGGTATGGAGGTCTTGATTTAAGATTCAAAGTTCAAGTTTATTTATCACATGTACATCAAAACATACAGTAAAATGCTTTCCAAGGATGTGCAAGTGTCACCACACATTCCAGTGGCAATGTGACAGGTTTTATCTTGTAACACACAGATCTAATTGAAAGCTCCAACGGGATCCCACCACCAAGCTCAGCTTTTCCTCTCCCCGCCCCCCCCCTTTCTGCTTTCTGCAGGGATCGTTTCTTACGCGACTCCCTTGTCTATTCGTCCCCCCCATCCCTTCCCAACGATCTCCCTCCCAGCACTTATCCTTGTAAGCGGAACAAGTGCTACACATGCCCTTACACTTCCTCCCTCACCACCATTCAGGGCCCCAGACAGTCCTTCCAGGTGAGGCGACACTTCACCTGTGAGTTGGCTGTTGTGATATACTGCATCCAGTGCTCCCGGTGCGGCATCCTATATATTGACGAGACCTGACGTAGGCTGGGAGACCGTTTCGCTGAACACCTACGCTCTGTCCGCCAGAGAAAGCAGGATCTCCCAGTGGCCACATATTTTAATTCCACGTCCCATTCCCACTCTGATATGTCCATCCATGGCCTCCTCTACTGTCAAGATGAAGCCACACTCAGGTTGGAGGAACAACACCTTATATTCCGGCTGGGTAGCCTCCAACCTGATGGCATGAATATTGACTTCTCTAACTTCTGTTAATGCCCTTCCTCCCCTTCTTACCCCATCCCTTATTTATTTATTTATTTATTTATTATTATTATTTTTCCCCTTTCTTTCTCTAACTTTCTTTCTCCCTCTGTCCCTCTCACTATATCTTCCTCTGGTGCTTCCCTCCCCTTTTCTTTCTCCCTAGGCCTCCCATCCCATGATCCTCTCCCTTCTCCAGCCAATTTTGCCAATCAACTTTCCAGCTCTTAACTCCATCCCTCCCCCTCCTGTCTCCTCCTATCATTTCGGATGTCCCCCTCCCCCTCCCACTTTCAAATCTCTTACTATCTCTTCTTTCAGTTCGTGCTGACGAAGGGTCTTGGCCCGAAACGTTGACAGTACCTCTTCCTATAGATGCTGTCTGGCCTGCTGTGTTCCACCAGCATTTTGTGTGTGTTGCTTGAATTTCCAGCATCTGCAGATTTCCTTGTGTTTGCATCTAATTGAAAGCTGTTGGGTTGTTCAACTGCTTAGGTCATATCCTTCTCCATTCCTGCCTTCTGCTTTTGATATCCTGCATAGATATCCATTCAAAGGAACAAGTGACTGAGTTATAAATATATGTAAAACTAACAAAGTGCTTTTATTTCTGTTGAGTCCAGAGAAGTAAGTAAGTTTATCATTAATCATTTTGGGGTTGCACAAAAACTGAAGCTCCTCCTCAGGGGTCCCTGCTAGGGATATAAAAATGGGCAGGATCAATGAATATGTCCAAAGGGTAGTAAAAAGCCACCGACTGCAGACCAATTATCTTTCATTTCTGGTGTCTGACAAGAGTCTGCAATCTCTGGTTCTTTACTACCGTCTGAATGAACATAAAGAATCAGTTCCTTCCATCCAATTCTGTCTTTTCAGGTTGAGTTCAAAGTAAGTTTATAAGCAAAGTACATATGTCACCATACACTATCCAGAAATTCATTTTCTTGTAAGCGTTTACTTTAGAACAAAGAAATACAATAGAATCAGTGAAAAACTACACACAAAGGTTAACAAACAACCAATATATAAAAGAAGTCTATGCGAGTACAAAATAGTGATAAATAAATAATACTGACAACATGAGTAGTAAAATCAGGTCAGTGTTGAGGTGGTTCGGGAGGCTGATGGTTGAGACTGCTTCTGATCTTTTTGCTGTGGGAACTGTCATCACTCTTGAGCTCAAGACAAGATGCATCAACTTTTATTGCTCCTTGGATCTTGAATATGACAATAAAGTATAGCTTGAGCTTGTTTTATGCAGTGCATATTTCCTCAGTTTATGTAACCTTCCTTTGCGTCTCAGAGACCGTCCGTCTCAAGACACTGTGATGTCTCTGATACAATGCAGTGACCACATTTCTGCCCTCCAGGCTTTGCTGCATGGAGATATCTCCCACTGGCTTATGAACACAGAACTGAACACATGCATGATCCATAAACTACAAGTAAAATTAGAAGGATTTTTTTTTCCTTTCCAGAGATCAATAAATCCATAAAATAGATGTCTTGTTGAAATGCGCTATTCTCTTGAGCACCAAAACAGGAATAAATAGCTGATTAACAACAGCATGAAGATTACAACAGTGGTCAAGAAAGGAGTGAATGGATGCTGTGTATAACATTTCCTTTGTAACATGAATTGCTGGGGTCAGAGTTGTTTCATATATCTTCAGGCAAGAAAGAAATCTTAAAGGGGATTAAATGTATAGAAGAGAGGCTTTCATAAAGTGGATATTTTAGTGAGAGATTTTGTGGACAGAGGCCTTTTTATTTTGGAGTTCATACAAATTGGTATACAAATTTTTTGCGGGATCTAGATAGGATAAATGCAAGCAGGCTTTTTCCACTGAGATTGAGTGAGACTACAACTCAAGGTCATGGGTTAAGGGTGAAAGATCGACCTCTTTAAGGGGAACACAAGGGGGAACTTCAATCAGGGTAGTAAAGGTACAGAATGAGCGACCAGTGGAAGTGGTGGATTTGGGTTTGATTTCAACATTTAAGAAAAATTTGGATGGGTACATGGATGGGGAGGGGTATGGAGTCCAGGTGCAAATCGATGGGACATATTACCGAATAATACATAGTTCGGCATGGACTAAATGGGCCAAAGGGCCTGTTTCTGTGCTGAAGTATTGTGACCGTCAGCAAAATTTGTTTTTCGATTGATGTACCCTTGCAATATTGCTTTGCACTTTTATATTTTTATTGAAAAATAAATTATTTTGGTTGGAATGTATATTTTTACTTTCTGAGTAATAAATTGATTATCCTCCAGTGGCTACTTGGCTGCTCAAAGTGAATGGTAAAAATTAATAAAATATTACTTTACAGCTGAAGAACATTGGCCTTCATTATAGAAACAGTTTATTCAGCCACTGTGGTGTTTGTCTATATTACACAGTCACATCAATTAAACTAAAGGAGAAACAGATCATTCCTAATGACACCTACAGGATAATAGTTGGAGCTTCACTTATTATCAAACTCTAATCTAGCCCTAATTTGTGTTTTATAATTCTCAGCTATTTCATAACTTAAAAGTGTTGGGCAGATCACTTTTTTCCCCCTTTCACTTCCAATCTAACACATCCTTCACTACAGGTACCGTGACATTAACAGCTGTATGCCTACTGACAGCAGAAATTGCCAAAGTACTAATGAATGAAATTTGCAATGGTTTGTAAAATAATCCCCATGAAATTAAGCTGTCTGCTGTAATTAAGTTACTTTTAAAGCTGCAGGAAGAACACTGATCTGAATGTGTTTATGCAGGTGGATGACGTGCTGAGTTTTGTGACTGTTGCCTCAAGCTCTCTGCTTTTGCAATTTGTGCAGATGACAGTGAAGAAGACATTGCGGGTGAAAGTGCAGAGTTTGACAGCGTTTTCAGCCGACTGGAAGAACTGCGAATGACTCTGGAGCAAGAAATGGGCTTTGAAAACTTCATTGAAGCTTACAACAAAGTTAAGGTTGTTAATTCTCAATATTCTGTTAAGGTACAGAATGGCTTGCTGCAACAAAGCTGAGATGTAGCTCGGGCTTGAGAGTTTGTGCATTCACGAAAATAATTCCATAAATGATAATCTCCATAATGTGCACTTTTAATGTCTATACTGGCTGTCCTTGGAGTAAAAATTCTGACTGTCAAAATCTGATAGAATTTTTCACTGATTCAAGTTCAAAGACGGGGAGAGAAATAAATCTGCCATTGTGTTATTAGTTCAGTTTATTGTTTAAGTTTAAATTCCAATGAATGGGGAAACTGAGGTATTAGGGTGAAACTTTATTTTCTTGGGTGATCTGCTAATCTTAAGGTATGGATTTCTTGTTGAAGTTTGCCTTTACAGGCTGCAAAGGTTGATGGATTTTGGGATTCAGTTCAAGATTGTTTAATGTCATTTCCAATACAGGACTGAAAAGGAGAATGAAGTTATTGTTACTTCAGCACAAAAAAGCACAATGAGAGAAACAACCCAATAATTAAAAAGCCACAATAAATATCAATATATAAAATAGATTATATACATAGATTCAATGTACTGTATATCCATAAAGTGATGCTAGGCACAGGAGTGTTGTCAAGGTGACTCACAGGAGATGAAATAGTAGTGGATATGGAGGGGTGGATCAGCCTTACAGCTTGGGGAAAGTATCTGTTTTTTAAATTCTGGTGGTCCTGCACGGATGCTGTATCACCTCCTCCTTGAAAGGAGTGGGACAAACGTGTGTTCTCATGTGTTGCGACCATGATATGACCCAATACAAATTGTTAAAATGTTGACTTTATCTATAATTTTCATATGTTAAAACAGGGCCTAGAAGTGTTATATTTTCAGAAGAGGCGCACAGATTAGTCATGTATTGCTTCGTATAGTCATAGATAATTTCAGCACAGAATCAGGCTCTTCGGCCCATCTAGTCCATGCCAAACCACTTAAACTGTCTAGTCCCTTCGATCTACACCCAGACCATAGCCATCCATATCCTTACTATCCATGTACCTACCAAACTTGTCTTAAATATTGAAACCAAGCTCGCATGGAACACTTATGCTGGCAGCTCATTCCATACTCACGATCCACTGAGTGAAGAAGTTTCCCTTCTTGTTCCTCTTAAACTTTTCACCTTTCACTCTTAACCCATGGCCTTTAGTTGTAGTTCAACTCAACCTCAGTGGAAAAAGCCTGCATTTACCTTCTCTATACTCATAATTTTGTATACCTTGATCAAATCTCTTCTCAATCTTCTTAACCTTCCTTTGTGTGGAAGGTTAAGGCATGGGTTTGAGCTGAAAAGTTATCTCTGACAGACTATGGGGAAAAAAGAAGGAACTTCAACCTTGAAACAAAGATATGGAACATAACAACACAGTTCAGGCCCTTTGGCCCACAATGTTGTGCCAGCCATGTAACCAACTCTAAAATCAATCTAGTACTTCCCTCCTACGTAGCCCTCCATTTTTCTATCATCTTTGTGCCTATCTAAGAGTTTCTTAAATGCCCCTAAGGTATCTGCCTCTACCACCACCCCGGTAGGGTTTCCTAACACACAATACTGACAAAATTCACCTGTACCACCTCCAATCTTGACTACTGTATTTGTTGTTCCTGATGTGGCTTCCTCTGCATGAGATCAGATGCAGACTAGGTGATCATTTTGCAGAACATCTCTTCTCCATCCAGTGACCACCCTGAGCTCCCGGTTGCATGTCATTTCAATTCCCCATCCCATTCCCACAGTGAGCCATCCATCCTCAGCCTTCTCCATGACCAGGGCAAACTAGACTAACAGCACTTCGTATTCCATCTGGGTTTCTACAACCCGATGGCGTGAACATTGAATTTTCTAGTTTCAGATATCCTATACCTGCTCTCGTTCTTATCAAGAATCAATTTTATTCACCATATCCAAATATGAGGGATTTGCAGTGGTGTGTTAGTACCATATGTAACAAAAAACAACAGCATTCAACAATTATAAGAAAGAATTGTATAAAAAAAACTTTGAGGTTGAAGTACAGACATGGAATAAAATGTGAATAAATACCATCATATATTTACAATGTAAACAACATTGTAAGAAGTGGTTTGAAGTGTTTACAGTGCAGTGACTGAAGTAATAAATAGATAGAGGGGAGTGGGAGGTAACTAGAATGGTTGATCAGATTAATTGCCTGAGTGTAGAAACTTAGTCAGATGTTGTGAACCTTTTCTTTTAACAACCCTACAGCATATTCCAGCTTTTGGAAAAGGCAGTTTTGGAAAGGCTGGATGGGTAGTGTCCGCAATGATTTCTCCTGCCCGTTTCTTTGTCCTGGACACGTACAAGTCCTACAGTAAAGGTAGACTGCAGCCAATGACCTTTTCACCTGACCTGTTAGTTCGCTGTAGTTTATCTATACTCTGAGAGGATTCTGCACCAAACCAGACAGTAATGGTTGATGTGAGGATGCTTTCTATGATGGCAGTGTAGAATTCCACCAGTATGTTCTGGGCAAGTTAGGATTCAACCAACTGCTACAAAAAGTACATTCTCTGCCACGCCACTTGCCATTTCCCATCTTCCCTATTTTGTTCCCTCTCCCATATCTCCTTTCAGCATCGCCCCATCATCCATTTCCTCCTCCCCCCCCCCCAATCCCTCCTGGTTCTGTTCACTGAATCCCCCAAACTTTCCCATCTGCCCATTTCTCCATTAATTTCTCCTCTTACTTCCTACTATACATCAAATTCCAGTGCTGGTAGCCTTTGTTCTTCACCATCCTGCCTCAATCTCTACCTTCATCCTACTGCCCTTAAAAATGGCTTTAGCTGATGTTTTTCCTTCCCCTCCCCATTGTCTAATTCTAGTCAACGCTCATCTCCCTCTTGTCTCCCAGCTCTACCCATCCCCTCTCCCACCTAACTCTATCCGCCCAATAATCTTTCGTGCTTCCTCAGTCAGCTCACCTATCAACCTCCCTTTTCTCTTTTATATGAGCAGTCTTGACCAAAAATGTGGACAATTCCTTTCTCTCCTACAGGTGCTGCCTGACCCACTGGGTGCCTCAGGGATGAAATCAGGAAGTTGTTCTTGGCATGTGCAGTAGTAGAAATCTGGAATTCACCCTGCTCCTTCCTCATCCCCTACCAACATTTCCCCCCCCCCACCTCTTCCTCACTGAGGAAAAATAATGCTGTCACATTTTTATGTGTGAAGGTCTTTTGGGTTAGGTGGAGTTACGACACAATTCACTAAATCTGCTGGATAATTGGAGCAATCTCACAGACTGAAAGTTCTGCTCTTGCTCCTGTTTCCAACTGGATGAATGAAGATGTTAAAGATAGATTTGAGGGATATTTAATGATGTGTTAAATTCTTTCAGTAGTTCTGTAGGTGTGATGCATCTTGTTTCAGTTAATTTTCAAGTGGAAGGAGCCAAGATTTGAATTTGCTCCAAAGGAAATGTTTTGGAGTATCTCAAGGCTTAACACGCAAATTGGACATTAGAATCTTCAGAGCAAGTTAAGCTCACTTATGTTATATGTATGCGTTGGTCATTATCAATGTATTTTGTTATGCCAACATGTAGTTCAAAACAGAAACGTTTGCTAGTTGTCAGCATCAGTTTCTGATGCTGCCCTATCATTTTAAATTCATCTCAGCTTCTTTTAATTTCATAGTCTCAAAGTCATACAGCATAGAAACAGGCTCTTCATCCCAACCCATCCAATCAATCATAATGCCAGTCGTATCCCCTAAAACTTTTCTATCCATGTACCCCTCCAAAATTGTTTCAACTAGAAGTAGAAAATAGTTGTGTAAAGTGTAAGGGACCAAATTCCTTGGATAAATACGGCACATAAATTGCTTCTTAATTTGATTGGCTAATGTCTGGGGAGTCACTTTGGTATCAGATTATGTACATATTATTCCATCTCTTAACTTGGGTGAGCTCTCAGTTTCTGGTTCACTTCACCAGGAGCACTGTTTTGTTCTAGGCACTTGAAGGCTACATATTCTTGAATTTTTGCATTTTGGTGGTGTACTGTATAGCTACTGTATAATATGGGACTACTTTATATTGTAGGTACACATCGTTGCATGCGCTACTAGGCACGTATTGATCTGTCCATGTGTGTTCAGTTCGGTTTCAGTCAGTAAAGAACCCTGTTAACTTAGTTCCCATCTCCAGCGTTTTTATTTATAGCTTTGTTGTGTAACCCAGCCACATACACAACAAATTGGTGACGAGGTTAATGAACCTACATCGTACTGGAAAGCCATGTTTTAATTGATAACGACACTCAGAAGAAGAGCGCAAGGTACGAACCAAGGCAGAGTGAGGCCGCGAGTCTGAAAGGAAGCAGGAGTACAGCCGGGGTCGGGAACATCAGGAGACCAAGAGACACAGTCGGAGCTGCAGCACGTTCAGGCGAGACCACAACTGGCATTGAACCCCAGGGCTGAGGGTCTGCCTGCCCCAGAAGGGAGATAAAAAGGAGTGACACACACACATCTAGATGAAGTGCGTTCGTGACGCCAGCAAAAAGGTCACGTGAGTCAAGGAAAGGGGGAGAACGGGGCTTTATTACCTTAAACAGCTGCTGCTGGACCGTCGAGTCCATCCGTCTTCAGGCGTTTCATCTCCTAACCTTGAACAACCTCAGGATGGTGGGACAGCAGAAGGTGATCAGTCTTCTACCCCCGACGGTCAGACATCCAACTACTATCGTCCCTTCGCAGCCAAAGCTGTCTCTGCTGCTTGGGCCATGGTGTTAATGGCTCTCTTCCTGGTTCTCCCTTGTATCCCTAAGGCTGCCATCATCTTCCAGCATGACGTGGCGGGAAATCCTCTTGCCCCCACTTCAACAGGGAAATTCTACGTCTGCCAGCCTTGCCGTCTGCAGTCCACCACCAGAACTTTGTACCTCGCAAGCTTCCTCTCGTGAGTCTCTTGGCATCGGGTCTCCCATGGTACTGTTAGCTCTATCACCACGAGCTTCTTTGCACTGTCTGACAATAGTAGAACGTCTGGTCGAAGTGTGGTCTCTACTATTGGTGGGAACACCAGCTTTTTTTCAAGATGGACCTTCGTCTCCCAGTCCTGATGAAGTTTGGTTTTTGTGGTCCTTTTCCCTCTCTGTCTCCAAAGTGTGGGCAAGTGCTCTCAAAACCTGGTCGTATCTCCACCTGTACCGTCCCTGGGAAAGGGCAACCTGGCATGAAGAAAGAATATGCTCTAGGTTGGCTGGTTTCTGACACAGATGTCACGTTGGGTCTTCTGTTATTCCCCAGTTCCGCAGGTTTGTTGGAGTTGGTAGTACATTGTACACAGCCCTCAGTAAGAACTGGAGTTGGAAAGATGTATATTTCCATATGTCATCCCATCTCAACACTCTCTGTTCTGTTTCCCACTTTGTCCAGGTCCCTTGACTCCCCATCTCCACTGTTCACACATATCTAGCCGCCTCCTCTTTCTTCCTTATCTCCTGCTGGACCAAGTGCCGTCTGTCCTTGGGGTTGGCCTCCCAACAACCTGATTGTTGACTCGCATCCTAGGCCTTGTCTGCCCTTACACACTATTCCGACAACGTCTCTGTGGTGAATTCGCAACTCTGCTTCCTCTACCGCCTCTGCCGCCTTCCATTTGCTCCCTGTCTGTATCTTGACTCCTGCTTCACTGACCTTGTCATCCTTGGAGTCTTTGAGGGTCATGATGAGGCATGCTTTCCCTACCTTAAATTCCTCTACAACTGAGGAGAGGGGCAACCGGAGCTTTGCTGACTTGCTGTATAGCCCTGTTGAAGAGAAGCACTGCGGTACTCCAAACCACCTTCTCAGATACCGGTTTATCTTCTTCTCCATGCCCTTGATCCTTGACAGGGCGATGTCATACAGCATCATCGGCCACACTAGTCTGAGTAGGAGCCCATGTTGGAAAATCCATGCCTTAAACTTTCCTGGTAAACCAGCCTTTCTGTTCTTTGTTGCTCCAGGCATCTGTTGTTGTTGACATCCTTCAGGCTGTCATCATACCATTTCCCTAGGCACTTGATGAGGTTTCCTATGATAGACGGGATTTCTTCATCCTGGATCTTCAAGGTGAACTTCTGGGTAAGTTGGCCTTCCTTTATCACCAAACACCTTGATTTGGCAGGTTTAAATTTCATTTGCGCCCATGTGGCTGTCTCGTCCATTGCCTGGAGTACCCATCTGGCCTGGATGTGTGTTGTGGTTGTAATTGTAAGGTCATCCATAAATCCTCTGCTTGGCGGCTGTCTGATATTAGTGCTTGTCTTTGGCCCTCTGGTCTCTCTTTCCCCAGCCTCTATAAGTAGATTCATGGCCACGACGAAGAGGACTACTGATATAGTGCAGCCAGTCACAATACCCTTCTCTACTCGCTGCCATGATGTTACGTAGTCCTGCACGCTGAATCTTGGGTGAATCCCTTCAAAATAGCTTGCCAGGATCTTTACATTGAAAGAGTGGAGTTATATTGTGAGGCTAACGATGTTAATGATGAAAAGAAAGCCAGTGTCTTACTTAATATCATGGGAACAAAAACATACTGCCTGCTACGGAGCTTGTTAACCCCTGAAAAGCCAGCTGACAAAGCGTTCAAGCAAATAGTAGACACTCTCCAACAGCACTTAAATCCCAAACCGCTGGTCATTGCTGAAAGAGTTAAATTTCACAATCAGAATCAGACCAAAAATGAAAGCATATCTGAATTTTGTGCTGAATTGCGCAAAATATCAGAACATTGTCGATTTGGAGCTGGTCTATCGGACGCATTGAGGGACAGGTTAGTGTGTGGCATGTACTGTGAAACCACACAGAAGAAGCTTCTGGGTGAAAAAGACCTTACATTAGAGAAGGCGCTGAACATTGCAATACCAACGGAAACAGCCGCACGAGGTGCTTCCGAGATACAACAAAAATCTCTGGAATATGCCACAAATAAAACGTCACTGAACAGAAATGAAGAAAAGAAATGTTACTGTTGTGGGAACAGGTCCCATGACCCTGATGACTGTTGGTTTAAAGGCAAAGAATGCGGAAACTGTGGCAAACAGGGCCACATTGGCAGAGTATGCAAAGCTAGTAAACAGCAGGAAAAGGTCAAAATACAGAGAAACAAGAAACCCCAGGAAGGAAAATACAACAAGGTACACAAAATGAAAGAGGGCAATTCTGATGAAAACAAATCCAATGAAAGTGAATTGTCTTGTCTGCAACTTCACAGCATGAAAGCGACAGATGATCGAAGAGTAATGGATCACTCCACAAGTGGCGGAGGTGAGATTGAAAATGGAGTTGGACACAGGCTCAGCTTTAACAGTGATCTCTGTACATGACTACAAATGACTATTTTCGCACATAACCTCTGAAACGAACAAAACTACTAAAAACTTACACAGGACAGAAGGTGCATCCCAAAGGCAAAATTAAAGTGACAGTGACCTACGGAGACAAAACACAGCAGATGAAGCTCTATGAACTGAAAAATGGAGGACCACCGTTGCTGGGACGTGAGTGGCTCAGGAAAATTCAGTTGGATTGGCAAACCATCAAGGCACTAGATGTATCAACAAAAGAGGGCAGCTTGGCAGGGAAGATGTCCGCAGCTCTCCTCTCACCCATTGTCGACTATTACAATGACGAGGAGGAGCTAGACAGCATTGACAGGGAGACAGATATTGCCAATAAGCAGGATGATGAAGACTACCTGGAAGTAAAAGAGCAGATGTACCAGGAGAAATTGACATCTCTCAAAAGACAGCTACAGCAGTTACAGGAAGGCATTTTGCAGGAGGATCAGAAAAGGATGAAGAAACTAGATCAACAATATAAGGAAAGAATACGAAATACAGAGTTTTTTCTGCAACTGGAGACAGAACAAGTGGAAAGGAATTATATTAAAGAGAAGAAAGCAGCAGTGAAGGAATTTGAAGATAAAAAGATTGAGTTAGAAGAAAAGAAAAAGATTATTGAGAATGAGAGGCTAACAATGGAACTCACAGGAGATTCTATGGAGGTAAAGCCAATAATGACTAGGAAACTAAGGAGGAGACCTAATGACCCTGCTCCAATTACAGACAAAAGACGAAAACCTGTACCTGCACAGTTAAATTACTTGTTAACAGATGAACAGATAATGGAAGATCTGTGAACTCTCAATAAGCTTAAATCTCCGAAAAGACCAGCATCTCCATCTTCTCCTGAACAATTTCCTTGGGAAAGATCCATGAAAATTGGTCATCCCTTAAAATAAGCTCTTGGACAAAATCAATTCCATTCAAACAGAACAGCTTTCGCACAAGGTAAATCTTGAACTAATCATTCCCTCCATTGAGAATCATACACTTAATCCTTTGCAGGGAAGTTTCTTTTGCACGTACATATTTTGAATCCTCAGCTGATGTGTCTTGCTTTGCACAAAGAAGTTGGGAAACAGCGTCAAAACAGAGGTGAATTCTGGCAACAAACTGTAAGGTTTCTATTGTATTTTCACACTTGTGTCGAATGTGCATCTGAGGAATTCTCCCTCTTGAGCCAGACAGATAATCCTGCACGTAATCCTTAATGTCAGCAAAACTGTACTTTAACAACAGTTTAAGAACAATGGAACGAACAACAGGATTTTGATCAACTGCTTCATCAAACGGTGAAAGATTACTGGTAAAGTACTGTTCTTCCTGTGAGTCATTGGATTGCCCCGACTTTTGAGTAACTAGCAGAGACAGCAGATCACCAACCACTTCTTTAGTTGGTGGCAAGTCATCTTTGAAGCAGACTATGGAAACTAAAGCTACGAAAAATGCGTCACACCACTTGCGAAATATGACTAATTTTGCTACAGCTTCACTTATTTCTTCTGTTACTGCTGGTACATCATCTAGAGAAGTATGGCACAGTGGGCAGAGTCTCCCCCAGAGACTTGAGTTATAAATGGATCTTAGACCAAAAGTAAAAAAAAAGGCTTGTTATAATTTGATATTATTAAATTACTAAGTAAACAATTAGTAGGCGTTTGTATGTTAAGGGTAAACATATTTGTTTAGCGTAGAGCCCCAGTTAAAAAAAGTTGATGCACTATCAAAAAGGGAGGAGTGTACTGTGTAGCTACTGTATAATATGGGACTACTTCATGTTGTAGGGACACGTCATTGCATGCGCTATTAGGCACGTATTGATCTGTACGTGTGTGTTCAGTTCGGCTTCAGTCAGTAAATAACCCTGTTAACTTAGCTCCCGTCTCCAGTGTTTTTATTTATAGCTTTGTTGTGTAACCCAGCCACATACACAACAGGTGGCATACCCATTAGAAGCCAGTGCAATATATTTGATTAAGGATAAAGCAACCTCAACCATACTGAGAACTGTCAAAGGAGTTAAGTAAAAGGAGAAGAAACTGTACTTGCAGTATCTCATCCAGTTGCAAATGGCTTTTTCTCCCTCAAGCCTAATAATGTTATTTGAACAATGCATTAGGTATTTACTTTAACATTTACATTGTGAACCCTGTCTCAAATGCAAAGAAATGACTGGCCTATACTGTTCCAGTTTATGATACTGTCATTCATTTCTTCAAATTTATATATATTTAGTCCATAAGACTTTGGAGCAGAATTAGACCATTCAGCCCATTGAGTCTGCTCTGCCATTCCATCATGGCTGATATATTTTTCCCCTCAATCTCATTCTCCTGTCTTCTCATAACCGTTGACACCTTTTCTAATCAATAACCTATCAACTTTGTACCCAATGACTTGGCCCCACGTCTGTTTGAGCAATGAAGTTCACAGATTCGCCACCCCCTGTCTAAAGAAATTCCTCCTCATCTCTGTTCTGAATAGACATTTGTCTGAAAATTCTATTCACTAATGAACATCCAATACAAGTGTCTTTGGATATGCTCCGTGTGGTCTTGATTTAAAAGTGTGCCTTTGTAAACAGCCTAATGTGTAGAGAATGGCACATTAAATATCTGCTTTTCATTCAAATGTTAAACATTCTAGGGATATTTTAGTTGTTGATTGGCAAGTTGCCTTAATTTAGGTTTGGATTAATTTATTTATCACAAGTACATCGAAACATACAGTGAAATGCATCATTTGGGTTATCAACCAACACAACCTAACAATATGATGGAGGCAGCCCACAAGTGTCATCACACAATCTGACACCAACATAGCATGCCCACAATTCTGATTGAAGTTGGTAAAATTCACATTTCTAAATGGACAAAATGAAATACCCTTAACAGAGTCAACATCTCTCAACATCACAGCTGTTCAGTTCTTAAAATGTGAGAATTATCATAACATGTGAAGTGAATTTTTATGTTTATATTCATTCCTGTGAACTGCATTTATTGTGCATCTGTTAGTCCACTTTTGAAGCTGCTGATGGTACTCCAAAGATCCACGCCAGGACTACCAGATTCAAAACCAGTAACTTTCCCCAGGTGGTAAGGCTGATCCTCCACCTACTAACCCTCCCCTTCACACCCCCCCACCACCACTACTTTATCATTTCTTGTCAGTCATCTCATGTACAGATATTTCTGTACTAAGTGTCACTTCATGGACAAGCAATCAATCTATGTACAGGTGCACATTCCTTTATCCGAAATTCTGAAATTCAAAAAGCTCCGAAAACCGAATTTTATTTCGCCAACAGCTGACGTCAGTCAGGTGTGATGTGGCAGCACTAGCAGAGGCCGCCAGATGTCAGTTGTGGCTCAGCGCTCGTACTGGTTACACGTGCATTTGCTGTTCACTGATGTTTTGTGTTCACTGTTGACTTTGTGTTTAATTTCACTGTGAAAATGTCAAAAAGAGCTGCAGATACCCCTGTGGGTAACAATGAGAAAAAGAGAAGGAAGCATCTATCATTATCAATAACGCAGAAAGTGGAGTTATTACAGAAGCTTGATCGTGGTGTGTCTGTGCAGCATCTTACTGAAGAAAGTAGTCGGAACTACCACTGTATATGATTTAAATCAACAGAAAGACAAGTTACTGAAGTTTTATAGTGACAGTGACGTTCTACATTTATTCCAATAAGTCATTTACCATGTGTTTGATTTGGTTCGTTTGAAGCTGTATATTTTTATGTTTTATTGAATGATTTTGTTGGAAATAAAATTTTTTCTTGTCATTATTCCCTAAACAATACAGTATAGCAATTATTGACATAGCATTTACATTGTATTAGGTATTAAGTAATCTAGAGATGATCTAGAGAGGATGTGCATAGGTTTGGTGCGCCGCCGGGTCCTAAGGTCCACTGCACTGAGCCAAGTTAAATAAGGGACTTGAGCATACGTCTGAAATCCGAAAAATCCTGAATTCCGAAATGCAACTGGCCCCCCGAGGATTTCAGATAAGGGATTGTGGACCTGTATAAAAGCTATCTTATGTATTTATATTTATTCTGTTTTATTAAATCATTGTTTTCTCTATCTCGTCAGATGCATCAGATCTGGAGTAATAATTATTTCACTCTGCTGTACACGTGCACTGGAAATGACGTTAAACAATCTTGAATCTGCAATGTTTGGGTTGTGAATATATATGTATCTATTGGTAATCAGCAAAGGATCTTCCTGGCTCTTGGAGCATGTCACCTCAACCAATGAAGCCATTGATAAACAGTACTCTTATGCAAGTGCATCATTTGCCTTGCCACCAATAACGGCTATTTAAATTGCTTTCTGTATCTGTTGTGTGTGGGATAAACTATTTAAATAAATCATTTTGTTTGGAGCAGGCAATACATGAAGATGAAGATGAAAACATTGACCTAGGCACTCCTATAGTCCAAGTCATTCTGGGTCCTCAGTTTGAGCACTTGTATTCGAAAATCCTGCACCTTGTCATGGCAGATGGAGCCTATCAAGAAGGCAAGTCTCTCTTTGTTTCTGTTTTACAAGAAGCTAATTTTCAATGTAACTTTCTAGAGATGAGAGCAATTTATATCTAACTCAACATGTAACCCTTACAGGCAATTCTTTAAATATTTAATACTATTTTCAGAATGATGTTGTGCTGGATATGTACCACAAGCACGTTGCCCTGGGGTTCCTGTGTCTTTATTGAGACAGTAACTTTCTCTTTTAAATACAGAGTAATTATAAGCATTTGTAATCATCCTTTTACATTAGTTTTCTTTTGCGCTCCATTCATGAACAATAAAACAATAAATTTACTGATTCTTGCATCTGAAAATTAGAGATATTTACAATCTTTGGGTGTGTGGAAAAACATACAGTGGAAAGCTCTTCTGTCTTTGCATTTGGATTGCTCCTTAAAATCTTCACTGGGTTCTAATACTATGTAGTAGATACCTTCCCTACACACTGCATCTGCAAAGACTGGTATACTTTGTGCATGTTTGGAAAGGCTGATAAGCAAGATATTTCCAATTTAAACTAAATTTATATCCATTTAGGTTTACAATACTGACAATAAATACCCAACTAAATCTCATATACAGTTACATAAACTATACAAGTTTAACTAGAATGTGATTTTTCTAAATCCCACTTCTCCATTGCTGCTTCAGACATGATAAGTACATTGTTTGGTTTTAAAAATGCATGCTGATTTTTAAATGTTTTAAGTTAATTATGTAATTTTGTTCCACTTTCATGCCATTTGATCCCACTCCTTTGTCATTCTGATTTCTTCACTATCTTAATGGATCTTTACTATCCCACCCCACCACAGTAGAAAACTTTCTTGACATCTCTGTTCTTGCTCCCATTCTGTTTTTCATTTCTACTGTAAGCCAATTGTTAAACGCCTCCATTTCCAGGAATCAGAACAAATTGCCTAACCTCTAGCTTGTGCAGTTGATGAAAATGGTCTCTTGGCAACCAAGACTTCTCTTTGAAATGCTCAAAATAAGCAAGGGAGCCTCCCATTCAGATTGCTGGTGACCTCTAATCTCTCCACGTTATCTTCTATGTACTTGTTAATGGCTTTCAAATTCTGATTAATAGCGACTGAAGCGAGCCACCCCCACTACCACCCTGCTAAGATGTGCTATTGGTGCACAGAGTGGCTGCAGTAAATTAATGGATTTTTTCTGTACTTCATGTCTTGGGAAGAAAAGCACAATCTCAGCTCCTGCAGTTTCAATCACTGCCTTTTCATAAAAGGCTTTTCACTCACTTCATCTCATTGCTAAATTG
Source organism: Mobula birostris (assembly GCF_030028105.1). Taxonomy (NCBI): domain Eukaryota; kingdom Metazoa; phylum Chordata; class Chondrichthyes; order Myliobatiformes; family Myliobatidae; genus Mobula; species Mobula birostris. Next base: position 13,192,652 of record NC_092374.1, on the reverse strand, counting down.
GCAAACTCTGCAATATCTCTGCACGTCTGGCAGCTACAAACCTCTTGCATTTTTCGTTTTCTCAAACCCAGCTGCTTGTCTACCCCCACCGTTGTGCTTCGTGAATAAAAGCCCTTGGAGAAACTCCACTGGGAATGCCCCAAATGTTCCGGGATTGGCTGTACCCCAGAAAAGGCCATGGAGATTCAAGGATATGATTTGCTCGCACGTTATCAGTTTCACTGCAAGGGATGTCATTCAAACGAGTTACAGCAGCACTTAACTGCAGTCATAAAAGCACTCAAAGCACAAAGCACATCGGTGTATATCATTGAAATGAAAGGACGCAGATTAATTCCTTTGAGTGCTGAATATCTTTTGGAAGTTGCATATTTGTTAACTGCCAAATATGTGTTATCTCTTAGTTTGTGGTCGGTGGAGTTTTTACATAGAACGTAGAACAGCAACTGGCCCTTAGGCCCACAGTATTGTTTTGAACCAAATAAATTAGTAATTAAATGTCCTGCTAAACTCATCCCTTCTGACCACACAATGTCCATATCCTTCTATTTTCCTCACACTTATGTGCCTGTCTGAATGTTTCTTAAAAGTTCCTGATGTATCTGCCTCTACCACCACCCCAGGCATTGCATTCCAGGCATCCACCATTCTCTGTTTGGGGGAAAAAATCCTTGCCTCTCACATCTCCTTTAAAAATACCCCCTCTCAACTTAGACATTTCAACGCTGGCAAAAAAGATGCTGTCTGTCTACTCTATATATGCCTCTCATAATCTTATAGACCTCTATCAGATCTCCCCTCAGCCTCTGCCACTCCAGAGAAAACAACCCAAGTTTGTCCAACTTTTCGCTATAGCAGATGCCCTGTAATCCAGGCAGCATCCTGGTAAACCTCTTCTGCACCCTCTCCCTCATCCTTCCCAACCAGACCAGAACTGTATGTAATACTCCAGTTTTGTATTGTAAATAAATAAGATTACTTTTCAAAGTGGATGAGGGGTGTAAATAGGGTAAAAACAAGCAAGCTTTTTCCACTGAGGTTGGGTGAGACTAGAACTAGAGGTCATAGGTTAAGGGTGAAAGGTGAAATGTTTAAGGTGTATCTGAGGTGGAACTTTCCTCAGAGGATGGTGAGAGAGGGGAACAAGCAGCCAGCAGAAGTGGTAGATGCATCTTTGATTTCAATATTTAAGAGAAGTTTGGATAAGGGGTATGGAGAGCTATGATTCAGCTGCAGGTCAACAGGACTAAGCAGAATAATAGTTTGTCACAAACTCGATTGGCCAGTGGACTGTTTCTGTGCTGTAGTATTCTGTCTCAGTAACTCTGTGGAACTTGCCAAATTTGAGGCAGCCTCAGAGTCGGGTTCATTATCACTGACTTCTTTAATGTGAAGTTCTTGTTTTGCAGCAGCAGTACGTGCAGAGATATAAAAATTACAGGAATAATAAGGTAGTGTTCATGGACCATTCAGAAATTTGGTTACAGAGGGGAAGAAGGTGTTCCTTAATCATTGAGTTGGGTCTCTGTACCTTTCTGAAGTCGGTAATGAGAAGAGGACACATCCCGGATGGTGAAGGTCTTCATTGATGCATTCTGCCTTTGTAAGGCACTGCATCTTGAATGTGCCACCGATGGTGGGGACTGTTGGCCCAAGAAGACCATTTGGGGCTAAAGTAATTAGGAAGGAATGAGGAATAGAAACATGTATTACTAAGAATTTAGATGAAGTAGTTCAGGAGATGGTTCATACAGAACATAGGAGGGACACACAAAATGCTGGAGAAACTTGGCAGGTCGGGAGGCATTTATAGAGGGAATTGAACAGTCAATGTTTTGGGCTAAGGCTTTCAGGATTGGAAGGAAGTGGGGAGAAGCTAGAATAAAGAGTAAAGGGGAAGAACACAAGCAGTGAATAGGTCAATCTGGTTAAGGGGAGGGTGTCTGAAAGGGAATGATATGAGAAGCTGAGAGATGATAGATGGAGGGGCTAATGAAGGAATCTGATAGGAGAGGAAAGTGGACCATGGAACAAAAGGAAGGAGCCAGGGAATCGTTGAAAAGTAGGAAACCTGTGGGAGGTGATGGGCAGGGGAGGGGACATGAAAGAATGAGAGGGCCATCAGAATGAGAGAAAAACAAGGTGGTGGGCTAGAAAACAAGGAAAATAGAGGGGAGTGGTAACCGGAAGTTGGAGAAATCAATGCCCCAGCAACTGCAGAATCTTTTGTGTCCCATATAGAATATAGGCCAGTTGAAACTAATTTCTGTGCTGTGAATTCTATATAAATTATATGGGCAAAAGTAGTTGTTTAAAATTAGTTAAGAGCTTAAATTGATATCAGGCACTGAACCCACCTGAAATGTCCCAGCAACTAAAAGAAGGAATACAGTATCTCACTTTCAGGCAGCAGATCTGTTCTACATTTGCTGGTTTCAGACATTGTTTTTGCTGCAGTGCCATTTTCGAGCTGGAAAAGTAACTGAATCCACTTTTTCCCCTGAAATATTTTCTCTCCTGTTGCTCCTAGGGGAGCAGTGTTTTTAAAATATTAAGTATATCATTTCCAAATGGCTGGTTTCCACCAAAATGCAAAAGCTTAACTGTTTCCTTTTCCCTTTTTTAATGTGGAACACTTGCATAACCCGAAGCTTACTGTTTGGGAACTAAATCAGCTGAAGTGTTAAAACTAATATTTTACTTGAGTGGTGTAGCTTTCCTTTTCAGTCTCACAAGTACTTCTATTTGCTTCACTGCAAGTGTAGAATGTTGGATGTACATATCTGTCTGTCTTTACTGGACCTCAGTTTAATTAATTTCATCACAGGCTGATTGAGGTTTTTGTTTGTACATTGTGAGGGTTGATGGGACTGTTGTAAGAAGAGAGATAAAGTTGATTACACTGTGTTCAAGAAGGGTCCTGAAGAAAGGTCTTGGCCTGAAATGTCGACTGTTTGTTCATTTCCATAGGTGCTGCCTGACCTGCTGAGTTCCTCCGGCATTTTGTGTGTGTTGCTTTGGATTTCCAGCATTTGCAGACTTTCTTGTGCTTACACATTAGTACAACAGATGGACTCTTGGCCTCAATCTGCCTTCTTATGGCCTAGCACCTTACTGACTGCCTTCACTGCACTTTTCTAACTGGCATACTATATCCAGCATTCTGTTATTGTTTGCCCTTGTTACTAATCCCAATGAGGAGTTGGTACAATAATGTTATCTTTGAATTTAAACAATAATTAATCTAATAAGTGTTTAACTTGAGCTCATGATGATAGTAGATCATTTCAAGTGCTGATCATTTTATTGGCATGCAAGAATTCAATGTTAGTTTCAAATATTGATCAGAATCAACGAAGTTAACACAAATCAAAAAGCAAGTGGAAAATGGACACGGATTAGAGGAACAGCACTTCATATTCTGCCTTGTTAGGTTTTAACCTAATGGTGTGAACATCAAATTCCCTAACTTGTGGTAACCACTTCTGTCGCTTCTACCCTTTCCTCTTCCACCTGATCCATCTGGCCCCTATCGCCTTATCTCTTCCCCTCTCCATTGGCCCAACATCCACACTGTTCCAACAGGTTCCCCTCCCACCTTATTCCATGTTCCACTGTCCTGTCCTGTTAGGTTCCATCCTTTTCAGCCCTTTGGCACTTCCACCCATCACATCCCACCCAGCCTCTGACATCATTCCCACTCTCCTCCCTCCTTCATCTGCTATTTTAGAACAATATAGCACAGTACAGGCCCTTTGGCCCACTAGGTTGTGCTGAACATTTAAAATCATTCTTGCCCTTCCCTCACCCAGTTGCCCCCTCTCACATTGATCCATCCATCAACACCGAGTTCTTGCTCCATCCACCCTTTCCCTCCAACTTGCTATACCAGCTATCTCCCATCTTCCTTTCTAGTACAGATTCAATTCAACTCAAGTTTAATTGTCATTCAACCACGTAGGAATACTCATGAACACAGCCAAACAAAACAGCATTACTGTGGGGTCAAGATGCAAAACATAGTACAATAGTCACACACACAGCAAAGCACACACAAGACAGCAAGCACAAATGGCATCGCAGTTGCACAATAAAAGAGCCTAAAACTCGCTCCATAAGTCTACAATCAACCACAATAGTCATAGTCATAGTCATACTTTATTGATCCTGGGGGAAATTAGATTTTCCTTACAGTTACTCCATAAATAATAAATAGTAATAAAACCATAAATAGTTAAATAGTAATATGTAAAGGATGCCAGGAAATAAGTCCAGGACCAGCCTATTGGCTCAGGGTGTCTGACCCTCCAAAGGAGGAGTTGTAAAGTTTGATGGCCACAGGCAGAAATGACTTCCTATGACGCTCTGTGTTGCATCTTGGTGGAATGAGTCTCTGGCTGAATGTGCTCCTGTGCCCAACTAGTACATTATGTAGTGGATGGGAGACATTGTCCAAGATGGCATGCAACTTGGACAGCATCCTCTTTTCAGACACCACTGTGAGAGAGTCCAGTTCCATCCCCACAACATCACTGGCCTTACGAATGAGTTTGTTGATTCTGCTGGTGTCTGCTACCCTCAGCCTGCTGCCCCAGCACACAACAGCAAACATGATTGCACTGGCCACCACAGACTCGTAGAACATCCTCAGCAATAGAGCTTGTATTTAGCCGATTGAACACTGGAGTGGGCCACACCAACTCCAGCCTGGACGTGCGCCACACCATCCCCAGTGGAGCGCACTGGCTCCATTGTCTCTCTCAGGCAACACCGTGGCTTGAGGCCTAGTTCTCACATACAAGATAACAAGCACATATAGAATATGAGTAAAATTGAATCACACAAAATATATGGAGCACACTGGCTTCGACACCTCTCTGCTGGCAGCTATAAACAGGCGACACCGTGGCTTGAGGCCCAATCCTCACTGTGACCAGGGCCACGCAGCTCCCCCGCCTTCCGCCCCTGCTCTCAGCTAATAAATCAATGAGTCAAACTTGCAACATTCCAATTTAACAATGTCCAAAAGGGTCTTGTCATCCAAAACATCAACAGTCCATGTTCCTTCATAGATGCTGCCTGACCCGTTGAGTTCCTCCAGTGTCTCTGTGTTGCTCCATGTCAATTTTGTTGATACCTTAATTATCTTTGAATATAGAGAAATTAATTATGAAGTGCTCCAATTCACTATTCAATGCCGAGTAAGCTTAATATATTTTCCCTGATCTTTCATCATCCTGTTTCACTAGAATCCTATGCAATCTTTTATTATTACTTCTCCTTAATCTACACAGCTCATTTCAATACTCCATGATCTCAACCAGCACTTAAAACCCTTTTCCAAGGAGTATGTGACTTTCTTCTCCAATCTACCTCATGTTTTAACATGCAGTTACAATCAAAATATAAAGAAAAACTTGAAAACTTCTTAATTACAGGAATCAAAGCTGAATCCTTTGATATGAGCTTCTTCCTCACCTGACAGCCATTATTCCATACCTCCCCCCCCCCTCATTTTTTTTAATACTAGCTATCCCCCCTCTATCTTTCCAATCCTGATAATGGGTCTCAATCTAAAATATTGCCTGTACATTCCATCCATAGATGCTACTTGACCTGCTGAGTTCCTCCAGCATTTTGTGTGTTGCTCAAGAGCGAAAAGCATTGTAACCACTGAGAGCCACGGGAAAATGTAGAGTAAATTTATTTTCGAATATTCTATGTCACCATTTTCTTGCCGGCATTCACAGTAGAACAAATAAATACAATAGAATCAGTGAAAGACTACACACAAACACTGACAACTAAGCAATGTACAAAAGAAAACAAACTGTCCAAATACAAAAAAAAGGCAGATAGACACCTTTAAAGTCCTTGACAATGTAGTACAGAGACTGCAGTAACAGATAGAAGGGGGTGGGGATAACTAGAATGGTTGATCAGATAAACTGCCTGGGGAATATACTTTAAGATGGTGTGAACTTTCTGTGCAATCAGTTCAGAGTAAGCTGGTTCAGGAGCCTGAATGTTCCTGATCCTGGTTGTGTGGCTCCTGTACCACCTCCATGCTGGCAGCAGTGAGAAGAGAGCATGGCCAAGATAATGGGAGTCTTGATGACTGAGTTTGTGTAAACAGTGAGGTTTAATGCTGTTTCTGTGTAACATTTCTGAGTTAGCAACAATATTCCCTCTAATCTACAGACCAACCATCGCTCTGAGCAGGAAATTTTTACACGCCCTGAAAAGTGTGCTGTCCTTTAAATGTGTTTTTTTTTAATATGCACATCAAGCAATCACAAACCACCACTCACAGCACATGTAGATGATGTCAGGCAATCAAAACAACCGACAGGCAAAATGGCAAAAGTAAAATGTTTTGACTAGATGATGTCGGCATTCAGTGGGCTGGCAGTTTATTGACAACAGCTACCGACTTTCATTTTGTGTTTCTTGTTACAATTTATAACAGCGTTGTAACTTGAAACACTGACAATGTAAATACATTGAAGCTCTAAAGTGTTTCAAAGGTTATTGTATGTTGATTAGAAAATTTATGGATTATCTTCACTAACATAATTGCTGAGTATTTCGATTATTTTAACATAGATTTCACAATTATATTACCATCTTCTCAAAATTGTAGTAACATAATTTCTGAATTATATTAGTGTCATATAAAAGGAAGTTCCAGCTACGTGGCAACAAAGGCTACGTGCCAGGGAGCATCTCAGTTACTGCATGGCCATGCACCTGCACAGCTTAGAGAGAACAGTGCTGTGTTCAGCACTCCAGATGTGATGTCTTGGGCAGTATATCCAGAACCAATGAAAGACTGGAGAAAGGGGACATTTCCACCCACACTCAAACTGGTGCTTCAGCATCCATAATCTGTCATGTAATTTGTGTTTGCTTTGCTAATGTTAATTTTTAACATTATGTAGGGGAATGATGGGGGAATGTTTTGATGACTGACTTACTGCATTTTGCATCAAAAATCAAATCCATCATGTTATTTGTTTTGCAGACAATGATGAATAAGAATCAGTTCCTTGGGACCTGTCTACTGTGGATGTTTTAACTCTCAAGCCTACACTATCTTTTGAGCAACTCGTGTGGATACAAGTTAAAACACGCGGCATAAATGAGTCTGCATGGATTTGGTGCAAGGACAGTTTTATTTTATGCTCCTTTCCCCAGAGTTCCATTTTACCTTTTTAATGTGGCATAGGCTTTCTGCAGAGTTTTACATTTTGTAAGTATTGGTGTTGCTGCTAAAAAAAAATACTGCATATAATACAGAAGTCTCTGACCAAAGTTTGCCCTTGAGTATCATATATTGACGAGGTAGAAAAATTGGAATGTTATGAAATCTGGTACAGCTTGAATGCTGCAATTTTTCATTTGCATTCTATAACAGGAGGTGACCTGTTGTGCAGGAATCCCATCCACCAATCAGAATTTACATGCTGCAAGACACTAACATGAACATATACTTGTAAGTTGTAATATAGATGCAGTTTCTTGTACAGTACTTCCAAGTACAAAGTTCACATAAATGTATTATACCTTTATAATGATTAGGAATAAAGATTCTTTTATACATTAAAAAATTGCACATTGATTTATTCTTAAACAAGAAGATTGTTGAATTTCATTACCACAAGATGGACATATGTCCTGTTGCTTTTGTTCAGCAATCCACAATTTATGATGTACACACTTTGAATTATAAGCAGGAAGACAATTTGGGACTTTCTCCAGAGCACTCCTACAAACTGATCTGCTGGATTTGATTTGTGCTTGTTTCAAAGTGGAGGTATCGCAGTTGTCCATCATGATTTTGGTGGGGAAACATGGTGACAAAGATGTTTCTCAATAGCCATCCGTGAAGAGGAATAAGCAATTGACTTTTCAGTTTGTGACCCTATATCAGAACTGGCTGAGTTCTCCAGCTTTTTATGTGTGTTACTCTGTTTTTCCAGCATCTGCAGAATCTCTTGTATTTATGATGCAGTTTCTCAGCCTTTTTCAATAACGCTTATGGGAGAACATATGTTCCTGTGAAGGACTGTTGGTTTCCATCAAACCATATCCCACCTGAGTGATTCCATTTGGAGGGAATGAATGTTAAGTGTGAAAGCCAATATCAAAAACAGTAAGTGCTATAAATTTTCTTGAAACTTGTCATTGCTAAGTTGATCAAAGTGCCACACAGTTAATGAAGTGGATAATTCTAGAGGTCACTTTCTGTTTAGTCACCTGAGACATAGATTTATCTCTTTCTATGACTTGTAAGGGTTTCAAATTGTTTTCTAGTTAGTGTACTTACGTGGGTGTGTGGTGCATGGCCAAGTGGTTAAGGTGTCAGTCTAGTGATCTGAAGGTTGCTAGTTCGAGCCTTGGCTGAGGCAGCGTGTGTCCTTGAGCAAGGCATTTAACCACACATTGCTCTGGGATGACACCGGTGCCAAGCTGTATGGGTTCTAGTGCCCTTCACTTGGACAACATCGGTAGTGTGGAGAGGGGAGACTTGCAGCATGCTGCCGGTCTTCCATACAACCTTGCCCAGGCCTCAGTCAACATCGAAAATCAATGGACAGCCGAAGAAGACTTATGTAGGCACTGCTGTAATTTAGAAACGTTCAACAGTTCCCTCAGAGAGCAGTGAAATAACAGACTAGATTATGTGTACCTATGGCTATATTTTCAAAGGGAAGAAGGACACTATCGTGGCTGACATGTGAAGTCAGAGCCAAAGTAAAAGCAAAAGAAAGGACATACAAGGAAGCCAGAGCTAGTGGGAGGATAGAGGATTGGGGAGCTTTTAAAAACGAAGAAGGAAACTAAGAAGGTCATTTGGAATGAAAAGATGAATTATGAGAGGAAGCTGGTGACTAATATCAAAGAAGATATTGAAGAGCAAGAGGATAAGACATGAGAGAATAGGACCAATCAAGTGTGACAGTGGAAAAGTGTGTATGGAACCAGATGAGATAGCAGAGGTACTTAATGAGTACTTTGCTTCAGTATTCACTACGGAAAAGGATCTTGGCAATTGTAGGGATGACTTACAGTGGACTGAAAAGCTTGAGCATGTAGCTATTAAGAAAGAGGATGTGCAGGAGCTTTTGGAAAGCATCAAGTTGTATAAGTCACTGGGACCGGATGGGATGTACCCCAGGCTATTGTGGGAGGTAAGGGAAGAGATTGCTGAGCCTCTGGCAATGATTGCATCATCAATAGGGACGGGAGAGTTCCGGAGGATTGTAGGGTTGCTGATGTTGTTCCCTTATTCAAGAAAGGGTGTAGGGATAGCCCAGGAAGTTATAGACCAGTGAGTCTTACTTCACTGGTTGTTAAGTTAATGGAGAAGATCCTGAGAGGAAGGATTTGAGAGCATTTGGAGAGACATAATATAAGTCAGCTTGGCTTTGTCAAAGGCAGGTTATGCCTTACGAGCCTGATTGAATTTTTTTGAGGATGTGACTAAACACATTGATGAAGGAAGAGCAGTAGATGTGATGTATATGCATTTCAGCAAAGCATTTGATAAGGTACCCCATGCAAGGCTTACTGAGAAAGTAAGGAGGCATGGGATCCAAGGGGACATTGCTTTGTGGATCCAGAACTGGCTTGCCCACAGAAGGCAAAGAGTGGTTGTAGACGGGTCATATTCTGCATGGAGGTCAGTCACCAGTGGTGTGCCTCAAGGCTCTGTTCTGGGACCCCTACTCTTCGTGATTTTTATAAATGACCTGGACGAGGAAGTGGAGGGATGGGTTAGTAAGTTTGCTGATGACACAAAGGTTGGAGGTGTTGCAGATAGTGTGGAGGGCTGTCAAAGGTTACAAGGGGATATTGATAGGATGCAAAAATGAGCTGAGAAGTGGCAGATGGTGTTCAACCCAGGTAAGTGTGAGGTGGTTCATTTTGGTAAGTCAAATATGATGACAGAACATAGTATTAATGGTAAGACTCTTGGCAGTGTGGAGGATCAGAGGGATCTTGGGGTCCGAGTCCATAGAACACTCAAGGCTGCTGCGCAGGTTGACTCTGCGGTTAAGAAAACATACAGTGCGTTGGTCTTCATCAATCGTGGGATTGAGTTTAGAGCCGAGAGGTAATGTTGCAGCTATATAGGACCCTGGTCAGACCCCACTTGGAGTACTGTGCTCAGTTCTGGTTGCCTCACTACAGGAAGGATGTGGAAACCATAGAAAGGGTGCAGAGGAGATGTACAAGGATGTTTCTTGGATTGGGGAGCATGCCTTATGAGAATAGGTTGAGTGAACTTGGCCTTTTTTCCTTGGAGGGACAGAGGATGAGAGGTGACCTGATAGAGGTGTATAAGATGATGAGAGGCATTGATCATGTGGATAGTCAGGCTTTTTCCCAGGGCTGAAATGGCTAACATGAGAGGGCACAGTTTTAAGGTGCTTGGAAGTAGGTACAGAGGAGATGTCAGGGGTAAGTTTTTTACGCAGAGAGTGATGAGTGTGTGGCATGGACTGCTGGCGACAGTGGTGGAGGCAGATACGATAGGATCTTTTAAGAGATTCCTGGACAGGTACATGGAGCTTAGAAAAATAGAGGGCTATGGGTTACACTAGGTAATTTCTCAGGTAAGGACATGTTCAGCACAGCTTTGTGGGCCGAAGGGCCTGTATTGTGCTGTAGGTTTTCTATGTTTCTAAGATACTGTGGGCACGTGGCCAAATGGTTAAGGCATTGGACTAGCTACCTGAAGGTCATGAGTTCGAGCCCCAGCCAAGGGAACGTGTTGTGTCCTCGAGCAGGGCACTTAATCACACATTGCTCTGTGACGACACTGGTGCCAAGCTGTATGGGTCCTAATGCCCTTCCCTTGGACAACATTGGTGTCGTGGAGAGGGGAGACTTGCAGCATGGGCAACTGCTGGCCTTCCATGCAACCTTGCCCAGGCCTGCGCCCTGGAGAGTGAAGACTTTCCAGGCGCAGATCCATGGTCTCGCAAGACTAACGGATGCCTTTAATTTAATTTAAGATACTGAAAGCTTTTTTTTTAACATATATAAAGGGTAAGATAGAGTAGGGTAGATATAGGACCAATACAAAATGACTCTGGAAATATTGTAATGAGCGATGCAGAGATGGCAGAGGAACTGAATGCGTATCTTGCATCAGTCTTCACAGTCTCTGCAGTATGCCGGACATTCAAGATTGTCAGGGAAGTGAAGTTTGTGCAGTGAAAATTATGACTGAGAAGGTGCTCAGGAAGCTTAATGGTCTGAGGGTGGATAAATCTCCTGGACCTGATGGAATGCACCCTCAGGTTCTGAAGGAAGTAACTGGACAGATTGCGGAGTCATTAACGATGATCTTTCAAGAATCGATAGATTCTGGCATTGTACCGGATGACTGGAAAATTGCAAATGTTACTCCGCTATTTAAGAAGGTGGGACACAGCAGAAAGGAAACTGTAGACCTATTAGCTTGTCATCAGTGGTTAGGAAGTTGTTGGAATCGATTGTTAAGGACGAGATTACGGAGTACCTGGAGGCACATGACAAGATAGGCCAAAGCCAGCATGGTTTCCTAAAAGGAAAATCCTGCCTGACAAACCTACTGCAGTTCTTTGAGGAAATTACAAGCAGGGCAGACAGAGGAGATGCAGTAGACGTGGTGTACTTGGATTTTCAGAAGGCCTTTGACAAGGTGCCGCAAATGAGGCTGCTTAGCAAGATAAGAGCACATGGAATTACAGGGAAGTTACTAGCATGTGAGCATTGATTGGTCACAGAAAACAGATTGAGAATAAAGGGATCCTATTCCGGCTTGCTGCCAGTTACCAGTGGAGTTCCACAGAGGTCGGTGTTGGGACCGCTGCTTTATATGATGTATGTCAATGATTTGGACTACGGTATTAATGGACTTGTGACTAAATTTACCAATGATACAAAGATAGGTGGAGGAGCAGGTAGTTTTGAGGAAAAAAGAGAGACTTGGATAGTTTAGGGGAATGGGCAAAGAAGTGGCAAATGAAATACAATGTTGGAAAGTGAATGGTCATGCACTTTGGTGGAAGAAATAAATGGGAAGACTATTATTTTGATGAGGAGAGAATTCAAAATGCAGAGATGCAAAGGGACTTGGGAGTCCTTGTGCAGGATACAGTAAAGGTTAACCTTCAGGTTGAGTCAGTTGTGAAGAAGCTGAATGCAATGTTGGCATTAATTTCTAGAGGTATAGAATATAAGAGCAGGGATGTGATGTTGATGCTCTATAAGGCACTCGTGAGACCACACTTGGAGTATTGTGTGCAATTTTGGGCTCCTTATTTTAGAAAGGAAATACTAACATTGGAGAGGGTTCAGAGAAGATTCATGAGAATGATTCCAGGAATGAGCGGGTTACCGTATGAGGAACATCTGGCATCTCTTGGGCTGTATTCCCTGGAGCTCAGGAGAATAAAGGGGATCTCATTGAAACATTCCAAATGTTAAAAGGCCTGAACAGATTAGATATGGTAAAGTTATGTCCCATGGCTGGGGATTCTAGGACAAAAGCCATGACTTCAGGATTGAAGGACGTCCTTTTAGAACTGAGATGCGGAGAAATTACTTTAGTCAGAGGGTGGTAAATCTGTGGAATTTGTTGCCACAAGCAGCTGTGGAGGCCATGTCATTGGGTGTATTTAAGGCAGAGGTAGATAGGTTCCTGATTAGACAGGGCATCAAAGGGTATGGGGTGAAAGCAGGATAGTGGGATGACTGGAAGAATTGGATCAGCCCATGATTGAATGGTGGAGCAGACTCGATAGGCCAAATGGCCTGCTTCTGCTCCAGTATCTTATGGTCTTATGGCCTACAAAAAATAGTGGATACAGCCCAGTCCATCACAGGTAAACCCTTGCCACCACTGAACATACCTACAAGAAGCCTTGACGCAGGAAAGCAGAAGCGTCCATATTGACGACCTACCCACTGCCCCACCCCCGGCCATTTTCTTGCTGCCACCATCAGGTAGAAAGTACAAGAGCCTCATGTACCACACCACCAGATTCAGGAACAGTTGTTACCCCTCAACCGTCAGGTTCCTGAACCAGAGTGGATAATTTCACTCACTTCCACACTGAACTGATTTCAGAACCTGTGGACTCATTTCTACAAGTCGTGTTCTCAATATTTATTGCTATTTTTTACTTTTTGTGTTTGCACAATTCATTGTCTTTTGCACATTGGTTGTTTGTCCATCTTTGTGTGCAGTTCTTCATTGATTCTATTGTGTTTCTTTGTATTTCCTGTGGAATCGCAAGATAGTTATGTGGACCCCTGTTAAGCCTCAGGCTCGCTCAGCTCGCTTTCATCTAGGGGGAGCAGCCTTCAGCCCCGCCAAACTGGGTAATCAAGTTTGTGTAGGTGCTGTGTGATGTAACCCACCATACCAATTAACAGACAGTACAGCATATGAGATTAAATTATTACACTTTATAGATCTTACTGGAACTGTGTAATTAATAGAGATACAATATAAAAGGAAAGTAAAACGCGCCAAACCTATCACAGTTCAGCCACTTCGTGCACAACCGTTGGAGCTGAATTAACGGAGTCTTCTTTCCACCATTTGAACACCTCCGACCCTCGAATGGGACCACCCTCAGTGGTCGACCAAACGCTCCACACAAGTCTGTCCTCGTCTCCCCTCCTTGCCGAAGACCCTGGGCCTCGGACTCCCACTCAGGGTCCATTCCGTCACCCTGCTTACAGCATCGTGTCTCCTCTCTCCATCCCCATCGCGCCTTCTCCCCAAAGCCCGCGAAAACAATAGCTTACAGACACACAAGAAAGAATAACAGCTATCCCAATTGGTTAGCAAATGAATACAATTCTCGTTATCAGTAATTATAACCCAAACAAGCTGCTAGAGAGAAGCACTTTCTCAACAGTTAACATAACAAAGAAGCCATTTTTTTATTAGCCTTAACAGTAACATAAAAGAAGAAACCCCTACAATTTAAAAACGCAAACATGAGGGATTCTGCAGATGCTGGAAATTCAAGCAACACACATCAAAGTTGGTGGTGAACGCAGCAGGCCAGGCAGCATCTCTAGGAAGAGGTACAGTCGACATTTCAGGCCAAGACCCTTCGTCAGGAAGAGCTAGCAAGAGATTTGATAGTGGGAGGGAGAGGGGGAGATCCAAAATGATAGGAGAAGACAGGAGGGGGAAGGATGGAACCAAGAGCTGGACAGGTGATTGGCAAAAGGGATATGAGAGGATCATGGGACAGGAGGCCCAGGGAGAAGGAAAAGGGGGAGGGGGGGAAAACCCAGAGGATGGGCAAGGGGTATAGTCAGAGGGACTGAGGGAGAAAAAAAAGAGTGAGAGAAAGAATGTGTGTAAATAAATAACAGATGGGGTATGAGGGGGAGGTGGGGCATTAGCGGAAGTTAGAGAAGTCAATGTTCATGCCATCAGGTTGGAGGCTACCCAGACGGAATATAAGGTGTTCCTCCAACCTGAGTGTGGCTTCATCTTTACAGTAGAGGAGGCCATGGATAGACATATCAGAATGGGAATGGGATGTGGAATTAAAATGTGTGGCCACTGGGAGATCTAATATTCAAGTACTTTAATAATAAATTTACTTTGAACTTTGTTAGTTGAGGAACGTAGGTTGGTACACCATTGGCTAAAAGCAATTAGTACTAGGAATGGGAGGGCTAAAGTTGTAAGGAGAGGCTAGATAGGCTGGGATGTTTATGCCTTGAGCGTAGGAGGCTGAAGCATGACCTTGTAAATAAAATCAGAAGGGGTATAGGTAAGATGGATAGTTACAGTTTAAAAACTAGACTCAAGTTTGCGGTGAGAAAGGATAGATTTGAAAGGGACCGCTTAAATTTGAAAGATTCGAAAGGGACCCTTAGGAGGGACAATTTTTTCTGTACAGAGTAGTTTGTTTATTAAATGAGCTGCTAGAAAAAGCTGCAGAGGTGAGTGCAGTTACATGTTTGAAAGACATTTAGAAAGGTATTGTGGATAAAAAATGTTTACTGGGTAATCATACTGAGTCACTCAGAAAAACATCTTGGTTGACATGGACAGCTTGGGCTGAAGGGTCTGTTTCCATGCTGTATAACTCCATGACTCTAAAATAGATACTCAGATTAAATGCATTTATTATTTGAACAATTAATCTTGAAATTTAGGCCTTATTCCATTTAATTATAAAAATATCTCTCAATCTCTGTGGCTTGGCATCTTTTCTTCCTCAAGCCTCCAAAAATGTGCAAATAATTTTAGTATTAAACATTTTCTGGTACCTCACAGGAATATTATCAAACAGTGACACCAGCCCACAAAGAAATGTCAGGCTGGATGAAAATTGCCAGAATTGCAGATGCATTAATCTGAAATAAAAACTGCTGAGCTCCGCGGTTCTATGGAAATAGAAATGGAGTTCACATTTCACATCATAAATTCTTTATAAGAATTGGGGGAAAAACAGAGAAGGGGGGAATGGAAGGGACAAAGTATTTCTCTGATAGGGAGAGGACACCAATGGTGGAGGGATAAGTTGGGAGTATTGGGAGCGGTTCTTTGATTAACTGTGGAAAAACTATTTTAGACCTGGAAAGTCTCCATGAGAAAATAAGGTGATTGCGCATAACATTCCTACAGAATGGCTACAAGGTGAAGGAAATCAACTGGGCCCTTAAAAGGGCCGATAGGAAAACTAACAACGAGGCGCAGCCCATTGCTACCGCCTGTCTTCACCATGGTTTCTGGCAGGATCGCCAGGATCCTGAAGAAATACCTGATTAATACCATCCACAAACCCGTAAAGAAGCTCAATTCACAGCTTGTGCGTCTCAAAGATGACCTGGGATTCAGGACAGCTGGTGTTTACTGGATTCCCTGTGAATACAGACCTGTGTATATTGACCACATGGGACGCACGGTGGAAACCTGCATCAAAGAGCACAGGAAGTGTGTATCTGGGTTACCAAGAGAAATCAGCGGTAGTAGAATATTTCATTGTGAATGGCCATAGGATTGACTTGGACGGCACAAAACCGCTGTGCTGCACCAGTGGCTTTTGGGACCGCCTGGTGAAGGAAGCCATTGAAATAAAACTACAGGAGAAGAATTTTAACTCTTTCTAAGTAAGAACTGGAATTTGATTGTAAGCAAGGTGGGACAACAGAAACCTGATTGGATGAGGACAAACCAATCAGGAGGGATGGACAACAGAGGTGTAAATACCACCAGACTAGACACGCCCAGGCATCATCCCTGATAAAGATGGCAGAGTTTGTCATCAAAACATTGGTTAAGATCGATAACTACCTGGCTGGAAGCTTGAGAAGAGTTTATTTGTCATACGTGCTGGGAAAGCACTAGATTCTTTTTCAAGTTAGAATTAATGGATCACGTGTACAATGCTGGAGTTTAGAAGAATAAGGGAGGATCTCATTGAAACCTATTGAATATTGAAAGGCCTTGATAGAGTAGATGCGGAGAAGATGTTTTCTATAGTGGGGAGAGGGAGGGGGCAGTCCAGAGGACACAACCTCAATAGAGTGATAGTCATTTAGATCAGAGATGGGGAATTTATTTAGCTAGGGAGTGGAAAATCATTGCCACAGGCAGCTGTGGAGGCCAAGTCACTGGGTGTATTTAAAGCGGAGGTTGATAGGCTCTTGATTAGTCGGGGCATCAAAGGTTACGGGGAGAAAACAGGAGAATGGGGTTGAGAGTGATAAGGAATCGACCATGAAGGAATGGCGGAGCAGACTCTGGGCTGAATGGCCTAGTTGTGCTCCTATGTCTTATGGAAATGTACAGTGAAATGTATTGTTTGCATTAACAACCAACACAGCTTAAAGATGTGCTAGGGTCAGCCCGCAAGTTTCCCCACTTATTCCATGTCCACAATGTCGGCAGAACAGCAGCAGTAAAACGAGCCCCTCTCCTCACGGCCACTCACCCACGTAAAAGGTCCTCCAAACCCAGGACAGGCTGCCTTCAGCCTATTGATGATAAAGTGATGATAAAGTTGTTGATAAATTTTGTCTAATTGAGCTCTTGATATGAGAAGCTTGAGAGAAAGAACACAAACAAAGCAATAAAACGATGGCTGTGCCCTGCAGGTGTGGTTGCCGAATAACTACACTCTTGACGACTCTCACTCATTCCTCAGTCATACCTTATTTTATTCGTGCACAAAGAGAACAACATGGCCCCTGTCACCACAATGTTCCGAAGTCTGGACAAAAAAAAAATCCTATTTTTATACGGAATTCACGACCAGTTATGGTTATTGAACATTTTGTAAACTGATAGAATTCCTTACTTGCAAGATCAATTAGCATTCACAACAAAGATGTTAAAAATAAATAAAAAGTGCAAGCTAACAATTGATGACCGAGTCATAGAACACAACAGCACTGAAACTGGCCCTGTGGCCCATCTAGTCCGTGCTAAACTATTAATCTGTCTAGACCAATCAACCTGCATCCGGACCATATCCCTCCATGTCCTTATCCAAAAGCTCGTTCCACATTTTCACCATCCTCCAAGTGAAGTTAGTAAAGCAATTGTCCCTTAGTTGGGGTGTGAGTGTGTTTTGCATCATTTTGTGTATTCTTATTTTGTTTCCAGGAAGTGAAAATGGCTCCGGGAATCTGATGTACAAAGGGAAGCGATGCTCTTCAAAGTCATTTTCTTGCCTGGGCAGTCTGCACTCCGTCTGCAACTTGTCCTCATCCTTTATGTTAACTCTTGCCTTACTGCAACTTCCACACGGGGAGGAGAGACTGAACTGAATCGATGTCAAATAGATGAATGACAGCAGAACTAGCTAGTTTTAACACAGACAGGGAAAGTGAGTTACCTGTATTGTCTGGGATGGGTGACCACAATTGGAAAAATTATAATTTGGTGTCTCTTAACAGAGAGGAAAATGTAGGAACACATCTGTTCTTTGCGGGTGTGTTGATGCAGTTCAATGTGATGAGCATTGCTGAATTTAACACAATAGTAAAATGTGGCCAAAACAGCAGTACTGAATTCTCCAGGCACAAAAGTAGAAGATGTAATAAACTGCAAATCCATACACACTCAGTGGTCACTTTATTAGGTACACCTGTACACCTTGTCAGTGCAAATATCTAATCAGCCAATCATGTGGCAGCAACTCAATGTGGAAAAGCATGCAGACATGGACAAGAGGTTCAGTTGTTGTTCAGACTAAACAACAGAATGGGGAAGAAATGTGATCTAAGTGGGTTTGACCTTGGAATGACAGGGTGGTTTTAGTACATCAGAACCTGCTGATTTTCTGGGATTGTCACACACAACAGTCTACAGTTTAAAGAAAATGGTGCAAAGAAACAAAAAAAAACATTCAGCGAGCGGCAGTTAGGTGGGTGAAAATGCCTTGTTAATGAGAGAGGTTAGAGGAGAATGGCCAGACTGGTTCAAGGTGGGCAACAGTAACTTAAATAACTACACGTTCCAGCAGTGATATGGGAAGAGCATCTCTGAGTGCACATGTCAGACCTTGCAGTGGATGGGCTGCAGCAGCAGAAGATCACAAACATACACTTAGTAGCCACCTTATTAGGTACAGGATGTGTCTAATAAAGTGGACACAATGTACTTCAGAAACGTTTTATTTCAGTCTGTTTGGAACTAATGTAGTAATGTCCATTGTACCTTTTGCACCAAAGCAAAGAGCTTTTCTCTCCTTAGTGCTTGAGGTAGTGGAGAATTGCCTCATTTTAAGAGTGGATAATCTGGATGGTTCTCATCTGTTACTCTTAAATTTGAATAAATGGATTCAACAAGTTGCATTCATCTTCATACCTTAGGTATCAAGTGTTTTGCTAGATTAAGGCATTAAAATAAGCAAACCTTGGAGCTAGGTGACTTCTGTAAAATGTAAAATACACATTGTTGTACTGTGAGGCATAACAGTAGAGTAGTGGTTACTAGTGCCAGTGACCCGGGTTCAATTCTGCCATGGTCTGTATGGAGTATACCTTCTACCCGAGACACAGTGTGTTTACTTTAAGTGCTTCAGTTTCTTCCCACATTCCAAAGGCATACAAGTTAATAGGTTAATTGGTCACATGGCTGTAATTGGGTGACGTAGGCTCAGTGGGTTGGAAGGGCCTGTTACCATGCTATATCTGGAAATAAATAACTAAGTAATATTTTAGAAGTACATGCACCATGTATAAAATGATATGCTGCCCTAATATCAGAAGTTTAGCAATGTCTAAGTGTGTGGCTTGAAGCCGAGATCAGGGCAAAAACAGTGAAACCAAAATGCTTGGAATGACACCATTCATGATTAGAGTCTGATATGGCAAGAGAACAGCAGCGGTAAAAAGCTGCTAATTCATAAAAGCTCAGAGATATGATCACTCCAACGATTCAGGAGCAACAGTGACAAAACAGCCCACACAGCCTACCTTTTCAAACTAGAGCAAGAGATCTAGGATGATTGATGAATGGTGCACCAACTACATTTCGGAGATTTCATACTAACTCTTGAATAATGGCAGGTCATCCATCACCTAGATCTGTTACCCATTTGCAGTCAAATTAAACTTTGCAGCTGTAATATTTTAAATTTATATGACGACAATTCATACTGTAATATCTCTGATCTTCACAGTGACTTGTTTTTTTTTTCTTTAATGCAGCAGTTCTCTGGCAGGTAAAATGTATGTAGCTGAAGATCTTAACACTGGATGACTGATTGAGGGTATGAATATATTTGAAATAAAGAGTGTCTTATTCATGCTTTTGAAGGGATTTTTGGGACAAGAATTGAGATATGAACAAATGAAACTTGTTTGAAAGGATATCTAATTTACAAGCTGAGGTAAATTTGTTCGTAACTTTCATTTTTATATTCTACATTTTTCATTATATGCATAATTATTAAACTGGTTACAAATTACTTAAATCTTCATGAGCCATTTGTAACCAAAGAATTCTTTGAAGTGTTAGAATTACTTTGAAACCAAGCATAGTAGTCAATATGGTGAGCAGTTCTGAGCGCACGTGGCCAAGTGGTTAAGGCATTGGACTAGTTACCTGAAGGTCGTGAGTTCGAGCCCCAGTCGAGGGAACATGTTGTGTCCTTGAGCAAGGCACTTAATCACACATTGCTCTGCAGTGACACCGGTACCAAGCTGTATGGGTCCTAATGCCCTTCCCTTGGGCAACATTGGTGTCATGGAGAGGGGAGACTTGCAGCATAGGCAACTGCTGGTCTTCCATACAACCTTGGCCAAGCCTGCGCCCTGGAGAGTGAAGACTTTCCAGGCGCAGGTCCATGGTCCCATGGTCTGAGCCCCTTATCTAAGAAAGGATGTGCTAGCATTGGAGAGGGTCCAGAGGAGGTTCATGGGAACGATAGGGTTGATGTATGAGGAGTATTTGATGGCTCTGGGTCTGTATTCACTGGAGTTTAGAAGAAACATTGAAACCTACAGCATATTGAAAGGCTTAGATGGAGTTGACGTGGCGAGGATGATTCTTAGTGGGTAAGTCGAAGATCGGAGGTTACAGCCTCAGAATAGAAGGATGATCCTTTAGAACAGAGATGAAGAATTTCTTTAATCTGAGCATGGTTAATCAGTTGAATTCATTACTACGGATGGCTGTGGACATCTACTCATTGGGTATATTTAAAGCAGAGGTTGAGAGGTTCTTGATTAGTGAGGGTGTCAAAGGGTATAGGAAGAAGGCAGAAGAATGGGGTTGAGAGGGACAATAAATCAACCATGACTGAATGGCAGAGCAGACTCATAGTCATAGTCATACTTTATCGATCCCGGGGGAAAATTGGTTTTCGTTACGGTTGTACCATAAATAATTAAATAGTAATAAAACCATAAATAGTTAAATAGTAATATGTAAATTATGCCAGGAAATAAGTCCAGGACCAGCCTATTGGCTCAGGGTGTCTGACCCTCCAAGGGAGGAGTTGTAAAGTTTGATGGCCACAGGCAGGAATGACTTCCTATGACACTCTGTGTTGCATCTCGGTGGAATGAGTCTCTGGCTGAATGTACTCCTGTGTCCAACCAGTACATTATGTAGTGGATGGGAGACATTGTCCAAGATGGCATGCAACTTGGACAGCATCCTCTTTTCAGACACCACCGTCAGAGAGTCCAGTTCCATCCCCACAACATCACTGGCCTTACGAATGGGCCAAGTGGCCTAATTCTGCTCCTATGTCTTATGGTCTTCTTTTTCTCAGTAAAATCCCATTTGATCTAGTTTAAAGAACATTATTGAAGTAGGACCAGACCAAGAGTCATTCTTGGATTGAGGCTGATAGACTTAATTACACTGCTAGTTTGATAGAACATTCAGATTTAGTCAGGCATTGTCATAGTGACCTGCCTTAGTACTTTATCCAGGTCAGGATGGTTTGCTTTGTCACATCCCAGAGGATTTGCTTTGTCACATCCCAGAGGATCAATATCTTCAAATCATGTCTGGCATGTTCTGTCTGGATGGCACGTAATACAAAATTCTTTAACTCTATCTATAAGAAACCAATTCCAATTCTTTTTCATTCTCAAGTGGACCAATAGATATATTTATGGGGATGGTCATGTCAGAAGTAAAACACATTTATGTGTCCTGACTCAGGTTCAGATTGGTTGTTAATAGGGGGAAAGTTTTATTAATCCTGCAATGAAAAATTACTTGTAGCAGCATCACAGGCTAATAGCATTATGTAAGGAGTATTAATAAGAAAAACAAATTAAACATAAATTGGACATTGCTCATACAAGCAAGTAACACAATTAGAATGAGTAAAAGTCCATTTTAGTGCAAAGTGATCCAAGTGGTCATAATGTAATGATTAGGATTTTGCCAGTTGTTTCAAGAATAAGTGCTTGAAGGGAAGTAATTGTTGCTGAATCTGTTGGTGTGAGACTTCAGGCTTCTGTACCTCTTGCCAATGGAGCTGAGAAAAGACGACATGGCCTGGATGGTGGGGATCTTTGCTACAAGTTGCCTGCTTGAGGTAGTGTCTTCTGTAGATACTACTGATGGAGGGAGGGATGTGTCAGTGATGTACTGGGCTGAGTCTGCTGCTCTCTGCTCTTCTTTCTTTCCTGTGCATTCGAGTTACTGAAGCAGACCGTGATGCAACCAGTCAGGATTTCTTCAGCAGTAGCTCTGTAAAAGGTCGTTAGATATTGTGCATCTCAATATCGCTTTTGTATTGACATCATATCTCTCGATCTCTCTCATGTCCTGACATCTGTCAATTATGCCTTAACCATCAGTAACTGTTAAATCTCCATATCCCAGCTGGGTAGAGGATTCCAAAGACCCAGTACTCTCAGGAGAAAGGAATTATTTTTATAAGACCTGCACCTTATTCTTGGTCTTGGACATCCCTGCTAGGAGAAATGTCATCTCTCCATCTACCTTGAAAGAATTTTGTACCTTTCAATGAGTTCACCTCTCATTGCACTGAATTCTAAAGGGCTTTATCCCAGTCTGTTAGCACACTTCCCAGGGCACCACCTCTCCCTATCCCAGGAATCAATCTGATGAATGCTTGTTATTGTCACTTTTTCCTTGGATAGAACAATCCGTCAGTTCTATTCTAAATAAGGCTCTATATAATTGGGGTGGCATAGTAGAATAGTGGCTAGTGTAATCTTTTATAGAGCCTGTACATGGGTTCAATTCCCGCCACTGTCTGTAAGAAGTTTGTACGTTCTCCCCATGATGACCTTGATTTCCTCCTGGTGCTCCAGTTTCCTCCTGTAGTCCAAAGACATGTGTGTTGGTCAGTTAATTAGTCACATTGGTGTAATTCTGCGGTATGGGCTTGTTAAGCCAGAAGGGCCTGTTACTATGCGCTAAATAAAATAAATAAATAAATAAAATTATTGGGCTAAGGGATATCTAGTCCTACTTTATTGCAGTGAATACTGATCTACCATTTGCTTTTTCATCCAATTTCCTGCTGTCCCTGCTGTATGTTTACACTTTCAGTGCTTTGTATACAAGGCCAGCTGGTGTCTCTGAAAACCGACAGATTTAAATTTCTCAGAATGCTCTGCTTTGCTCTTTTTCTACCAAAGTGAATTTTTTTTTTTACTTCACCTGCTGTTTCCATGACTGTTCATTTAATATCCCCATATATCTTTGAATCCTGTCTGTGTTCTCCTCTCAATTTCCCCTCCCACCTGGCTTTTTGAATCATCAGCAGATTTGGATATATTGCACTTGATCAGAGAATGAACAGCTGAGGTTCTAGCACCAATCCCTGTGGATCCCCACTAATTATGGCTTCTGAAACTGCAAATGATCTGTTTATTTCCACTGTTTTCTGACAATAAATCAACATTGATTTCCACCAATTAGTTCTGTCCCACGTGGCTTAATTCTGCTTAATAACCTTCTGAATCCACCACATCATTTGTTTCTCCTCATCTGTTCTGCCAGTTATAACCTCAAAAACCTCCAAACACATTTGTTTTATGTGGGTTTCCTTTCATGAATCCAGTTGACTCTGCTCGATCCTGTTGTAATTTTCTACACTGTGCCCACTTTATCGGGTACATCCATACACCTCATTAACGCAAATATCTAATCAGCCAGTCATGTGGCAGCAACTCAATGCATAAAAGTGTGCAGACAAAGTCAAGCAGTTCAGACTAAACATCACAATAAGGAAGGAATGTGATCTAAGTGACTTTGACGTGGAATATTGTTGGTGCCAGACGGGGTGGTTTGAGTATCTCAGAAACTGCTGATCTCCTGGGATTTCCACACACTGCAGTCTCTAGAGTTTCCAGAGAGTGGTGTGAAAAACAATAAGCATCCTGAGTGTAGTAGATCTGGGAGTGAAAATGTCGTGTTTAATAGGAGGGGTCAGAGGAGAATGGCCAGATTGGGTTCAAGCCGACAGAAAGGCAACAGTAGCTTAAATAACGACGTATTATAGCAGTAACATGCAGCAGAGTATCTTGGAACATACACAGTGGGTTGAACCTTGAAGTTGATGGGCTGCTGCAACAGAAAGCCATGAAGCATACACTCAGCAGGCACTTTATTAGATATGGGAGGTAACTAATAAATTGGTCACTGAGTGTAAGTACCCTCTGCTGATGTTGGGCTGGGTCAGAGTCATACAGCATGGAAACAGGCCCGTCAGCCCAACAGCTTCCTGCTGACCAAGATGCCCATCTAAGCTGGTCTCATTTGCCTGCATTTTTGGCCAATATTCCTCTTATTCTTGCACTTGTCCAGGTACCTTTAAAATGTTGTTAATGGACCTGCCTGAAACACTTCCTCTGGCAGCTCATTCCATGTACTGACCATCGTCTGGGTGATGATGATGTCCTTCGGGTTCCTATTAAATCTCTCCTCTCTCACTTTAAACCCATGTCCTCCAGTTCTTGACCCCAACCCAGGGACAAAGACACATTCACCCTATCTATGACCCTGATGATTTTTTATCTATTAAATTTCACCTTGGAGGCTACTTGACTTCTAGTCCTGTGTTTTTTTTTCCACAGAATTAGCTAGTGAGGATTTAGTTGCTACCTTCAAAACCTAAATTTATTATCAAAGTAAATTTATTATAATGTACATATACCATAGAAACCATAGAAACTACAGCACAGAAATAGGCCTTTTGGCCCTTCTTGGCTGTGCCAAACCATTTTCTGCCTAGTCCCACTGACCTGCACTCGGACCATATCCCTCCATACACCTCCCATCCATGTATCTGTCCAATTTATTCTTAAATGTTAAAAAAGAACCCGCATTTACCACCTCCTCTGGCAGCTCATTCCATACTCCCACCACTCTCTGTGTGAAGAAGCCCCCCCTAATGTTCCCTTTAAACTTTTCCCCCCTCACCCTAAACCCATGTCCTCAGGTTTTTTTCTCCCCTTGCCTCAGTGGAAAAAGCCTGCTTGCATTCACTCTATCTATATCCATCATAATTTTATATACCTCTATCAAATCTCCCCTCCTTCTTCTACGCTCCAGGGAATAAAGTCCCAACCTATTCGACCTTTCTCTGTAACTGAGTTTCTCAAGTCCCGGCAACATCCTTGTAAACCTTCACTGCACTCTTTCAACCTTATTTATATCCTTCCTGTAATTTGGTGACCAAAACTGAACACAATACTCCAGATTCGGCCTCACCAATGCCTTATACAACCTCATCATAACATTCCAGCTCTTATACTCAATACTTCGATCAATAAAGGCCAATGTACCAAAAGCTCTCTTTACGACCCTATCTACCTGTGACGACACTTTTAGGGAACTTTGTATCTGTATTCCCAGATCTCTCCGTTCTACTGCACTCCTCAGTGCCTTACCATTAACCCTGTATGTTCTACCTTGGTTTGTCCTTCCAACGTGCAATACCTCACACTTGCCTGTATTAAACTCCATCTGCCATTTTTTAGCCCATTTTTCCAGCTGGTCCAAGTCCCTCTACAGGCTCTGAAAACCTTCCTCACTGTCTACTACACCTCCAATCTTTGTATCATCAGCAAACTTGCTGATCCAATTTACCACATTATCATCCAGATCATTGATATAGATGACAAATAACAATGGACCCAGCACTGATCCCTGTGGCACACCACTAGTCACAGGCCTCCACTCAGAGAAGCAATTCTCTACCACCACTCTCTGGCTTCTTCCATCGAGCCAATGTCTAATCCAATTTACCACCTCTCCATGTATACCTAGCGACTGAATTTTCCTAACTAACTTCCCATGCGGGACCTTGTCAAAGGCCTTACTGAAGTCTATGTAGACAATATCCACTGCCTTCCCTTCATCCACTTTCCTGGTAACCTCCTCGAAAAACTCCAATAGATTAGTCAAACGTGACCTACCACGCACAAAGCCGTGTTGACTCTCCCTAATAAGTCCCAGTCTACCCAAATGCTTGTAGATTCTGTCTCTTAGTACTCCCTCCAATAACTTACCTACTACCGACGTTAAACTTACTGGCCTATAATTTCCCGGATTACTTTTCGATCCTTTTTTAAACAACGGAACAACATGAGCCACTCTCCAATCCTCCAGCACCTCACCTGTAGACAACGACATTTTAAATATTTCAGCCAGAGCCCGTGCAATTTCAACACTAGTCTCCTTCAAGGTCCGAGGGAACACCCTGTCAGGTCCCGGGGATTTATCCACTTTAGTTTTGCTCAAGACAGCAAGGACCTCCTCCTTTTCGATCTGTACAGTTTCCATGATCTCACTACTTGTTTCCCTTAATTCCATAGACTTCATGCCAGTTTCCTTAGTAAACACAGATGCAAAAAAACCTATTTAAGATCTCCCCCATTTCCTTTGGTTCCGCACATAGCTGACCACTCTGATCTTCAAGAGGACCAATTTTATCCCTTACAATCCTTTTGCTCTTAATATACCTGTAAAAGCTCTTTGGATTATCCTTCACTTTGACTGCTAAGGCAACCTCATGTCTTCTTTTAGCCCTCCTGATTTCTTTCTTAGGTATTTTCTTGCACTTCTTATACTCCTCAAGCACCTTATTTACTCCCTGCTTCCTATACACGTCATACAACTCCCTCTTCTTCTTTATCAGAGTTGCAATATCCCTTGAGAACCAAGGTTCCTTATTCCTGTTCACCTTGCCTTTAATCCTGACAGGAACATACAAATTCTGCACCCTCAAAATTTCTGCTTTGAAGGTTTCCCACCTACCGATCACATCCATGCCAGAGAACAACCTGTCCCAATCCACGCTTTTTAGATCCTTCCTCATTTCTTCAAATGTGGCCTTCTTCCAGTTCAGAACCTCAACCCTAGGACCAGATCTATCCTTGTCCATGATCAAGTTGAAACTAATGGTGTTATGATCACTGGAACCAAAGTGCTCCCCTACACAGACTTCTGTCACTTGTCCTAACTCGTTTCCTAACAGGAGATCCAATATTGCATCCCCTCTAGTTGGTCCCTCTATATATTGATTTAGAAAACTTTCCTGAACACATTTTACAAACTCTAAACCATCTAGACCCCTAACAGTATAGGAGACCCAATCAATATATGGAAAATTAAAATCCCCTACCACCACAACTTTGTTTCCTGCAGTTGCCTGCTATCTCTCTGCAGATTTGCACTTTCAATTCTCTTTGACTATTGGGTGGTCTGTAATACAATCCCACTAATGTGGCCATACCTTTCCTGTTTCTCAGCTCCACCCACAAGGACTCAGTAGACAAGCCCTCTAATCTGTCCTGCCTGAGCACTGCTGTAATATTTTCCCTAACAAGCAATACCACTCACCCACCTTTCATTCCTCTGCCTCGATCACATCTGAAACATTGGAACCCTGGAATATTAAGCTGCCAGTCCTGCCCTCCTGTAGCTAAGTTTCACTAATTGCTACAACGTCATAATTCCACGTGTCAATCCATGCCCTCAACTCATCCGCCTTCCCTGCAATACTCCTAGCATTGAAATATATACGCCTCAGAAGATTTTTACCACCACTCACAACCTTTCTATTAGCGGATTTGCTTGAACTTTTAACATCATTTATTTTCACCCCAGCCACACTGTCAGCTCTGGTACTGTGGTTCCCATCCCCCTGCAAATCTAGTTTAAAGCCCCCCCAATAGCATTAACAAACCTCCCTGAAAGGATATTGGTCCCCCTGTAGTTCAAGTGTAACCCGTCTTGCTTGTACAGGTCCCACCTGCCCCAGAAGAGGTCCCAATTATCCTGAAATCTGAAACCCTGCTCCCTACACCAGTTCCTCAGCCACTTGTTCATCCTCCAGAGCATCCTATTCCTACCCTCACTGGCACGTAGCACAGGTAGCAATCCTGAGATTACCACCCTCAAGGTCCTGCTTTTCAACTTCCTACCAAGCTCTCTATACTCACTCTCCAGGACCTCCTCACTCTTCCTTGCTATGTCATTGGTACCGATGTGCACCACGACATCTGACTGATCACCCTCCCACTTCAGAATGTCATGCAATCGATCAGAGACATCCTTGACCCTGGCACCCGGGAGGCAACAAACCATCCTGGATTCTCTGTCACGACCACAGAACCTCATATCTGCACCTCTAACTATCGAGTCCCCTATCACTACCGCTCTCCTCTTTTTCCCCCCTCCTTTCTGCATTGCAGAGCCAGACTCAGTGCCAGAGATCCGGCTACTGCAGCTTGTCCCAGGTAAGTCATCCCCCCCAACAGTATCCAATGCGGTATACTTGTTGTCCGACATACTACTCAGTGATTCATTTTGTAGGCATTCACAGTAGAACAAAGAAATATAATAGAATCAATGAAAAACTACACGCAAAGACTGTCAATCAACATGCAAAAAGAGGCAAGCTGTGCAAAGAAAAAATAATAAATATTAATAGTGAGAACGTGAGATGTAGAGTCATCGAAAATTAGGCCAAAGTTTGTGGAAATCAGTTTGTGTAGAACCACACATCTCCATACCCACCTTGTCAAAACTTATTGAGTGGAAGTCATCAGGTCTTGGGGAATTATCTGCTTTTCAGTCCAGTTAATTTCTTCAAGGTTTTTTTAAATAATATTAATTTCACTCAGCTCCTCGCTTTAGACCTGATCTTCTCTGTTTCACAAAGTGAATGAAGAGGAAATCTGAGTAGTTCTGACACATTATGAATAGAATGTATTGATCTGATGGCTCAATTAGTGTATTGATTTGATGACACTGTAGATGTAATGTAAGGTGTACTGATCATATTTCCTGTTTAATAAAACTTAATTTTTTTGTGGCTAAAACCACCTTGTACTTGCCTTGTTGATCTTTCATCAAAACTTCAATTTACTATCAAAGTATGAAAATGTTACTGTATATTACAGATTCATTTTCTTGTGACCATTTACAGGGAAATAAGTACAACAGAATTTACAAAAAACTTTACGCACTGACTGACAATCAACTAATGTGCAAAAGAAGACAAATTGAACAAATATTTTTAAAAAAATGAAAAGTTAAAAAATGAGAACTTTGATTTGTGAGTCCTTGAAAGTGAGTGCACAGATTGTGGAATCAGTTCAGTGTTGTGGTGAGTGAAGTTATCCACTCTGGTTCAGGAGTTGATGGTAATAACTGTTCCAGAACCTGGTAGTCAGGGACTTGTGGGGGGGGGGGGGGGGGGGAGAGAGGAACTTGGAAAAATGAGAAGTTTGAGGTTTCAGAACTAGGGGAGAAACATGAAGAGGACAAAGGAGAATGTCTTATCAGAGGCTGGAGACCAGGAGATGACAAACTGGGATTTGAGGACTGAGTTATGGGTAAAAGTTGAATAGGTTAGTACTTTATTCTCTGGAGTGTTAGAGAATAAGGGGTGATTTAATAGAGGTATATAAAATTATGAGGGTGTATAGATAGGGTAAATGCAAGCAGGCTTCTTCCACCAAGGTTGGGTAAGACCAGAACTAGAGATCATGAAAGATGAAGTGTTTAAGGGGAGTATCAGCTGGAACTTCTTCACAGAGGGTGGTGAGAGTGTGGAATGAGCTGCCAGCGCAAGTGGTGAATGTGGGTTTGATTTCAAGATTTAAGAGAAATTTGAATAAGTGCATGGATGGGAAGGGTATGGAAGGCTATGGTCCAGGTGCAGGTCGATAGGACTAGGCAGAATCATAGTTTGGCATAGACAAGATGGGCTGAAGGGCCTGTTTCTGTGCTGTAGTCCTCTGTAGCTCTGAATAAAAATTGTTGGTGTCAGATGAGAGATGGTTGTCAGGGCATGTGAGAAGGAGATGTAAGGTGGGAATCAACAAAGTAAATAAACTCATTGTAGTTGTGGAAACGCTGCTAAATTGGTTTATGATTAACACTTGCATGCCAAGTAGTACAAGGGAAAGTAATAACCAAATGCAGAGTAAAATGTTGTAGAGAAAGTGCATAGGTGGCAGACAATAATATGAAAAGGCCTAGATGTAGTTCAAGATTCCATATTAACATACAAACGGTCTGTTCAGTAGTCTTGCAGCAGTAGGATGGAGTATGTAAGCCTGCTACTGTGCACTTTCTGCCCAATGGGAGTGGGAAGAAGAGAGGATGTCCAGAGCAGGAGGGATTTGATTATGCTCGCCACTTTACCGAGGCAGTGAGAAGTAAAGAGAGGATTGATGGAGGAGAAGCTGGTTTTTGTCAATGTTATGCTTTTTAACTCCAAAACATAAAAAAACTAATTGAAAGGAAAACAAGGGAGCCAGGAATGTGTGTCTAACTTCATTTTTACTTTCAAATGATGCATGCACGTATGACGTGGCGTGATGATGTATGCCATTTACGTAGTTTTATACATGTATAACCATAATGAATTATTTAAAGGAATGCTAAATCAAGAATATAATTACAATATTGCTCAAATATTACAGAAATATTAAATACAAAACAATAATGTTTTGATATTATTCAGCTCCCGGAGAATACTTGGCTTTTGTGTTGGTTTTCATTTCATGTCTCCTTCCTGTCAAGGAACCGCAACTCTCCCTGGTAGGATTAGCATTGCAGGTTAGTTCAAGAACTTGATGGTTGTAGGCAAATAGCTGTCCTTGAACTTGGTGGGGTAGGACTTTAGGCTTCTGTATCTTTTGCCTGCCTAGCAGTAAGAAAAGGGCATACCCCACATTGTCCGGATAGATATTGCCTTTCTGAAGAAGCACCTTAGCTGTTGTCAATGGTGGGGTCAATGAAAAGACCAAGGGAAACAGCTGAATATACACTCCAGGAAAAATAATTTATTTTCCAGCTTAACACGTTAACTTCCACAAGAATTTACATAAAAATTAATAATTTCAGATTATCTGATTTTCCAGCCTTGGCTCCATTACCTAAACCATCTCCTGAGACTGAACTGAGCCTCCTATCCTCAGTCCCTTAACATCTCTTACTTCAGGAACTCAGAAGGTCAGGTGGTATCTATAGAGAGGAATAAACAGTCAATGTTGTGAGCCAAGACCATTCATCAGGAGTTCTGAAACATTGACTGTTTCTTCCCCTCCGTAGATGCTGCCTGACTTGCCGAGTTCCTCCAGCATTGTGTGTGTGTGTGTGTTGCTCTGGATTTCCAGTACCTACAGAATCTCTTGTATTCATCCCCTTTCTTAACTTCTCATGCTGTTTCCCATCATCAAGTTTGCTCCCAGTTCCACTCATTCCTTTCCCTGACTACTCAATTATTCTGTAGAAAACAAATCCCGAATGCTGCAAAACCTTGGTGGTTGGTTTAACTAAGAGCATCAACCTCCATATGTTTCCCCCTCACCATTTTTCTATTGACAGTTTTGCCAAAATACTTGACATTTTCTGAAAAGATCTTCGATCTCCACACTTGCGCCAACCCTTCACATTGACTTGGTCTGATTTAACAACTCATGTAGTTCTCTGCACTGCACTTTAATCTCTCTGATTTGTTGTACAAGGAGAAATTGGGTCAACTGGAGACTAGTCTTTAGAACTTGGAAGAAAGAGAGATATCATCCAACCTTACAAAATGTTTTGAAGAGCTTGGCAGGCTGCTTCCACAGAGGAAAGCCCCGTGGCAATGTAGTAGTTAGCATGTTGCTATTACAGCTTGGGGCATTCCAGAGTTTAGAGTTCGATTCAAGTACACTTATTATCAAAGAATGTATAAACGATACAACCTTGAGATTTGCTTGCTCACGGGTAGTCACTCTGACACCATCTGTGAGGAGTCCCTGTACGTTCTCCTCATGGAATGTGTGGGTTTCCTTGGGTGCTCCTACCTTCCACGGTCCAAAGATGAACCGCTTGGTTGGTTAATTGATCATTGTAAATAATCCTGTGATTTTTTTTTTTACCTGTTCGTTATGCCACTGGTGTTTAAGGCAGCAACGAAGGTCCTCCATCTCTGGCGGTGTTCAGGATTTCTATCATAATGTCAGTAGCTTCCTCTCAGTTTTCACCACTGTCAATCATGCAAGACCTGAGTGGAGACCCAGGAATACCGTCGTATTCAAAAGTAGAAGGATCCTTCATTGCTGTTTCTGTAACAATTTTTAAAAAATCAGTCAGGGTTGTTAGTCTTGCACTGAACCCTCCACCCCCAATCTGGAGCCCAACTGACCTCTCTTAGTCTTGCCTGAATCCTTTGACCTGCTGGGCATGGGTGACCCTACCAAGAGCCAAACCACAAAGCCTTGACTGCAGCCAACATTGCTGTCTGGGTCATTGGTCTAGTCAGGGTCTCTGGGTCCGGATATGCTCTTCCTGGAAGATTCAATGGTTAGGTTAGGACTAATTGGATTTGTTAGAGGTTGCTGGGGCAGTGTCGCTCGAAAGGCTCGAAGGGCCTACTCTGCTCTGTATTGCTAAATAAATAAATGTTTGCCCGGGCTGAGGAGTCTGCGACTTGGAAATAATCAATTGAAAACAATGATTGAGATCAAAAGAGGTTTCTTCATTCAGAGGGTTGGTGAATTTGTGGAATTCTCTACCACCTCACTTGAGGAGGATATACTGGCCTTGGAGGTGGTGCAGAGGAGGTTCGCCAGGTTGATTCCAGGGATGAGGATGTAGACTATGAGGAGAGATTGAGTCACCTGGGACTGTACTCACTCGGGGGAGTAGATTTAGGATGGAGATGAAGAGGAACTGGTTTTCCCAGAAAGTGGTGAATCTGTGGAATTCTCTGCCCAATGAAGCCATGGAGGCTACCTCAGTAAATATATTTAAGGTAACATTGGATAGATTTTTTGCATAGTAGGGGGATTAAGGATTGTGGGGAAAGGCAGGCAGGTGGAGATGAGTCCATGGCCAGATCAGCCATGATATTTCTGAATGGTGGAGGAGGCTTGACGGGCCAGATGGCCGACTCCTGCTCCTGTTTCTTATGTTCTTATGTTTACATAAGGTGGTGGAGGCTATATCGCTGAATACAGATTAAAGATTTACTTTATTTGTCACACGTACATTGAGACTTTGAAACATACAGTGAAATGCATTTGTTTCGTGTCAATGACCCACACAGTCTGCTGATGTGCTAGGAGCATCCTGAAAATGTTGCCATGTCTCTGGTGCCATCACAGCATGCCCACACCTTTCTAACCCTACCCTGTACATATTTGGAATGTGAGGAGAAACCGAAGCACTTGGGGGAAACGCATGCAGTACAAACTCCTTTCAGATGGCACTGGAATTGAAGCCCAACTTTACAGCTACTGCTGTAAAGCATTATGCCAATTGCCACTAATTATAAATATTTAGTTATTGATTTGTTTGAGCGAAGAACCCATAAAACCTTAATAGATTTAAGAAGGAAATATGACATTGGTACCCCTGCTTTGCTCTATTCTACAGAGCTCTGTTTCTTTAGAGAGCTGTTGGTTGATCCTTAAGTTCTAAGCCCTATACTTCAAAGTTCAAAGTAAGTTTATTATCAAAGTACTTGTGTCACCATATACTATGCTGAGATTCATTATCTTGCCAGCATTCACAGTAGACCAAAGAGTACACTAGAATCAATGAAAAACTACACACAAATGAAGACAAACAATGTGCACACAGTGGCATGCAAAAGTTTGGGCACCCGGGTCAAAATTTCTGTTACTGTGAATAGCTAAGCAAGTAAAAGATGACCTGATTTCCAAAAGGCATAAAGTTAAAGATGACACATTTCTTTAATATTTTAAGCAAGATTACTTTTTATTTCCATCTCTTACAGTTTCAAAATAACAAAAAAGGAAAAGTGCCCGAAGTAAAAGTTTGGGCACCCTGCATTGTAACACCCCCTTTGGCAAATATCACAGCTTGTAAATGCTTTCTGTAGCCAGCTAAGAGTCTTTCTATTCTTGTCTGGGGGATTTTCGCCCATTTTTCCCTTGCAAAAGGCTTCTAGTTCTGTGAGATTCCTGGGCCGTCTTGCATGCACTGCTCTTTTGAGGTCTATCCACAGATTTTCGATGATGTTTAGGTCGGGGGACTGTGAGGGCCATGGCAAATCCTTCAGCTTGCGCCTCTTGAGGTAGTCCATTGTGGATTTTGAGGTGTGTTTAGGATCATTATCCTGTTGTAGAAGCCATCCTCTTTTCATCTTCAGCTTTTTTACAGACGGTGTGATGTTTGCTTCCAGAATTTGCTGGTATTTAATGGAATTCATTCTTCCCTCTACCAGTGAAATGTTCCCCATGCCACTGGCTGCAACACAAGCCCAAAGCATGATCGATCCACCCCCTTGTTTAACAGTTGGAGAGGTGTTCTTTTCATGAAATTCTGCACCCTTTTTTCTCCAAACATACCTTTGCTCATTACAGCTAAAAAGTTCTATTTTAACTCCATCAGTCCACAGGACTTGTTTCCAAAATGCATCAGGCTTGTTTAGATGTTTCTTTGCAAACTTCTGACGCTGAATTTTGTGGTGAGGACGCAGGAAAGATTTTCTTCTGATTACTCTTCCATGAAGGTCATATTTGTGTAGGTGTCGCTGCACAGTAGAACAGTGCAGCACCACTCCAGAGTCTGCTAAATCTTCCTGAAGGTCTTTTGCAGTCAAACGGGGGTTTTGATTTGCCATTCTAGCAATCCTACGAGCAGTTCTCTCGGAAAATTTTTGTTGGTCTGCCAGACCTCAACTTGACCTCCACCATTCCTGTTAACTGTCATTTCTCAATTACATTACGAACTGAAGAAATGGCTACCTGAAAATGCTTTGTTATCTTCTTATAGCCTTCTGCTTTGTGGGCATCATTTATTTTAATTTTCAGAGTGTTAGGCAGCTGCTTAGAGGAGCACATGTCTGCTGATTGTTGGGACAAGGTTTGAAGAGTCAGGGCTTTGAAAGCTTTTATAAAGCTTTGAAATTTGCATCACCTGTCCTTTCCTAATGATGACTATGAACAAGCCATAGCCCTAACAAGCTAATTAAGGTCTGAGACCTTGGTAAAAGTTATCTGAGAGCTCAAATCTCTTGGGGTTCCCAAACTTTTGCATGGTGCTCCTTTCCTTTTTTCCCCACTCTAAAATGGTACAAAACAAAAATAATACACTAATTTTGCTTAAAATGTTGAAAAGAATCTTTAACTTTATGACTTTTGGTGATCAGTTCATCTTCAACTCACTTAACTATCCACAGTAACAGAACTTTTGACTGGGGTGTCCAAACTTTTGCATGCCACTGTAATTAGACAAACTGCAATTACAAAAATCTTCATAATTGTAAATATTAATATTAAGAATATGAGTTGCAGAGTCCTTGAAAATGACTCTTCCATTGGTGGAAGAGCTCAGAGTTAATATGAGTGAAGTTATCCATGTTGGTTCAGGAGCCCGATCATGAAAGATTAATAACTGTTCCTGAAGACATCAGGCTGTGTTGGGAACCTGGTATGAAATTCCGCTGTTGCAGTGAGAAAACAGTGATCTCAGCATGTAGACTGGAGAGAATGTAGATGCTGGATATCTGGAGCAAGACAAAGATGATGATGGAGGAACTCAGCAGCATCTATGGAGGGAAATGGACAGTTGATTTTTTAGATCAAGGTCATTAACCTCCAGTGCCATGTGGAATGAGAAAGGAATGCCCATGAGGAATGGTTTTCGGTGCAGATTTTCACGAATGTTTGGGTGGGCGAAGTACTTACAGTCATGGAGTCACACATCATGAAACTGGCCTATGCTGACTTGTGGGGAAATTGGTGTGGACCATTGCTTAAATTCTTACAAAGTCTGTGGGACCTCCCTATTCACACTGCATTTTCAAAAACACATTGTCCTGATGACGGGACTTGGCCCGAATTGTCGACTGTTTATTGCTCTCCATCGATGCTGCCTGACCTACTGAATTCCTCCAGCATCTTGATTATGTGTTGCTTTCAAAGAGCTTTGACGAGTGTAAGAAAGATATTAAAAAAAGTCTTAAGTTTGATTTTGCAAAGTTCTACCACATATTCATATTTCTTCCTCTTTTTAAAACTAATTCATACTACTCACAATTATTTGGACGTGTACAGAAAATGTGTTATTTCTTTATGGATTCATAGATATAATTTACAATAATCACAGAGTCTGAAATAAAAAGTTATGACATGTTCAGAATATTCAAAGAGAAAGTAGAAGTGTTTTTTTAACTTTAAGAGCAACACATACAAAATGCCGGAGGAACGCAGCAGGTCAGGTAGCGGCTATGGAGAGGAATAAACAGTCGATGTTTCAGGTCGAGACCTTTCATCAGGACTTAAGATTTCTTAACATTAATAGACATACTATGCCGGTCATTCCTAGGGGCGCAGGCGCGGACATGGGCCGGCATTTTCGGAGAACGCAGGCGCAGTGCCTGGCTAGCGCGTCTGCGCATTGCTCTCCCTGGGCGGCCTGGCAACGGCGGCGGGTTGTGTTGGGCTGCGGGACCGAGTGTGTTGGGTCCGCTGCCCCTGTCAGCGCAGCGGACTCTCCCTCTCCAGCTGGTACCCTGGGCAGAGCAAGAGCGTGGCAGAGGACAATCCCAAGGGAGGAGGAGTCCAGTAGGAGAGGAGGCAGCGGGTGAGTGAGTGAGGGGGAGAGGGACATAGGCTGCGGGCGGAGGACAGGGGCCGAGCTGGATGGGAGATTTATTCCCACAACGTCCCCTTGAACACAACATTCCTCTCCTTACTATCACTACTCCATCCCTCATCAGCATGCACGCCTGTCCTTATTATCATAACCCTTTATCACTCCTTCCACCATCAGATCCATCTCTCTCGGTTTCCCATCACCCCTCCCCATCAGCCCCTCATCTCCCGTCCACTCCTCTCCCCATCCCACCCCGTCAGCCCCCCTTCTCCCCTCCCCTATCAGCCCCATCCCATCCCCTTCCCGCCCCCTCCCCTCCCCTCCCCGCCCCCTCCCCTCCCCCTCCCCTCCCCTCCCCTATCAACCCCATCCCATCCCCTTCCCGCCCCCTCCCCTATCAGCCCCATCCCCTCCCCATCACACCCCTCCCCCCATCACCCCCTCCCCATCCCCTCACAGTGCTGCCCATCCCCCTCATCAACCACCTCCCTCTCCCCATTATGCCCCTCCCCATCACACCCCCTCCCCCTCATCAACCACCTCCCCTCCCCATCACACCCCCTCCCCCTCATCAACCACCTCCCCCTCCCCATCACACCCTTCCCTCTCCCCCTTACACCCCTATCTATCACAGCCTCCCCCTTCCCCATCACCCCACCTCAATCAGTCACCATCTCTTTCACGACCTGTCTCTCCATTAGCGCTCCCTTCTACCCCCAACAGTGCCCCCTCTCTGCCTCCCCTTCATCTGTCCCAGTCAACACGCCCTACTCCACCACGACCTTCCTGGACCCCCTTTCGACCCTTCCTTTTCGGAATCCCTTGGCGCCTCCACTGCAGTATTTTTCGCAGTCTTTTCTTCCCTTCCCACCCTGGCTGTCTGGTATCACTTCTTCCCCACCTCCCCTGTTTCGTTATCAGCAGTAAATCACCCCAGTGTGCGAGTCCCTGGTGACTGAATGCATGTTGGCCCCCGCTCAGCTCTGCTCATCCACCGCTCTCGGAAGGAAAACACTGTGAAATACAATCGTGCTCTTCCCATGTTTAGTGCCAACTTTTAAATGTACGGTGACCTAAACGCGAATATTCAATTCGGAAAACGCGTATTCGTTCAAATCCCGAATTCCCACCCTAACCTTCCAACAAAAAGGTTAGTGGGGAATCATTTTTCCCCTGTAGCTAACCGCCTAACGCAAGTAATGTACATAGGATTTACGCAGTCGTATGCGCCCGAGGAGAATGAATTTTCCCTTAGGGGGCTTTCAATACATCATCACATCGTGATGTCGCCGGTATAATTACCAAATAACCGCTATAACTATTATGCAGTTATCGCCGAGTTTGCAAAAGTTGTATTTATGCTATGCAGGATTAAAACAATGTAAGAAATAAAGCTGTTGTGCTGTTGGAATCTCTTAACAGCTCGGGGCGGGGGCTTGTTTCGAACTCTAAAGTGCATAATTGACTATTGGCGTCATTGCTGTGGTTACGAAATAGATTCCCGGACCTCCGGACCTCCGGACCTCCTTAGAACCCGAGGGGAAGCAGACTGTTGGAATGCTTGAAATACTGTAGTATTGCACTGGAAACCACTCACACTAAGTTCCAACGTGTATACTTGTTTGAATAGTTACCTCTGTTTGTGCGCCTGTCACTGCATAATCTGACCAGCTAATTCCTCCAAACGGGGAATGACCGTTTGGCCCCTCTTAGAGTCATGGAGAACGAGAGACCGAAGCAGGCCCTTCAGCCCATCTCTCCCTGGTAGTATGTTGGAAGTATCGTTCTTCCTCAACCTGCCCCCTGCCTCCACTCAACTGTTACTTCTGTTAACTGAAACAGGGACAGTTCTGTTCTCTGGTAGACACTGTACAATGTGCTGACTTCCTCCAGTGGATTCTTGTTCCAGATTCCAGCATTTGTGTCTCTGTTTAACTTTTATTTGCTGAGCATTCATATTTTGTTTCTTTGGTTAAGTTTAGAAATATTGTGAATGGTGGAATACTTGCAACTATTTTAATGATATAAAAATATATTTTATACTTGCATCATGGCAGATTTTGATTCCTGATGCTGTATGTATGTACATTCTCCCTGTGACTGTGTGAATTTCCTCCCACGTTCCAAAGCTTAGGGTTAGTGACTTGCAGGCATGGTGACACTTGCAGGCTGCCCCCAGCACAATCCTCAGAATGTGTTGGTTGTTGATGCATTTCACTGTACATTTTGGTATATGTGGCAAATAAAGGGTGTCACGGTATCACAGCGGTTAGCACAACACTGCTATATAGCTCAGCATTTCAGAGTTCCATTTCAGCGCTGTCTGTAAGAAATTTATACATCCTTCCTGTGAGCACGTGGGTTTCATCCGGGTGCTCCGGTTTCCTCCCGCAGTCCAGAGGGTTAGTAGGTTAGCAGGTTAATTGGTCGCTGTAAATTGTCCCATGATTCGGCTGGTGTTCAATAGTTTTTTATTTCAAAATATACTTTATTCAAAAATAAATATATACAATAAACCATTCAATAACTTTTCATCCTTTACATACGTTTCCATTATAGTCAGTACATATCCGTATTTATAGCCACCCACGTGGCACTCCAGTAGTTCAGCTTAGCATATCACTGTTGAGGGGTATACTCCCTGCCCACTGACCCCTCCCACTCCCACAGGTGGAGAAACCTATACTGTGGTCCTTCCCCACCGGGCCCTTGCGGTGGCTGCACCGAGTTTCAGTGCGTCCCTCAGCACGTACTCCTGCAGCCGAGAATGTGCCAGTCGGCAGCATTCTCCCACGAACATCTCCATGTGCTGGTAGATCATCAAGTTTCGGGCCGACCAAAGAGCGTCTTTCACCGAGTTGATGATCTGCCAGCAGCACCGGATGTTGGTCTCCATGTGCGTCCCCGGGAACAGCCCATAGATCAGAGAGTCCTCTGTTACGCAGCTGCTGGGGATAAAACGTGACACTAGCCCGTCCATCCTCCTCCACACCCTCTTTGCGAACTGGCAGTGTGCAAAGGGGTGGGTCACAGACTCCTCCTCACTGCAGTCCTCCCGTGGGCAGTGGGGTGCGGAGACGACGTTCCAGGCGTATGGTGCAGCTCGTTGGGCTAGAAGGACCTGTTCTGTGCTGCATCTCTAAATAAATGAAGCTAACCTCCTTATTTATAAATTAAAGTGGGGGATATATTTTGTTCTTTTAAAAACAAAATTAATAATTATCGCCTTGATATAATTAGGCACTGCAAAGTCTGCAGATGCTAGAAATCCAAAGCAACACACACAAAATACTTGGATTTCCAGCATATGCAGATTTTCACCGGTTTGAAATACTGGAGGAACTCAGCAAGTCATCTGTGGAAATGAATAGTTGACATTTATTCATTTCCATGGATGCTGCCTGATCTGCTGAGTTCCTCCAGCATTTGTGTGTGTTGCTTACAATTATCTAGATGCATGGCATCCTAACAATTTTTTTATACTATTTCAGTACATATGACAGTAATAAACTAATACCAACAGGAATAACAAAGCAAAGTAACCAGTTTTTCCTCCCCGTTTACTGTCTGTTGGAGATTGGGCACTGCTGGGGGTATTTGCATATTGTATTTCAAGCTGATGCTGATGAAAATTGGACACTTTGTTTTCGTTCTTAAAGTTTGGAATTCATCCTTTAATGAATTGTGCATCTTGTACTAGCTCCAGTCTATTATTAAAGTTTTTTTTTTGTTGTCTTCCAGACTAGTTAATTGAAGGTTGACTTGAAGGGAATGGATGTGACGTGACTAAGCTCGGCTGGAAATCAGATTGCTAATCACTCAGAGACCTTTGTTGTGATGAGTTTCTCTCGTCGGAGGCCTGTCCCAAGTTGAAGGCTTGGAAAGACAAAGGGACGGGATGGATGAGTCCGTGTTGCTGGACTTGCTGGAGTGCCCTGTGTGCTTGGAGCGGCTGGACGCCACGGCCAAAGTGCTGCCGTGCCAGCACACATTCTGTCGGCGATGCCTGCAGGGGATCCTGAGCTCCAGGAGCGAATTGCGCTGCCCGGAATGCCGGACGTTGGTTGACTGTGGGGTCGATGAGCTCCCCACCAATATCCTGCTGGTTCGGTTGCTCGATGGCATCAAGCACCGGCCAAGGAGGTCCGGCAATAGTGGGCCGAATGGTAATAACTCTCTCAATGGTACCACCAGGGTACAAAGTAACGGAATCGTCTCCTCCGCAAATTGCAGCATTGCGTTGCGTGATCTTCAGAGCACCCATCGAGTGCAGGCACGTAGCCCCCCAGTCAGGGTAAGTGAAATGTACCTTCCAAGCCTTTTACCCAGTGAGAACGGCTAATACGAGGGGCCATAATTTTAAGTTGATTGGAGAAAGGCACTGTTCCCCTAAGCTATGCAGGTGTATGGCCGCACAGCAACTGAAATGCTTCTGCGACCATAAGCTTTGTTGTTGCGTAGCAGGAATTGGATGCATCTTAAAAAAAAAAGTTTAAGAGATGTGTAAGATTTTCCTTGTACTGTATTTCATTATACCTTTCAATTAATAAATATAGTAAAAAGTATGTGATTTTTTTTTCAATTTTCATTTTAAGTATTCTTAAGTTTGCATAATACAAAAAGCATTTAAAGTGCTGCACAGTTTTCAGGCCGTGTAAAAATGGTTGATCTGCGCAGCTTTATAAAGAAGTTGGAGGGAAAATTGGAGAAACACATGTCAGGTGTAGTCTTTTTACACAGAGGGTGGTGAGTACATGAAATGCGGTCTGGGGTGGTGGTGGTAGAGGCAAATACATTAGAGGCAGTTAAAATTCTTAGTGGATCCACATGGATGGATGAAAAATGGAGGGCTTTATGGGAAGGATGGGTTAGATTGTTGGAGTAAGTTAAAAGGTCAGCACAACATTGTGGACCGAAGGACCTTTACTGGGTTCTAGTGTTCTGTGATTTCTATGAATTCCAGGATACTGGAATGTGACTGCATTTGTTAAACTAACACATTTGGGGAAAAAAGTGATTGCTGTTTTTCCAATTTATTATTGTTTCTTTTGTTGTTTTAGAGTGTCCCTTGTAAACTTGTGCCACTTGCATATTGAGACAAATGTGGGAATGAAGAACAGACTTCTGTCAGCAGTTGTAGTCACTTTTGATTAAGAAAGTTTGCTTCAGATGGTTTGGGGATTGCTGGAGATTCTGGCAGCTTCTTTATTAATTTTGTTATCAGTTATTGTTGCTTGGGTGGGGGGTGGCGGGTGTGTGCCCTGAGATCTGGGCAACTTTAAGTTGGGATGCACACTGGTCATTTCACTACATGACTGAACTGCTGTGAGGTCCATTCACACCTGCTGACTCTTTACTACAATTCCTCCTACCTAGGAGAACACTTTGCATTTACACACTGATATGTGTAATTACTGGCTTGGAGAAGCTTAAAATTTAATTATCTTTGGAAAGTTTTGGCAGTTACTCATAATATCTGACCGTTTGCTTTAGCCACTGGTAGTTCAAATGTCCAAAGGATACCACATCAGAATCAGGTTTATTATCACTGAAATTTGTTGTTTTGCAGCAGTACAGTGCAAGGCATAAAAAAAATTACCAAAAGTTACAACAAGAAATAGATATTTCAACATTTAAGAGAAATTTGGATAGGAGGGATATGAAGGGCAATGGATGGGGTGCAGGTCAATGGGACTAGGCAGATTAATAGTTACTAGAAGTTATGATAATAAATATATTAAAATATTCAAAGTACATTTATATCGAAGTATGTATCCTATATACAACCCTGAGATTAATCTCTGTACAGGCAGCCACAAAACAAAGAAACCATTAAAAAAGAAAACTGTCAAACACTCAATGTGCATGCAAGCAACTGAAGTTCATGAAAGTGAGTCCTCAGCTGCGAAACCAGTCATCACTGCAGCTGATCTAGTAGCCCTTTAGTTGTGCAACTAAGGGCAAAAAAGGGAGTAAAATAGTGTGGTAGTGTTCATAGACTGTTCAGAAATCTGATGGTGGAGGAGAAGAGGCAGTTTCAAAAACATTGAGCGTCATCAGGCTCTTGTACTTCCTCCCTGGTGGTAATCATGAAAAGACTTGTGTTCTGGATGAACGACTCCACCTTCTAGAGGCATCGCGTTTTGAAGCTGCCCTCACTGCTGGGGAGGCTGGTGCCCATGATGGAGCTGACTGAGATTATAACCCTCATTGAACTGTGACTTGCTGATCTTTGAGAAATGGATGACTTTCCTGCTAAAGTTGCTGTTTTGAGTATGTTGGATTGTTGTAGGGTTATTCTAAATAAACTCTCCTCCCCCATATCCAAGACACAATGCAATTAATTTGAAGATTCTGCTGTTGTTTTTTTTCCTGTTTATCTTGCACAGAGAAATGTCATTTATAATTCAGCAAAACTATAACAAAATAAGCGCAGGAGATGTTCCTGATTTACTCTGTGCTAAATATTAATGTGTGTCTGTGGCATGAGCTGTCAGACTGTTAATGGTAGTCTGTTTAACCCCCTGGGAACTGTTCACAGTCTCATGTAAATGCCAAGGAGAACTTGTAACTAGCACGCTCCAGTATGAGGAGGTGATTTACTAAAGATGAGAGACACATTATTTGAGTGTTGCTGTGTTCAAATTGATGCCTACAGTTGCTGCATGTGTGAATCATTTTATTCAGAAGTTGCTGTTGCAGGAGGAATATTTCAACCATAATGCAGAGTGTAGACTGAAGCAGTGGACCCAGCCTTTCAGCTAAATTTTCAGACTTTTTTAGTGAAATGCCTCAAAGACATTGAACAGTTATTGTATCAACACCTGCTTGAGTGGACCTTAATCTGGATAAATATCTCCACCGTAAAACCAATCTGAACAAATTGATGCCCAGAGCTAGTATTCGTGGCCTCACTGCTACATGTGAAATTCAGATTTCCGGAAACATGGGACCACCCTATTGATTTGGCCAAGATAAAATGTTTAGTTTGAAGCTATACTGTTTTGTGATCCATTCATCCCAAAAGTCAAAGTACGTCGGAGTCACCATATGCTACTTTGAGATTCATTTTCTGGCAGATTTTCACAGGAAACTAATGAAATGTAATAGAATTTATGAAAACCTATACATAAACAAAGACTGACAAACAGCCAATTGTGCAAATAGATATAATGCTGAGAACGTGAGTTGTATAGGCCTTGAAAGTGAGTCTGTAGTTTGTAGAGTTAGTTCAGAGCTGAAATGCATGAAGTTTCGATGCTGTTTCAGGAGCCTGATGGTTGAAGAATAACTATTCTGGAATTTGGTGTTGAGACCCAAGGCTCCTGTACCTCCTGCCCAGTGGCCTGGATGATGGAGGTCCTGGATAATGGACCCTGCTTTCTTGTGGCAGTGCTGCGTGTAAATGTATTGAATGGTGCTGGGGGAGGGGGGGCTTTTGCACAGAGAAGTGTTTCCTAACACTTTACAATTTACTAGCACAGATCTAATTTTTCAAGTTATTTTTCTTAATCCTAATCTTCCTAAATATCAGAAACCTATCGGATATTGAAAGGCCTAGATAGAGAAGATGTGGAGAGGATGTTTCTTATAGTGGGGGAGCCTAGGATCGGAGGACACACCCTCAGAATAGATAGTCATCCATTTGGAACAGAGATGAGGAAGAATTTCTTTAGCCAGGGGGTGGTGAACCTGTTGAATTCATTGTCACAGGTGGCTGTGAAGGCCCAGACATTGGGTGTATTTAAAGCAGAGGTTGATAGGTTCTTGATTAATCAGGGCATTAGAGGGTATGGTGAGAAGGCAGGAAAATGGGATTGAGTTAATAAATCAGCCGTGATGGAATGGTGGAGCAGACTCGATGGGCAGAATGGCTTAATTCTTGCTTCTATGTCTTATGGTAGTATGGAAATAGATTTTCTTTATAATCCTGCCTTACGGAAGGTACGTGGAGCTGTTCACAGCTGTGGTCTAAACATGATTTATATTTCTGGAATATAAGTTCTGTCCTTTTGTATTATACTGCTCTGGATTTAAATCTGGCTCTCCATTGGGTGTTTAATGTTTTCCCGCACTTATCTACATTTTAATTATAATTTACACCTTTCCTATGACCGGGTGCTCTGGCTTCCTCCAGTCCAAGGGTATACCAGTTAGTAGGTTAATTGTCCTGTGATTAGGCTAGTGTTAAATAGGTGGGTTGCTGGGCCGGGAGGGACTGTTCTGCACTGTTTCTCTATACAGAAAATGTGTTTTTGCTTCCTCCCACCCCCCCCCCAAGTCTTTTTTAGGATGTC
Organism: Mobula birostris; assembly: GCF_030028105.1. Classification (NCBI taxonomy): domain Eukaryota; kingdom Metazoa; phylum Chordata; class Chondrichthyes; order Myliobatiformes; family Myliobatidae; genus Mobula; species Mobula birostris. Next base: position 13,147,796 of record NC_092374.1, on the reverse strand, counting down.
ATTGTTTTAGTGTAAATGAAATGTAGGTTTACATTTATAAATTTGAGTTGAGAAATCACCATGGGCATAGTTGGGTAGTATCCTCTGTTTTTATAGTTTGAAAAGGAGTTTTAATTGACATTTTATTTGTCTGTTAAATATTATCTGAAAATTGTACAATTTTCAGACTGTAGTGTTTCCTTGTCAGAAGCTGAGCACTGAAGCAATGTCACTACTGAGAAATTCAGTCAGTGTCATGTGAAAGAGACCCACTGCCCCAAAACCCTGGAGTCAAAATCTTAGAATTGAATTTCTCTCTTTTTAATCTTTGCATTTTTCTCCCTCCCTCTGACTAGCTAATGAAATGGCAGGAGGAAATTGTTGACTGATTTGTGGTTAGTCATCTGTTTGAATGTTGCCTCTTTTCACAGTGTGCGGGTGTTTTTATATTTCAGAAGGGGCAGTGGATAGGAAATTTGAAACGTGCACTTGCAGAAAGGTCTACTATTAATACAGAACTACCCATCAAATGGACTATGGAAAAGTATGCTTGGTAATACTATGACTTGGGCAAGATCAGCATTGTGAGAGGGAATTTAAAGTTATCTTAGGTGTCCACAGTTTGTTTTTAAAAATCAGCAGTGTTTACCTTTTGGAAAATGTGATCTTTTGGAAAGAGTAGGCATGTTTCAACTGGAAATGTCAGCTGTCCATTTCCCTCCACAGGTGCTGCCTGACCGGCTGAGTTCCTCCAGTATCTTGTTTTCTTTTTGCTCAGGGGATGACATTTGGCATGGGCTGCGAGTATGACTTTCCGGAAATTTCATTTGAGTGCAATTACTGTCTTCTGGATGTCTGTCTGAACTGAAGTGAACATCTAGCGATTCAAAAAGTCCCATGCCGTTGCAGTTTCAAAGAGGAAGGCTGGGTAGTGAGTTGGAAAAATAATTGTGGCAGTTAAGTTCTTAGACTGAGGTTTCAGGACCACTATTTTAATTTGAAAATGGGCTCAAAAACCCACATACACTTATGTCGATATTCTAAACATCTGGGGCTGTAGAAACGATTGTCTCATGAATTTATATAATTAAACTGGTATATTGCTAGCAACAAAATTCTTGGTCTTGTTACTATAGTTACCAAACATGAAGTATTAGTGCAGTACATTTAACTGTTCTAAAATTAATGCAGCACAGAATCCCTTTGTGAATAATGTTGGCCTTTTAACCATCTGTACAGCAGTACACCTTGGAGCAAACAACCCCAAGACACTCTACAGTGATATTTCAGACAGCATTTGACCTGGAGCTCCTTTGGCAGTTACAGGTTGTTGATGGTAAATAAGGGAAGTCAGGGTTGCGCATGGTAGATTGACTAAAGATTAGCTTCGTACGGCACGTGTGCATCTAAACATCCAGTGAAATGCATCGTTGGCGTCAACGACCAACACAGTCCAAGGATTGTGCTGGATGCAACCTGCAAGCGTCACCGGACTTCTGGTGCCAACGTAGACTACGCCCACAACTTACTAGCTCCAACCTTCACCTATAGGAATGGGCTGGAGGAGGCTACAAAGATCGGGAGCTGATGGGTGGATTTGAAAACCAAATTTAGAATCGTAGGTGAGCTGGGGAGGACTGCACACCAGTCATGGGATCATTGAGTTAGGTGGAGCACTTGATGTTGGCTCACTTGTAGAGAATTCCATTCTACCGTGGATTAGATTAGATTTAGATTATGAGGACACTCAGTCCTCGTTTATTCCGTACACCTGTAATTTCTTCAGCCAAATATTTAAGCAGGTTTTGGGTCTCTGTGCACTGATTAACAGACAATTCATTTTGAACTCAAACCAGTGTGGGTAAAGGATCTGTGGAAACAAGAGACTGCAGATGCTGGAATCTGGAGCATGTAAAAGCTGCTGTAGAAACTCAGCAGGTTAGGCAGTATCTGGAGAAGGACATTTCGGGTTGAGACATTTCATCTGGACAGGAAATTTTTGCCCTCTAGTTATTGACCTGTCAACCTTGGGAAGCTATTTCCTCTTATTTACTCCATCTGAATGCAGGTAATTAGGACTGGCTTGACAGGTTGGTGTGTGTATGTAGAGTTTTAAATTCTAAGTATAAGGCGAGTATGTGATGAGGTGCTGGCCTAATGAGTGTTGGAATGCTCAAGTTAAGGGGTAACAAAGCCATAGATGAAGGTTTCAACAGCAAATTAATTGAGGTAGGAACAGAGACAATGTTATTGAAGTGAAAGGTAAGTATTTTGATTGATCGGTGGAATATTTTGGGGCACCATGGTAGTGTAGCAGTTAGCATGATGCTATTACAGCGAAGGGTGTTGGAGTTCAATTCAGGCGTCTTTAAGAAGTTTGTATGATCTTCCCCTGAGTGTGTGGATTTCGTCTGGGTGCTCCAGTTTCCTCCCACAGTCCAAAGGCATACCGATTAGTAGGTTGATTGGCCATTATTCAGTATATTGTACTTTCATTAGGCAAGTGTTAAATAGGTGGGTTGCTGTGTGGTGCCGCTTGTTGGGCCGGAAGGGCCTGTTCCACTCTGTATCTCTAAATAACTAACTTGTAATGTTTTTGGGCTTGAAACATTTGTAATTGTTACTCTTGCTGTACATAAAATTCTCAAGGTGAATCGAGGATACTGATGAGGCTACATATGATCCAAGGGTTGGGAAGTGAAAGCAATCTGATGCTGACCCACATGGATACAGTGGGCCAAATGGCCGCCTTTTGGTGTTCCTTTTTAAAGTTAAGGAAACAGTTGGAGTTCATTTCATTTCTGTGATCTTGTAAATTTAGATTTCTGATAGAGCTTGAGAATTTTCTGGGTAGTTGCAGTTTGTTTTCTTTGCTTTCTTCCCCCAACTCTATACTTATCATTTAGTAGAATAAGGTAAAAAGCTGAAAGTGCTGTAAATGCAGCAAGTTGGGAGTGTCCAGGGAAGGAGAAGGAGTTAATGACTCCAAGTCAATTTGATTTAATTACATTGAAATATAATGCTTCAATTCAAAAGCTAATAAATGTCACAGTTTATGGAGAAAGGGCAGGGGAACGATCCATGATGGAATGGGGCTGTAGACTTGATGGGCTGAATGGACTAATTCTGCTCCTATGTCTTGTGGTCTAAGTAGTAAACTTTTACAGCACAGAAACAGACAGCTTTGCATCTATGCCAACTACCAGCTTATCTATACTAATCCCTCTGGTCTCCACAAACTCCATATCCCTACATCTTATTCTGATGACTCTTAAACATTATTACAGTTCTCACTTCCGCCACTGCCTTCGTCAGCTCATTCCAGGTATTAACTATACTTTCTCTGAAATATTTACCTTTCAGATCCACTTTAAACCTCTGTTCTCACCTTAAACCTATGCCCTGAGTTTTAGGCACCCCTATCATAGGAAAGAAACTGGCTGTCTGCCCCACCTTTTGTCTCATAATTTTATGTTGCTGCCAGACTATCAGAATCAGGTTTATTGTCACTTGACATATGCAATGAAATTTGTTGTTTTGATGCTGAAGTACTACGCAATACATAAAATATACTATAAATTACAATAAGAAATTAAATTAAGTAAACAGTGTGAAAAGAAAGCAAAAATAATGAGGTATTGTTCATTGACCATTCAGAAATCTGATGGTGGAGAGAAAGAAGCTATTCCCAAAATGTTGCATGTGTGTCTTTAGGCTCCTGTACCACCTCTTGGATGGTAGTAATGAGAAGAGGCATGTCCTGGGTGATGGGGGTTCTTACTGATAAATAAGTAGTTTGCTTCCTGAAGTGGCAGGATTCCTTTGGCATCTCAGCTGACACTTGGCCTCAGCTTCATCTGGTACTGATCTCGGTGCCAGTATGCATCACCACACAGTGACAAAGGAACTCTCTCTCCTGAATCCCTTCCCCCACCCTGATAAGATCTGAGAGTAAGTTGCGAACAAAATCTGTGTTCCTGCCACAGTTCAGCTCAGACCAGGGTTTGAAACTGGACCCCTACTTAACTACAGAGAAATCTATTCATTCAGACAGTCCTGTAAGTTGGAGTAACTTCTGAGACTTCATTCATGAGAGTGAATACCTGTTTGTTTTAGTCTGAGTTGAGCATCTCCTGATAACCAGGTTGGCTGACTGAGTTTGAAACTGATGCATCCACATATTTTTGCAGCAATCACTGCATGACTATGCAGTATCTAAAGACACACTAATCTAATAGAACCAGTCCATGCTTTCAGGTAGCAGACTTGCTTACGTGCATTGTACAACGTATGACTGTTTGGAGGAGCATACAGCTATTTCAATCAGCCATGAGTCAGTTGTGCAAATAACTTTATTACCAAGGGCAGTAGTTATTGTTCATGGGTAAAGCACAGACCTTGGTTCCTTATTGCATAAACAGTGGAAGTGGAAATATTGAGTTGTATAAATAATCCCCTACAGGATGAATGACTAGGCTGAATGAAGCCAGAGAAAGGAGTCTTTTAAAATACATGGGGCACTTACGATTTTAGTTTCTGTAGCTCTTTTGTTTTGGCTTCACGTTTGAGAATTGGTCTTTGAAGCTTGAAATTTTGCGCTCCTTCAAAACACAGCCAGGAATTTTCTTCCACAGCATTCATGGATCCAGCGCTTTGACTGCACGCGAGATTTCTTTTCAGCTCACCTTTTTGCTGTGCTGTGTAAGTAACAGGACGGGAGCCAAAGTGAAATGGGACCATCTAAAAAGGTACTAGCCATTTCAGGTAGAAGCATGAACTAGTATAAGACGGGAGCAGAATTAGTGCATTTGCACTGACATTGGGGCATTTAAGAAGCTTTTGAAAGGCACTTGGATGATAGAAAAATGGAGAGTTATGTAAGGGGGAAGGGTTAGTTTGAACTCAGAGTAAGTAAAAAGGCAAGCTCAATATTGTGGACTAAAGGGATTGTAGTGTGTGTAATGTTCTATGTTCTTGCAGAACAGTTCTGCCATCCAGAAATCTGCCTGGTAAATCCTTGCTGTACTCTCTGTATTTCAAACAGAGGAAGAGGAAGGGGGTGCACAGTAGCGTAGCGGTCAGCATAAAGCTATTACAGCTCAGGACATCGGAGCATGGGGTTCAATTCTAATGCTGTCTGTACGTCCTCCCCATGAGCTCTTGAGTTTTCTCCAGATGCTCCAGTTTTCTCCCACATTCCAAAGATGTACCGGTTAATAGGTTAATTAGTCATTGTAAATTGTCCTGTGATTAGGTTAGGATTAAATAGGTGGGTTGCTGGGTGGTGCAGCTTGTTGGGCCGGAAGGGCCTGTTCTGTGCTGTATCTCTTAAAAAAAATAATTAAAATTTGCCCATTGAGTCTGCTCTGCTATAGTTGCCGTAACACGTAGTTAAATCACCTGATCCATACTCAGATAATTGGTAACTTGAAATGAGAGAAAAACACAATTAGTGTTTTTCTTCCGGTGCAGTTGTTTGAGGCTACCTGTCTGTTAGGTATCCTGGTCTGAGCAAATAATAGTCATGCAGCGTGGAATGGTTCCTTCAGATCACTCTGTCCACACTGATCCTGTTTGATGGTATTCTTCTCAGCCACACAAAGTACATATTTGTCTCATTTATGTGCATGTCATTATTCTCTAAACAATGGCAACAGTTTCTGCATAATGTTTCTACATAAATAGGTAACCATTTCTACAAGCAGCATTCACCAGTGTTGTGGATGATAGATCTATACTCGATCTCTTCCTTTGAAACAGGCGAGCACCATCTTTGGGTTCCTCCAATTCACAATCTATAAACCACACCTTGCCTTTATAGTACTCCAAATTCTGTAGAATATTGCTGGTGCACTTAAAGAGGGGAAAAAATTGACACTGAGTTATGGGGAAAAATTCTGTTTTTTTTTTGGTGCATGTTAAAGTTGGATCTTGGACTGAGAGGATTTAGGTCAAAGCAATTGAATGTATGTGTACAGATATGGAATTGAACAATTAATACTTGTGATTGGCAGGGTGGGGATATCGAGACCAAGGACTAAAAAAATTATAGAGATAAGGAAAGGTGATTCCATGGGATGAGAACTTTAAATTGGAGGTGGTTCGTAACCAGGAATTGCTGTACAGTTTGTCCAAGCACACATTATCTCTCAGAAATTACATGTCCAGCAAAGAATCCATTAGTCCTGTCATCTCTAGCTGGGAACTATACAGTATACTTGCCTGCCGATTCTATGTAATGCTTCATATTCTTTATTTCCCAAGAATTTCATCCATTCCCCTTGAACACCACTGTTGAATGTGCTTCCATTACTCTTTGAGGTTTTGGTTCAGATTAGCCTCCATATTTCCCCTCTTTTTCCTGAGTCAGTTACCATAACCTTACTGTTCACTTGGTTCCCTATCATGTATTAGAATCGTGTCAAAGTATGCTGTCATTTAGTGATAGCAGCTATATTATACAGCAGTAGAACAAAATTTGTTGCTTGATTAGCATCTATACTGTGATTTATGGAATGAAGAAATTAGCAGTGTTCAGTGCTGTAATTCTGTCACAATAGCAAGCTTGATTTGGGTTATTCATACACCCAAGGTTTGCCCCATTCTTGGATTCTCACCCAAGACAGGTTGTCAGTGTAATTTGTAGAATAGTCATGATGTTACATTGACTTTGGTCATTCTGATCTCAGCTAAAGAACATGACCAAAGTAGCAATCTTCAGGTCTTTGATGGGTAAGTGGCAATGACATTATTTCCCTGTACCATATTTTGTACACACACGTGTGGTATTTAAAATTTCCACCAAGGTGATGGGGGAGTCTTTTGTTTTCTCTTTTGTTTTGTTGGTAGGTATATCGGTTGTGACAAATGCAATCAGAGAACAAGATATAATTAATTACTCTGTTCTACCAATCTCAGGTCATGTGGTTTCAGCGTAGCATTGAGCCTCAAATGTTCTTGGACTTTGACTTTTTGGGGCCTCAGTTCATTAGTAGGTGGGAATTAGCACCTCCCCTTAAACAATCATCCATAGGTGAGTTCTAGAAAGCTCTTTGAAAATAAACACTACATGCATCATGCCTCTCACCTTACCCCGCCACCTGAGAATCAGATAGACAGTGCTTACTTTCCTCTCACCAATTGCATTACTATAATTGTACTGAGATAAGATGCCACTGTAATCCTTTATAAAACTATTATAGACAGGTGTATTCAGATGCACTTTGATACTGAATTCCTTTGCAGAGTAATAGAAATATTATCATCTTGTTGAGTTTATTGCCAGATGTACAAGTGCAATGGAAAACTTACAGCAGCATCTCAGGCACATCACATCATATAAGCAGCATTCACAAGCAAACATAAATTGTAACGATTTTTACAAGGAAGCGCAGCGCACTAGTAGAACAAAATATCAAGTTCATTTCAGTGCAAAGTGATGAATGTGGTGGTATTATAGTGATTAGGCTTGTTCCAGTTGGTTCAGGAGCCAAATGGTTGAAGGGAAGTAGCTGTTCTTGGACCTGATGGAGTGGGGCTTCAATCTTCTGTACCTCCTGCCAGATGGTGGCTGTGAGAAGATGGCATGGGCTGGACGACAGGGATCTTTGGTGGTAGGTGTTGCCTTCTTGAGGCAGTGCTTCCTGTAGATACCACTGATGGTGGGGAGGGATGTATTACAGGCCAATACACATGGAAGCTGTGATTTTGTCACTGCATGGAATAGTTAATCAAACACAATATGAATAGATCAAGCCTGGAATGCAACAGAAGAGAGAAATGGATTCTGGACCAGAAGTGAACTTGAGAGCAGGGTGTAATCTGGTGTCAAAGATGATTAAAAATTGATTTGAAATAGATTAATTTGACTTGTTTTAGATCCCATTTGGGAAGTTGCAGCCAGAAAGTTTTGAGGGATTACCTGTTTTCCTTGCTTGTTCCCTTATTGACAAATATTGTTTATTGTGAATAAATTGGCCATTACTAAATGGAAAACATCTCCAGTAAGGATTAGTCACTAAGAATGGCAGATGCATCTGAGCATATCAAATGAAAGAGTGCTGGTAAAAGGAATGTGTTTTTTTAAACAGTTATTACATCAGCAACACACATCAAAGTTGCTGGTGAACGCAGCAGGCCAGGCAGCATCTCTAGGAAGAGGTGCAGTCGACGTTTCAGGCCGAGACCCTTCATCAGGACCAACTGAAGGAAGAGTGAGTAAGGGATTTGAAAGTTGGAGGGGGAGGGGGAGATCCAAAATGATAGGAGAAGACAGGAGGGGGGGAGGGATGGAGCCAAGAGCTGGACAGGTGATTGGCAAAAGGGGATACGAGAGGATCATGGGACAGGAGGTCCGGGAAGAAAGACAAGGGGGGGGGAAGGGGGGACCCAGAGGATGGGCAAGAGGTATATTCAGAGGGACAGAGGGAGAAAAAGGAGAGTGAGAGAAAGAATGTGTGCATAAAAATAAGTAACAGAAGGGGTATGAGGGGGAGGTGGGGCCTAGCGGAAGTTAGAGAAGTCGATGTTCATGCCATCAGGTTGGAGGCTACCCAGAAGGAATATAAGGTGTTGTTCCTCCAACCTGAGTGTGGCTTCATCTTTACAGTAGAGGAGGCCGTGGATAGACATGTCAGAATGGGAATGGGATGTGGAATTAAAATGTATGGCCACTGGGAGATCCTGCTTTCTCTGACGGACAGAGCGTAGATGTTCAGCAAAGCGGTCTCCCAGTCTGCGTCAGATCTCGCCAATATATAAAAGGCCACATCGGGAGCACCGGACGCAGTATATCACCCCAGTCGACTCACAGGTGAAGTGTTGCCTCACCTGGAAGGACTGTTTGGGGCCCTGAATGGTGGTAAGGGAGGAAGTGTAAGGGCATGTGTAGCACTTGTTCCGTTTACACGGATAAGTGCCAGTAGGGAGATCAGTGGGGAGGGATGGGGGGGACGAATGGACAAGGGAGTTGTGTAGGGAGTGATCCCTGCGGAATGCAGAGAGAGGTGGGGAGGGAAAGATGTGCTTAGTGGTGGGATCCCGTTGGAGGTGGCGGAAGTTACGGAGAATAATATGTTGGACCCGGAGGCTGGTGGGGTGGTAGGTGAGGACCAGGGGAACCCTATTCCTAGTGGGGTGGCGGGAGGATGGCGTGAGAGCAGATGTACGTGAAATGGGGGAGATGCGTTTAAGAGCAGAGTTGATAGTGGAGGAAGGGAAGCCCCTTTCTTTAAAAAAGGAAGACATCTCCCTCGTCCTAAAATGAAAAGCCTCATCCTGAGAGCAGATGCGGCGGAGACGGAGGAATTGCGAGAAGGGGATGGCGTTTTTGCAAGAGACAGGGTGAGAAGAGGAATAGTCCAGATAGCTGTGAGAGTCAGTAGGCTTATAGTAGACATCAGTGGATAAGCTGTCTCCAGAGACAGAGACAGAAAGATCTAGAAAGGGGAGGGAGGTGTTGGAAATGGACCAGGTAAACTTGAGAGCAGGGTGAAAGTTGGAGGCAAAGTTAATAAAGTCAACGAGTTCTGCATGCGTACAGGAAGCAGCGCCAATGCAGTCGTCGATGTAGCGAAGGAAAAGTGGGGGACAGATACCAGAGTAGGCACGGAACATGGATTGTTCCACAAACCCAACAAAAAGGCAGGCATAGCTAGGACTCATACGGGTGCCCATAGCTACACCTTTAGTTTGGAGGAAGTGGGAGGAGCCAAAGGAAAAATTATTAAGAGTAAGGACTAATTCCGCTAGGCGGAGCAGAGTGGTGGTAGAGGGGAACTGATTAGGTCTGGAAAGGCTTGGTAGCCTCCAACCTGATGGCATGAACATCGACTTCTCTAACTTCTGCTAGGCCCCACCTCCCCCTCGTACCCCTTCTGTTACTTATTTTTATGCACACATTCTTTCTCTCACTCTCCTTTTTCTCCCTCTGTCCCTCTGAATATACCTCTTGCCCATCCTCTGGGTCCCCCCCCCCCCCCGTCTTTCTTCCCGGACCTCCTGTCCCATGATCCTCTCGTATCCCCTTTTGCCAATCACCTGTCCAGCTCTTGGCTCCATCCCTCCCCCCCTCCTGTCTTCTCCTATCATTTTGGATCTCCCCCTCCCCCTCCAACTTTCAAATCCCTTACTCACTCTTCCTTCAGTTAGTCCTGATGAAGGGTCTTGGCCTGAAACGTCGACTGCACCTCTTCCTAGAGATGCTGCCTGGCCTGCTGCATTCACCAGCAACTTTGATGTGTGTTGCTTGAATTTCCAGCATCTGTAGAATTCCTGTTTATTACATCAGCAATGGTGTTTTCCAGGTTAAGACTTGCTCAGACTTCTCTATCCATGTACATACCCATGCTCTCTCTCTCTTTCTTGTTTTGCTCACTGCCTCTCACTTGCGCATTTTCTCCCAACCCCCATGTCCTCTCCTCTTCCCCACCTGCAGACCCTCCCCTTCCCCCACTCCACCATATCACCTCTTCTTTCCTCACCCTCTCCTGCTCCCTCTCCTCCTCTCTCTTCCCCCCTCGCTCTCCACCCCCACCTCTCTCCCCCCCAAGTAAATATAAGCTTTGCACTGAGTGACTCCACTGGTTTGGTATGACTAGTTTCATTGAAACCAGTCTCTGCTTAATATCCTAAGCCCTGATAAAACACTTAAAATGAGTAAGCTGAGGTTAATGAGAGGAAGAAACATAGAATTACTCAAGGACTTTTTTTTCCCCTGGCACAGCAAAAGTTCCTGCAGTGATTAAACACCTCAAGAAAAGCCACTGTTGAAGCAGCTGGTGTCACAGCAGTAAGCAAAGACAAATTGCCTCCTTTAATCTGTGGTGTAAATGGAACACCATTTGTTTCTCGGCATGGTTACTTCAGATACCTTCTGGCTTGATTTCACTGATGGCCCATTGGCATCATAGTGACAAAACTTACATTTATTTCAAGTTACAGCTCGTGATATTAGGATAAAAAGAGCGATTGAAGATTAGACCATATCACCTAGGAGTTCCATCAAGCCTGCTCCACCTTTCCATCATGGCTGATATATAATCCTTCTCAACCCCATTCTCCTGCCTTCTCCCCATAACCTTTGACACTCTTACTAATCAAGAACCTATCAACCTCTGCTTTAAATATACTCAATGACTTAGCCTCCAAAGCATTTGGCAATGAATTCCACAGATTTACCACCCTCTGTTTAAAGAAGTTCCTCCTCATCACTGTTCTAAATGGACATCCTTCCTTGTATTCTGGGTCTGTGCCCTCTAGTCCTAGACTCCCCCACTATAGGAAACATCCTCTCCATGTCCACTCTATCTAGATCTTTCAACATTTGAAAAGTTTCTATGAGATCCCCCTCGTTCTTCAAAACTCCAGTGAGTACAGGCCCATAGCTACACAAACAAAGGGTAGGGAGTTCAGGAAAGGAGTATGACTTTTAGACCTAGTGGTGGATGTGCAGAAAAGGGTGGAATGTGAAAAGGCTCTTGGTCTCCTCTCCAATACGTCGTTTTGTGGTTGACATCCGAAATTTGATACTACTGCTGTGAAGTACCACAGGATGTTTAATTCGGTTGAATATACAAATGAAGCATAGTGGTGATTAGCAATCTCGACTTGTAGTGGCCATTTTTGCATGGTCAAATGTCACAGGCAATTGTAGTTGGTTGAAGATGTTATTTTGAAGAGGTAAGCTGGCAGTTTGAAATGTTGCTTCTGCTCATCCTGTACATGCCTAGATTCAAATAATGGGTTTACAAGTTTATCAGTGCAGATACTTGGATCATTTCCTGTAGTAGTCAGGATTCTGATTAAGCAATCTTAATCTATTGAACATGACACAGTTTAAGACAAAGGACTCTTTTTAGTTCTGGTGCATAGGTGCTAAGATTGGTTCATAAAAACTTTGGCTGAAAGGTTTGTTGTATAAATGTGTAAATATACACTCAATGGCCACTTTATTAGGTACAGGAGTGGAACCTGGTGTGGTCTGCTGCTGTAGCCCATCTCCTTCATTGTGTTGTGCTTTCAGAGATGGTCTTCTGCACCCCACTGTTGTAATGTGTGTTTACTTCATTTGCTGTCACCTTCCTGTCAGTTTGAAGCAGTCCGGCCATTCTCCTCTGAACTCACTCATTAACAAGGCGTTTAGGCCACAGAATTGCTGCACAGAATTGTCTGTAAGTTTTTATGCATTGAGTTACTGCCACATGAGTGGCTGATTGGATAGTTGGACTATTGAGCAGATGTACAGGTGTGCCTGATAAAGAGATCACTGAGTGTATACGCTAAAGTGCCAGTAGTGTATTTGTAGTTTTCCTCGTCTGCTAAATTGTATTTGTTGTAATAAGAATTTCTATTTCCATGGTAAAATATAAGCAAATATGTATTTCGCAGGAGTCTTTTGAAAGTTTCAATTTTCTTATTGTATAACCCTTGCCCAATGAACTTAGAACTTTAACTGAAGGAAGAGCCTGACGAAGGGTCTCGGCCTGAAACGTCGACTGTACCTCTTCCTAGAGATGCTGCCTGGCCTGCTGCGTTCACCAGAAAACAGACAGCATGGTATGGTAGCGTCATGATTAACTGAATGCTATTACAGTGCCAGTGACCCTGGTTCATTTCCTGCATTGTCTGTAAAGAATTTGTATATTCACCCTGTGACCGTGTATGTTTCCTCCAAGTGCTCCAGTTTTCTCCCACAGTCCAAAAATGTCTGGGTAGGTAGGTTAATTGGTCACGTGGATGTAATGCGGAGTGGGTTCATTGGGATGTAAGGGCCTGTTACTGTGCTGTATCTCTAAATAAGGTCATGAACAATATCAGCTTGGTTTGAAACATAATCAATAAAAGATGATGGATACTGCTGCCCAATAACATCTCTTCTCAATAGCTTGAGAGAAGTTATGAAATTATTCATAATACACAGCCAAGCATCACTACACCTACCTGGAAGGGTGGCTGTGATACTCAGATGTTCAGTAGTACTTAATGGTGATGTGCGGTTTTCAATTACATACACTCAGCGGCCACTTTATTAGGTCCAGGAGAGGAATCTGATGTGGTCTCCTGCTGTAGCCCATCCACTTCAAGGTTTGAAGTGCTGTTCGTTCAGAGATGTTCATCTGCACACCTCTGTTGTATTGTGTGGTTATTTGAGTTACCATTGCCTTTCTTTTGACCTCTCCCATTAACAAGCCATTTTTGCCCACAGAACTGCCACTCGCTGGATGTCTTTTGTTTATTGCACCATTCTAGGTACGTTGTAGAGACTTTTGTGAGTGAAAATCCTAGGAGATTAGCAGTTTCTTAGATATTCAAACCAACCTGTCAGGGCATCAACAATATTTCCATGTCAGAATCACTTAGATCACATTTCTCCCCCGTTCTGATGTTTGGTCTGAACCACAACTGAACCTCTTGTCTGTATCTTGTTTTACCGCGGTTGTACTGAACCTCTTGACCGTGTCTGTATGCTTTCATGCATTGAGTTGCTTCCATATGATTGACTGATTGAATATTTGCATTAACAAGCAGGTGTACAGGTATACCTAAGAAAGTGGCCACTAAGTATAAATGTTCTGCATTCTTGGCTTGGCCTCCATTCTGTTATGTGGAAAGCAAGTATCAAAGGCCTTTAGCCCTAAATCTTAACCCCTTATGTACTGTGAGCAGCAGGATTTCCTCCATGTTGCATCAAGATAACTGCAGTACAATGCAAGGCAATATAATCCTATCAGCTGCATATTAGAGTTTAGTCCTTTTTAACTGAGTGATGCTAATGCTGTATTTAAAAAAACAACTTAACACCAAGCTTTTGAGTTTCAGTTAGATATCTCATGGTAGCATTTGCCTGGTAATTGCTTCTCTGAAGCAGCATGGAATGTTTTATTGTATTAAAGGTGCAAGTTGTAAATTTTAATGAATCCATTACAGTTGGTTAGTTGTCTGCACTTTACAAGAGCAGTCTACTTTTCATGAAGCTATGTAGGGTCCAACTCTCTATTAGCCCTGGGGCACTGAAATGATTGGTTTCTCTATGAGCAGTTAACAGAGAAACAAGTGGTTATGTTGGTGGCTTCAAACCTCAAGTCTGCTGTGTTACTATGAGTAACAAAAATTAAGAACTTCTCACTGCAGATGAGGCTTGTGTATTTATACATTGTAGGGGATTGGAAGCATTTAAAAAAAATTAAAGGCTCAATTCTTTGCATATTCAGTACATTACAAAACCTTTCACAATTCATGAAGTACTTAAAATCATGTTAAAATATAGTACTACAGCTAAATATGCACAGAAATAATCAATTGTTTGTTCATATTGAGACTGATTGAGGAATAAGCATTGACTTGAACTCAGCTGCTTTGAAATAAAGCTAACCAATCCATCAACACAGTCTCACTATTTTTGTTCTGTATTTGGACAACTTATTTAATTTTTATGTATATTTCTTACTGCAATTTATAGTTTTTATAATGCTCTGTCCTGCGGCAAAACAACAAATTTCATGACGTTAGTGATATTAAATCTGATTCTGATAATATTCCACCTATTAAGTGCCTCAACAGCGTAGCAGTTCCTTAGAAAATAAGAGCTCAACCCTTCAAATTTGCTCCAGCATTTAATATGGCCACAGTATATTTACCTTAAGCCTCATCTCTCTTCTGTGCCAATTCTCAAAGCCCTCAGTTTCCATTCACAAACAAGAAAAAATCTGCAGATGCTAGAAATCCAAGCAACACACACAAAATGCTGGAGGAACTCAGCAGGCCAGGCAACATCTAGGAAAAGAGTACAGTTGATGTTTCAGGCCAAAACCCTTGGCTTCAGCCTGAAATATCAATTGTACTCTTTTCCTAGATGGTGCCTGGCCTGCTGAGTTCCTCCAGCATTTTGTGTGTGTGGCCCTCAGTTTCCAGATCTTTTACTTCCTCTTAAAATGCCTCTGATGATCCACGATCCTCTGGGATGCATAATTCCCAAGGTTCACCACCTTCTGCACGTCGTTTGCACATTCAGCTAATGGCACATGAGCTACTGCTGGTCAAGAATGCTGCCCCTTAAGCAACGGTTGGCATCTATGAAAGGACAAATCCCTGGCTCCTGTACCTTCTAGTGTGGACACTGGATCAGTACTGGTAAATGAAAGCAAAGGTTAACCCTAGGTTTGTGTATGTGTAGCATTAATTAGAGGGAAGAGATGCAGGCAATGGACCTCCTAAGAATCGATCTACCAGTGTAGAAAGAGGAAGTGTTTTAAATATTTATAACATCTGCATCGGCTGTTGCAGACACTAGTACTTAAAGGAATTTACTTACATACCTGTTTAAAAGGCTAATTATTTCCTTGTTCAGTTCACTAAATGACATGCAAGTCAAGTGATGAGTGGTGCATTCTCTGCCTCTTCACGTGGAATGTCCCTTCTCTATTTGCCTCAGATTACACTTCTGAGGATGACTTGCTTTTGAGCTTCCTATTATATTTTCTGCTGTTTTTTCAAAGTTCAAAGTAAATTTCTTATCTTAGTACATATATGTCACCATACATTATCCTGAGATTTATTTTCTTGCGGGAATTCACAGTAAGTACAAAGAAACACAATGAAATCGATGAAAGAATGCACCCAAGAAGATGGACAAACGACCAATGTGCAAAAGACAACAAACTGCAAACACAGAAAGAAGAAGTATTAATAATAAATAAGCAATAAATATCGAAAACATGAGATGAAGAGCCCTTGAACGTGAGCTCATAGGTTGTTGGAACAGTTCCATGATGGGGTGAGTGAAGTTATCCCCTGTGGTTTAAGAGCCTTATGGTTGAAGGTAGTGACTGTTCCTGAACCTGGTGGTGTGGGTCCCGAGGCTCCTGTATCTTCTCCCTGATGGCAGTAGTGAGAAGAGAGCATGGTCTGGATGGTTGGGGTCCCTGATGATGGATGCTGCTTTCCTGCAACAGTGCTCAATGTAAATGTGTTTTACCCTTGACGAACTGGCCACTAATTTTGTAGGATTTTCCATTCAGAAGTTTTGGTGTTTCCATACCAGACTGATGCAACCAGTCAATATACATTTTACTATACATCTACAGAAGTTTATCAAAGTTTTGGATATCATGCTGAATCTTTGCAATCTCCTAAGAAAGTAGAGGCACTGCCATGCTTTCTTGATGATGGCACTTGCATGTCGTGCCCAGGGCATATCCCCTGAAATGAAAACACTGAGGAATTTAAAGTTACTGACCCTTTCCACGTCTGATCCCTTGTTGAGGACTGGCTCATGGACTTTCAGTTTCCTCCTCATGTAGTCAACTATCAGCTCTTTGGTCTTGCTGACATTGAGTGAGAGGTTGTTCAGCCAGATTTTCAGTCTCCCTCCTATATGCTGATTTATCTCCACCTTTGATTTGGCCTATGACAGGGCTGTTGTCAGCAAACTTGAATATGACACTGGAGCTCTGCTTAGCCTTACAGTCATAAGTGTAAAGTGAGTAGAGCAGGAGGCTAAGCACACTGCCTTGTGGTGCACCTGTGCAGATGGAGGTTGTAGAGGAGATGTTGCCAATCTGAACTGACTAGGGTCTGTAAGTGAGGAAGTCAAGGATCCAGCTGTACAAGGAAGTGTTGAAATCTAGTTCTTGAAGCTTATTGATTAGTGTTGAGGGGATGATAATATTGTATGCCAAGCTGTAGTCAATGAAGAGCATCCTGATGTATGTGTCTTCACAATCCAGATGTTCTAGAGTTGAGTGAAGACCCAATGAAATGGCATCTGCTGTGGACCTGTTATGACGATAGGCAAATTGGAGCAGATCTAAGTTGCTTCTCAGGCAGGAATTGACCTGTTTCATCACTAACCTCTGAAAGAACTTCATTATAGTGGATGTAAGTGCTACTGGGCAACAAGCAGGTTACCACAGTCTTCTTGGGTACTGGAGAGTGCCTCAAACTCCCGAAGCGAGGGGTTAAAGATATCGGTGAACACTCGAGCCAGTTGATCAAGACAAGTCTTTCTTAGTTGGCCAGGAACCCAGTCTGGACTGGATGCTTTCCATGTTGTAAGAGCACTTCAAGATCTGCCTTGGATAATTACCGTGAGAGCTGAGAATATATAATCTACCCTGTTTATGTTGACAAGTAGAGTACTCTGCTCAAGAATAAAATGAAAATCAATTACAGGATTCCTTTTTTTTAGTATTTGTCATTTGTTGTTTGTACAACATGGTAACAGGCCCACGCCACCCAATCATACCTATGTGACCAATTAACTGACTGACCGTACATTTTTGGAATGTGGGAGGAAATTATTGCACCTGGAGAAAACCCACATGTTCATGGGAGAACATACAAACTCCGTACAGATAGCGGTGGCAATTGAACCTGGGTCACTGGTACTGTAATAGTGTTATACTAACAGTAATGCTACCGTGCTGCCCTGTCTTTAGTATCTGAAGTTTCTTCTGTGGCTGCGGGAAGTTAGAAGCAGTACAGTAAGTTTCTTTGCAACATGCATTGACTCCAGAATTGATTAGTCTTTTATGCAATACTTTTTGTTCTCAACATTCGGAAGTGAAAAGCAAGGATGTTATTTTCTAGAACAAGACTTTTGCCCTCCGAGTGTGGTGCTCACAATAAGTTTTACTGTGGATGTCTAAGTGCCGAGACTCCAGGGATTTGAACACAGTCCTCCAGATTGACATTCGGATTCAGTCTTGGGTGAATTCTGCATCGTCAGAGATGTTGTCTTTTGGATGAGAGGATAATCCATGGCCACTCGGGGAGTGCAGAAAAGTCCCACAGCACAGCTCAGCCGTAAAGTCATTATGGCATGGACGTAGTCTATTCTAGGAGGAGGAGGAAAAGGCAGTTTATCATCAAACTGCATATTTGTCACCATATAATGCCCTGAGATTCGTTTTCATACAGGCATTTATAGCAGAACAAAGAGGTACAATAGAATCAATGGAAAAACTACACACAAAGCCTGACAAACATCCAATGTGCAAAACAAGACAATCTGTGCAATTACTTACTTACTAAATAAATAAATAAATAAAGTGAGTAACTCTCCCCGCCCCCCTACCTCACCCCCAACTACACTGTGGAAACTGGAAATGGAACACAGGATCCCCACTCTATTTCAAACAAGAAAAAATCTGCAGATACTGGAAATCCAAGCAACACACACAAAATGCTGGAGGAACTCAGCAGGCCAGGCAGCAACTAAGGAAAAAAGTACAGTCGTCGTTTCAGTCAGAGACCGACAATGACTGTAATTTTTTCCATAAATGCTTCCTGGCCTGCTGAGTTCCTCCAGTATTTTGTGTGTGTTCCCCACTCTATTTGCTGTTCTAGGAGTTTCTGATCAAATTGTACAGTGAAATTCCTTCATTGCACTTTCAAACACTCTCAACAGGCTGTTAAGCACTTTGCAGTGCACTAGCTCGGGATGTAACACTGAAGAAATAAAATGGAGATAAGGGAACTGCAGATTTGTGGCACTGATTTGGACACTAGCCTCTCCCAACAACGGCCCCAGTTTTTTGTGAAGACTGTTCATGCCTTGTAATTTTTTTAAAAAATCCTGCAGTTATTTCAGAGGAGTGAGGGTGGAAATCCACAGTTGAGCAACAGTAGCCTATTGTTTAATATCCAAGGATAATACTTGCATGGCTTTGATCGCAAAGCCATAGAACATTTCCGTTCCTCCCAGCACACTTGAGAGGTCATTTTTTTAATGCTGTAAATCCCAAGGGTTTGTAAAGATTAGCTGTTGCCTAAATGAGAGGCTGTTTCTAATACACAAATTGGCCAATTCTGGACCTTGGATTCCAGACGGGGTTAACCCATATAGATTGGCCCTTTTGTTGCAGTATAGGATAAATGACAGAGTTCTCCACTGACTCATTGATTTCAGGTGAGGTAATTTCACCCCTCACTTGTTTGTATTTGAGAGCAATTCAGCCCCTCCCTGTACATTCCTCCTGTCAGTTGTGTAAGGTTGGGGGATGGCTGAATTTGAGGCTATTGGTTTAGAGGCAAGTAAGCAAGCAAACATCTGTGAGAAATATGCTGGATTCAAAGGCTTTGTGAAGCATGAACTGATGTGAAAAGACAACATGCTTCTATTTTAAAATGGTCTGATGGCAGACAAAGGACCCAGTTTTATTATTGAGCCTTTGTCCACCACCACCTGATTTGTGGGCCTTTGGCAATTAAGAAACAGGATCTTTTTCTCTGCTAGCTAGCTAAAAGCAGTACAAGAGCATTTACATCCTTACTTTTCATGAAAAGGCTAATGATGGTACATTATGAGGTGAAGATTTAGAACAGATTTTTAAAGTGCATCAGTTAAAAAATCAGCTTGAAGTCTAATTCTAAAAGAATTACATTGATGAGATGAGTACTTAAAGTTCGCTGCTATGGGAAATACAAATCTACTTTTGTACAAGGACTTTCAATTGATTCAGTAAAGGTGAATGCAGTTTGCAGTCCTAACAAACTGGTTCATGGGGTTATCAGGTTATCATTTATCCAGTGTTTAAAGGTTGTCTAAAGAATTAAATGGCAATATTCACACAGAAGTGGACCACTTGGGTCATGTGCTGGAAGCAGCTGTTCATAGTGAACAAGAAAGTGCAGTAAATTACCTTGGTTCTCGTATTTTTCTAATGCTTCCCTACTGTAATGCGTTCAAAGCACATTAAAACTTGCTGTAGCACATAGCCCTCACCTCCTGCACAGTGTCTTATTTGAGTATTTAAAGAAAATTCCAGTGTCAAATCTCTGCCTAATCTGAACATTTAAAACTCAGTGTGGATGTAGTTTCTAGGCACCTTACCTCTCGTGTTTTATTAGATGCCATTTTATATCTGTTAATACTGGTAAATAAAAAGAAACACTAGAGGTATTATTTGACTGGTTCTTTTTTCACAGACACAGAGATTCTACAGATGTGGGAAATCCATAGTAACACATAAAAAGTGCTGAAGGAATTTAGCACTTCAGGCAGCATCCATGGCAAGGAATAAACAGTTGACGTTTCGGTCCGAGACCTTCATCAGGACAGAAAAGGAAGGGGCCTTTCCCTCCCCTCCTCTCCACTCCACCTTCTTATTCTGGCTTCTTCCTCTTCCTTTCATGGATGCTGCCTGACCTGCTGAGTCTTCCCAGTATGATTTGAAACAAAATCAGATATTGCTGGAAACACTCAGCAGGTCAGGCAGCATCTGTGGAAAAAGAAGCAGAGACACAGTCATTGTTTTAATCCTGAGTGTCTTTATTGATTGTTTCTCTTTCCAAAGTTGCTACTTAACTTCCTGAATTGTATTTCTTTTTAACTATGATCCTTTAAACATTTAAACATAATCGTCCTTTTTGACAGAATGGTTTGATTGTAAGATGTGATTTTAATTTATTTGGAAGCTGCATGTCTTGGAGCATTAGAGACCAAATGGAAAGAGGTAAGTCAATTCACTGGTAAACAAAAATACGTAATGCAAATAGATTCAGTCATGTCACTCATCCTTTTGACATTGTGTTTGTCTTTGGCATCATTGATATAAGTTAATGTGGCAGCACCAGAATGATATCAAATATTTTTCCATTTCCTTTGCTTATTCAAAATCTCCCACTGCAGCTACAAATGCTAAAACTTAACCTATTGCTTTGTTTGTATACAGTGATGCAAACGTCATTGGCCTGCAGTATCCAGCTTTGTACACCTTTAAGACAATCCATATTGGGTCTGTCCACAAATTAATCTGTGTAATTTACTTTTGCCCCTGATATTTTTTCTATATTCCATGTCACACTTGTTTATCTATGTTGCATCTCATTGGTAAAACACCTCTATAGAGTATGATCTCAAAACAATTATTTTCTTTTTCTTGCTTAAGAATCAGTTTTATTACAACTTGTATCGTTAAGGACTTATTTGTAAATTAGTGCATTGAGAGGCTGAGGATGTCCACCCCACTGTAGTATTCATGAAACCGGAATGCAAAATCTGTGTTTTGCAACATCCCCACTATTTTTTTTGCACCTGTGCAAACCGACCGTTGCTCTGAGCAGGAAATTTTTACATGGCCTGAAAACTGGATGGCATTTTATAAGTTTTATTTTGTAATATGTATACTGTGAATATTTAGAATGAAAACTGAAAAATCACATACTTTTTTATTTATTTATTGAAGGGTGTAGTGAAATACAGTACAACAAAGAAGATTCTTCACATTTCGTAAGCCCTTACTCGTCTGTCTTTATTCCAGCTGCACGGCAACAAAGGCTACGTGCGCAGGAGCATTTCAGTTACTGTACAGCTGTGCACCCACGCAGCTTAGAGAGAACGGTACTGCTGAAATTCAGTTGGAGTACAGCGTTTTTTGCCTTTATGATTGAGGTGGTAAACAGAGTCACTGTGTTTTCTCTGACACTTTTTATGCCATGTTGCTAAACTAAATATTTTTGTTCCCAGTGTTCAGTGCAAAATGTACTCGCAGCTAATGCTATTAAAATAGATTATCTGCTTATAATATCAATATTTGTGTGAACTTTTGTGTGAGTTGGCTGTCCCTTTTATTTCAGTTACTAATTATCCAAAATATCTTGGTAGCTGTAAAGCTTTGAGCTGATGAGCATTGTTTTTAAAGAAACAACACCTTTCCAGAAAATACATACAATCAAGAAGCCATCATAGAAGTGTTAACTACCTTGTAAGTTATGCAGCAGACTCTGCAATTCTTTCTTATAATGACATAGAATGCTGTTTGCCCCATTAAGACCATGCAGACTCGAAGGGGAGCAATCCCATTGGTCTTATTCCCTCCCTTTATTTCTCTATACTCTCTCTCCCTTGCCTGCCAACACCTGTTTGATTTCTTGTACATTAACCTGCATCATAGATTAATATAGTAGGTAATCAACTATCCTGCAAACTTTTAAGTTCAGAGTAAATTTATTATCAAAGTATGTGTTGAATATGTCATCATATACTATAGTGAGATTCATTTTCTTGCAGGGGAACAGAGAAATACAATAGAGTTAATGAAAAGTTACACAGACTGACAAACAACCAATGTGCAGAAGAACACAAACTGTGCAAGTAATAAAAATAAGAAAATAAATAATTCGATTTGTAGAACCTTGAAAGTGAGTCGATATGTTCAGAGTTGAGGTGAATGAAGTTATGCATGTTAGTTCAAGAGCTTGATAGTTGAAGGGCAATAACTGTTCTTGAACCTGGTGGTGTGAGATCTAACACTCCTGTACAGTACCTCCTGCCCGATGGTAGTAGTGAGAAGAGAGCATGGCCTGGATGGTGGTGGGGGTGGGTTCTTTGTTGAAGGATGCTGCTTCTTGTGTCCTTGCAGGTGTGCTCAATGAATAGGAAAAATGATAGGGGAGTGCTTGGGGGAAACCCACATGCTCATGGAGACAATGTGTAAAGACTGCATCAGAGATCAAACACGAACCCTGGTTCTTGGAGCTTAGGAGGCAGCACTGACTGCTGTGCCCTGTGGTTATGTTCACAGGTACCTATGGAGTGACACGCTGACTGAGTCTGATGCATGGTTAAGATTCTGTGCTACGTGGAGTCTTAACCATGCACCAGAGACAGACAATGGAGAAAGGAGCTGGCTTGGAGTATATTAAAGAAAATTGCTAAATAAAATTGTGATTGAAAGTAGGCCAAAAACAAAGACAGGCTTAAGCAAACAGTTGTAGAACTTTACGAAGCCATCACTCTACTGTGTAATGATTTAATTATAGGACTGCAGATGGTTCTACGTCTAGATTTGTCAGATCAAGTTGAATATTAAGTAGCTACACAGACACAGTGAGAAATACAGGATGGTGGAGCGAATGAGTCTGGCTAACCACACACATGAGAAAGATGCCAACATAGTGTCAGTTATAGACAAGTAGCCAAAGAAAGGACAAACTTACATGGGAGTATTATTTTGGCCTTAAACAATGCCAAAGCATGTTTCAAATAAATGATCACTTTGCAGTGGCTACAAACATTTGACTTACTAACAAATCTGCTTCCAACACCCCATTTAGGCAGTTGTTTACAGAATGACACAATATTGACATAATGCAACATTTTTCCTCTTGGATTTTTTTTGGACCATCGCCTTCCATTTATGTCCTCTATAATTGCTCTTGCTCTGTAGACTTGGTTTCCCTCTATCTGTTCTTTCGAAGCCCCTCATAATTCTGAGACATCTCACCATTGCCTTCACGACCCAGAAGTCTAACCCATCTGAAATAGGGTGAATTCTTATGGGACTTGATGGAGTGGGATAATGTTTTCCCTGGCTACAGTGTCTGGAACCAGGGGCCACAGTCTCAAATTAAGTTGTCAGGCAGTAATGACTGAGGAGAGAAGAGCTCTTCCTCTAGATGGTAGTGTGTCTAGAACTGTGTACCTAAATGGACATTTGAAGTTGAATTGCCGAGTATATTGAATACAAAATCTTGGGTGCCACTGTAGCAGAGCGGTTAGTGTGAAGCTATTACAGTTTGGGGCATTAGAGTTCAGAGTTCAGTTCCGATGTCATCTGTAAGGAGTCCATATGTCCTCCCATGGAATGTATGGGTTTTCTCCTGGTCCTTCTGTTTCCTACCACAGTCCACAGGTAGGTTAATTGGTCATTGTAAATTGTCCCATGTTTACTTATGGCCATTATACTGCTAAACTCAGATGTAGATGGTTTCTTCAGTGCTGTTTCCATAAAAATTTAGTTTTACCAGTCTGGGCTGTTAGCCCTGAGCTAAACACCTGAATCTGGACAACTGATGAACCACTCTTTGTCTGGTCTCTACCCTTTGACCTGTTTGGCATAGGTGAACCTACCAAGAGCTAAAGCACAAGGCTCTGACTCCAGCAAGCTGAGTTGTCCGGATCATTGAGGCATGCAAGCCTCCAAAGCACAACAAGGTTGTGGTCCTTATGGAGAGTCCTGTGTTTAGGCTAGGGTTAAATTGGGGGTTGCTTGGCAGTGCGGCTTGAAGGGCCAGAAAGGCTTGTTCCGCGCTGTTTCTCGAAATAAAGATCAAATAAAAACAAAAGTGGGCAGAACTTTAGGTATTCCGGCATCCAATATGAAACAACAGCTCACCACTGTCCCCGTCAGATTCCTTCCACCAAACTTATTTTGAATCCAGTTCTTTAACTCATCCTGGATCCTATGTGATCTCACTTTCCAGACTAGTATATCATATGGGACCTTGTCAAGAGCCCTGTTAGTGTTCATTGTGGCTATTAGTCGAAAGCCTTCCTGAAGTCTGAAAGGAACAAGTGCTACACCTGCCCTTACACTTCCTCTCTCACCACCATTCAGGGCCCCAGACAGTCCTTCCAGGTGAGATGACACTTCACCAGTGAGTCAGCTGGAGTGATATACTGCTCCCAGTGCAACCTTCTGAATATTGATGAGACCCGACGCAGACTGGGAGACCATTTTGCTGAATACCTATGCTCTGTCTGCCAGAGAAAGCAGGATCTTCCAGTGGCCACACATTTCAGTTCCATGTCCCATTCCCATTCCGATGTCTATCCATTGCCTCCTCTGCTGTCAAGATGAAGCCACACTCAGGTTGGAGGAACAACACTTTACATTCCGTCTGGGCAGCCTCCAACCTAATGGCATGAACATTGATTTCTCTAACTTCCATTAATGCCCCACCTCCCCCTCGTACCCCATCCCTTATTTATTTATTTTTTTTTTCTCTCTTTTTTTCTCCCTCTGGCCCTCCCACTAAACTCCTTGCCTGCTCTCCTTCTTCCTCTGGGGTCCCCTCCCCCTTCCTTTCTCCCTAGGCTTCCCATCCCATGATCCTCTCCCTTCTCCAGCCTTGTATCCCTTTTGCCAATCAACTTTCCAGCTCTTAGCTCCATCCCTCCCCCTCCTGTCTTCTCCTATCATTTCGTATCTCCCCTCCCCCTCCCGCTTTCAAATCTCTTACTATCTCTTCTTTAAGTTAGTCCTGACGAAGGGTCTCGGCCTGAAACGTGGACTGTACTTCTTCCTATAGATGCTGCCCACCAGCTCTTGGTGCTGAGAGTAATCCTGCTGAAAACATCAGACACTCTTCCTCGCATCGATACTTACCAAAAGGATCCCCCATCCTCTCTCCCCAAACCCCACTTCCTGGCACCTTTGCATTTTAACCTAATGATGAATGTAGGAACCTTGGTCCACACAGGAAAACCCTCACACAGCAGCAGTTTATCTTACTGTTAGTGCTATTTTGTTAATATAAAACAGTGACTGGTACAGTTTTTACATCTCATTAATACAAAAACAATGAAGAAACATACATTTTGGTGTGTAGACATTTTGAAAGTTTGTAACCATACTGGAGAGCAGCATGTTATCTGTGATCAGGATATGCTTTTGTTGCTTAACAGTGCACTACAGGCCAGCTGCTTGATCTCAACAATTTGTTACATAGAAGACAATATTTTAGTACTTGACTCTTAGGGAATGTGAGATTGACAGTGTCCAGTTTGAGGAAAAACAAAACAAAAGTGGATTTCAAGGATAACTGACAGAGCTTTTTGTGAAGAGAAAATTGATCAGGAGGCAGATCAGACCAGTCATCGTCATGTAGTTGTGTAGCTGTGAAGAGCGTATTTAGTCAGCAGGAAGTTTGTGCTTTGAATAAGCCCCATGTGACATGAAGAGGCATCTCCGCTTTTAATTAAGTTAGGAGTAGTCAATTCCCAGGAGAAGTAACTCCATTCTAATCAGATCCAGAGAGGATATTCAGGCTCTGAATATGACCAGTCAAACCCTAATTATCTTCTTTTTAAAAACTAAATGAATAAATTTGTGTGGAAAGGGATGCAAATCACTGGGGGGAAAGCTGGCAATTCTAGAATTTGTGTCAGTACTCCCAATGCATTCTGTTTGTAGTCTGAGTAGATGGCTCTAGGGATGTTTGTTTTGTCATCTTTATGCCTATTGACTCTTGAGGCAAGGTCTTTAGTCTAGACCCAGATGTTCCACATGGTTGACAGATTACTATTTAATTTATGCTTTTGACTGTCAGAGCTGTTCTGGTGCAGAAGCATTAGAGTGTGGATGTCATACAGCTGGGAGCTGCAGTCGGGTGCTACACGATGAGACCATGAGGAATGGGAGCATAAGTTATCCGTGTGCTCGCTCAAGTCTACAGTGCTGTTAATAGAAAAACAGTAGATAAAATTATCTCTTAAGGCTTGATCTGTCTTGGTGTGAGCAAAGCTGAGATACATAATTCTCAAAGTCATGGAGTCCTACAGTAGAGATTAGGGTCCATCACCCATGTCATTTTTGCTGATCTTACCCCCTCCCCCCCCCACGCTTATCCTATTTGCCTGCACCAGGTTCATATCCTTCTATTCCTTCCCTATTGTCTTGCCTTGTCTTGTCCATACTGCACCAACAGCTGCTGCTGGGCTATAAATGTGCAGGAGCAGTGTGAGGTTAAGTGCCTTGCTCAAGGACACAACACGCTGCCTCGGCTGAGGCTCGAACTCGCGACCTTCAGATCACTAGTCCAACGCCTTAGCCACTTGACCACGCGCCAACAAACACTGTTCAGTGTTTGTATAAATGTAATGATTATATCTTATTCCACTACCATCTCTGGTGGTGAGTTCCAGGTAGCAACCTCTTTGAGTGAAACAAGTCTCCCCTCGAGTCCTTTTATTTCATCTTAAACCTATGCACTCTTGTTTTTTGTAACACTTCTATGATTAGATCTTGAACTTGCCCATCAGTAGAAATAGTTTCCTTACACTCTGGATTTTTACGTTAATATTCTGAAAACATCAGTAAGCATTCTATATTGTTTCTCTTAGACCACAAGATACAGGAGCAGAATTAGGTCATCAAGTGTGCTCTGCAAGGTTAGTGCTCTCAGGATCATTCCTGTAAATTCACTCTGCTGTCCCAACAAATACAATATTTCCCTTGTGAGGAATGGAGTCTAGAAATGATCTGAATCATGTCAACAGTTCTCTTGGTAGGCAGTTTTGAAAACAAGGTCAGGTAAGTCTGTTTCCACAGATGCTAATCTTCTGTGTCTGACACCCCTCATTTCTGGTAGTAGCATGAGATTGAAGTCTGAGTGTGTGATCAATGTGAATGCACATCTGTTATTTCATTTTCTGATGCTATATTTGAAAAGAGCCTTATCGATGTTGAATGTGTATGAGCTTCGGCTTGAATACTGGGCTATATTGTCTGGCCTAGTTGCTGGATGTTGGAGTCTCTGTTATGTGTGCAGTTGTAAATTGGCATAGTAGACACTGTCTATGAGTCATAAGGTAAGCAAGAAACTGTGGGAAATGGAAGGGTTTATGTTGGCTGCAAGAAAATCAAAAATACAACCTGCAAATACTGAAAATATTAACATTAAAAGCATATTTTCCATGCTTAACTGAAGCATTCTTCAAGAGTGTGGTTACTGAAATTAATTGGAGTGGTGGCCTCATTGGCGTGAATTCAGTGAATTTGGCGTGTAAATGGGCAAGGTAAGAGGTGGGAAGTGAAATAGTAATATGATTGGAAAATCGGCCAAGTGGCAGCCAAGTGTTGTAGTGAATGGTTGTAAAGTCATCATCATGTCTCGAATTGACTGTCTGAAAGTGCAGAATGTTGCAGTCCTTATTGTTCCATGTATATAGCCATTCTGTAGCAATCAGTAGTAAAGACCTGATTTTTGAAATACATATAAATGATCTGGCGTAATTTCCAAATTAGGCCCATACGATTTGCACGGCAGCTACGCAAGGAATTGTAGAGAGTTGTGGACATAGCTCAGTACATTGTGGAAACCAGCCTACCCTTCATATACTCTGTTACACTTCTCGCTGCCTTGGTAAAGCAGCCAGCAGAATTAATGACCCCTCCCACCCCAGACATTCTCTCTTCTCCCCTTTCCATTCGGGCAGAAGATACAGAAGCCACTAGGTTTTGTATTTTCTAGTACCACAAGGCTCACGGACAGCTGTAACCAGACTCTTGAATGGACTTATATGTTCTTGAAGATAAGATTGATTCTTGACCTTGCTATCTACCTTGTTATGGTCTTGTATTTTATTGGTTGCCTGCACTGCACCTTTTCAGTAGCTTTTACACTTGATTCCTTGATTCTGCATTGTTATAATCCTAAGATGTAGGAGCAGAATTAGGCCATTTGGCCCATCGTGTCTGCTCTGCCATTCAATCATGGTTGATCCTTTTTTTCCCTTCCTCAGCCCCAGTCCCTGGCCTTTCCCCCATAACTTTTGATGCCGTGCCGAATCAAGAACATATTAATCTTTGCCTTAAATACACCCAACGACGTGTGCAATGATAATGATAAATGATATGTAA
The DNA here is from genome assembly GCF_030028105.1 of Mobula birostris. Lineage (NCBI taxonomy): Eukaryota > Metazoa > Chordata > Chondrichthyes > Myliobatiformes > Myliobatidae > Mobula > Mobula birostris. The sequence goes on along the minus strand of NC_092374.1, from coordinate 13,119,453 downwards.
ATATGTAAAGTATGTAATTGATTAAAAAAAAGGGTATAAAGGGAATTGGGTTTCTGGGAAGGAATATGAGGTGGAGGCTTAAACAGCTATGGTCTCAATGGTGCAATAGGCATTAGGGGCTGAATGGCTACCTCTTCCTGTCCTTTACCTTATTACATGTGTTGATGGAATGAGGGTGAGAGGGCGGGGGAAGAGGGAAGAGAATAAAATTGAGCTCTACTTGTGTCAAATTTTCTTTGTACATGTGCTGCAACTTCAGCAGTTTGGCAGTCACAGCAACTTTTATAGTCCTGCCAACAGTTGAAAAATTCTTCATTCATGTCTACGTTTCAGAATCCTTCCTTTTAGAAGGTATGAACTCTACATGTGCCAGATGGCAGCATGCAAGTACAATTCTTTAATTCTTCTTGGGAAGCAATGATTTTGTCTCTTTTTTTTAAATGGTTGGCCAGGAGAGACTTGACGGCTGTAATAGGATCTGAACTTACTCCATTTTGAATTCTGAGACACATGGGAGAAGTTTGGGGCTGTTGGACTGGCGGTGACTTCTCATTTGGCTGGTGGTGACTTACTTTCTGTTGTGCAGCAGTTTGTTTTGGCAGCTGAGTCAAGTCAGATGTCATACTTTCAACTCAAGTAAAGCAACAATAAAAATGCAGAATTATGTGCTAACTTGGCTCTGGTGTGATGCTGTAGATCATAAGTAAATGTACTTTGAAATACGAGCAAGGACTACCTTGAACCTGTTAAGGAAGCAAGGAATAAGTAAGGAACAAGAATTGACTTTATTCACCATATACATTTACATGTGTTAGGAATTTGCTGTGGTATGTTGGCATGACATGCAACAAGAAACAACAGTATTGAACAATTACAAAGAATTAAATAAAATATAAGTTGGAGTTTAAAGGATGGATATGGCATAAAACGTGCATAAATATATGAATGCTAGCATGTATTTACAATGTAAACTATATTATAAAAAGGGCTTTAAAGTGTTTACAATGTAGTACAATGACTGCAGTAACAGATAGAAGGGGGTGAGGATAACTAGAATGGTTGATCAGATAAACTGCCTGGGGAATATACTTTAAGATGGTGTGAAGATTTTGTTTTAATAGCCCAGAAGGGAGCTTTTGGGGGAAAAAGCAGTTTGCAGGGTGGGTAGTGTCTGCAATGTATTTTCCTACCTGCTGCTTTTGTCCTTGGCACGTACAAGTCCCGTAGTGATAGAAGACTGCAGCCTATGACTGAATGGTTGATCAGATTAACTGCTTAAATGTTAACTGACTAAAGGAGAGAAAAGCTGTGGTGTTTTTCTGCTCTTGCCTAGCACTAGTTATTTTCCATATTTCTTCGTCCTCTTCCACCAACATTATCTGCCATCACCCACACATTCCTTCCACTGGATCCCATGCCCCCACCAACCCTCCCTTATTTGGTTCTGTGCTCCACCTTCCTATCGTATCAGATCCCATCATCTGAACTCTTTGTTGTGTCACCCATAACCTCCTGGCCTCTTGCTATTCCTGCTTTCATTTCTTCCATGTGCCTATCACCTTCCTCACCTTGATCCACCTATTGCCTGCTCTTGCTCCAAACCTCCTCCTCCTTTTTCATACTTGCCCTTTTCCCTCTATGTGTCTGCTGCTCCCAGACTCCCCCATTATAGGAAATATCCTCCCCATATCCACTCTATCTAGGCCTTTCAATATTCTATAGATTTCAATGAGATCCCCCCTTATTCTTCTAAACTCCAGCATGTACACACCTAGAGACATGAAACACTCCTTGTACATTAACTTTTCATTCCCAGGATCATTCCAGCTTCTATGTCTGATGGTCTTAGCTTTTAGTCCTGATGACGGATCTCAATCTGAAGTGTCATTTGCCTATTTCTCTCCACAGATGCTGCCTAACCTGAGTTCCTGCAGCAGATTTTTTTTCTCTGTGCTCCAGATTCCAGCATCTGCAGTCTCCTGTGGTTTCATTTCTTTTTGGCTGTCTACTTTCTCACCAAGGCCCTGTGGTGTAATGTTAACGGCAGGTGCCAGTACTGCAAGTGTTGACAGTAACCTATAATTTATCATTAAGGAAGTTAGTAAGTACCTTCAGAAATTGAGTCTACAATTTTTATTTGCAAGCTGAGAATCTGTTTCAGTGTTTGTCCCATTTTTTGCTGTCACTGCTGTGATTTTTCACACCAACTTGTAAGGCTAGAGAACATGTGAATTTGTGGTTCATTGCTGCCCCTATTTAGCATAGCATGCCCTCACTTTCACTGACACTGTGATTTTTTTTTGTAGGGCTTTCTACTTTAAGTTGCATTTCTACAAATGAGTAAAGTGCTTATCCTGAGCTGTGCTTGCAAAACAACCGCAGTGCCCACACAGTGAGATTTCTCTCAGTAATGAGGTTTTTGTGGTTATGAAGCTGGGTGTGGGGCAGAAGGTATTAGCGCACGGTGGCTCTGACATCCGCCATCATGAAGTGCTTCAAAAGATTGGTCATGGCATGAATTAACTCCAGCTTTTCAGACAACCTCAACCCACTGGTCTACAGTCGATGCCATCTCCCTGGCCCTATACTCTTCTTTGGAGCATCTGCACAGTAAAAACTATTGCTTTTATTGTCTTCAATACAACATTGCATTTGCTGGAGTTTAGAAGAATCGCAGGGGGAACATCAATGAATCCTACTGAATATTAAAAAGGTTAGAAAGAGTGAATATAGAGAGGATGTTTCCAAGGGTGGGGGAAGTCTAGGACCAGAGGGCACAGCCTCAGAATAGAAGGATGTTCCTTCAGAATGGAGATAAGGCATTTCTTTAGAGGGAGGATAGTGAATCTGTTGAATTCATTGCCACAGACTGCTGTGGAGTCTCAGTCATTGTGCACATTTGAAGTGGAGGCTGATAGGTTCTTGATTAGTAGGGCCATCTAAGATTATGCAGAGAATGGAGTTAAGAGGGATAATAAGTCAGTCATGATGGAATGGCAGAGCAGACTTGATGGGCCAAGTTTCCTAATTCTGCTCTTAAGTCCTATAATCTTGTAATTCTTAGCAAACTCATCTCCAAACTCTTAAACCTGGGATTCAGCACCTCCCTTTGCAACCGGATCCTGAATTTCCTGACCAACAGACCACAGTCAAGGAAAGGCTGCAAAACCTCCACCACAGTTTTCCTCAACAATTCCTCAATAGAGTAAGGCTATGTCCTTGCTCTACTCCCAATACACTCACAACTGCTGGACCAGAATTGTATTCTTGGTGCTTAGTTGGGTAGGTCTTGAGGCCATGAATGGCTTTAATAGCACTGAAGAACTCTGTCATGGCTGTCAGTGAATTTGTGAAGACTTTGGAACCCAGAACCTGCTGCCTGTGTAGCTTTTGCATGTTCTTCCTGTGACCTCATGGATTTCCTCTCAGAGTTACCAGTGCCACACAAATGCCATCTTTTCAGCACTTGACCAATAATAAAGTCTGTGTTTTACAATTTTGGATGAAAGCAAGGATGACCATTTCAACCAGAGCTAGGCAGCCATTTTACAGTGAGGATGGTTCTCCTGGCTATGAATGGAAAGGCTGGGTCACATTCTTACACTCTCAGCTTCTCTAATTACTGGTAAAATTCCCTTCGCCACCTACCAGCCCCACAGTGACAGGCAAATTCAGCCCCTTACAGTTCTATGGATTCTCCGACTACCAGCAGAGTTGGAACATAGAGGATTTAGATGAGAACTATCGTAACTGTGAAATTTCTTTCCAGGGTGTTGGAGGGCAAGTTGCTGAACATTTAATGAGGGTCTAGAATAAGAATTTTTTTATTCTGTCTGCCTCACATCACTCATTTACTCTCCACTCTTAACTATAAGCAATGAACGACAGCCTATTATTGCACACAATACCCAAGGGGAGACTGTCCACCAACATTTAAAAAATCTACATGGACATTTCTATTGCACTGCTTTCAGAGTGCACCACCCAATTACACTCATGTGATTAATTAACCCTTTTAAATGTGGAGGGAACCAGAACACCCGGAGGAAACCCACATGGTCACAGGGAGAACATACAAACTCCTTATGTACAGTGGCTGAATTGAACCCAGGTTGTTAGCGTGTAATGGCGTTACACTAACCTCTATCAGTTTTATCGACACAAAATTCAAGGAGTAGGGGAAAGAGCAGAATACTGCTAATCGTGCTGGGGATCAGTTCTGATCACATCCAGTGATGGAGCAGGCTTTGGGACTGAATTGTCATCTCCTGTTCCTATTTTTTCACATTGATGTTTTTAAAATAGGCTTTGGAATCTGTGGATCAAGATTCAACATGTCAGAAGTGCAATAGAGATATCCAGCTAGGTTTTTAAAATGTTGGTGGACAGTCACCCTTTGGGTATTGTGTGCAATAATAGGCTGTCATTCTTTGTTTATAGTTAAGAGTGGAGAACGTGAGAGTGACGTGGGCCAGACACAATAAAATTCTCATCTAAGCAAGCTGCAATAAAAATAAGTTTGGGTAGCTCTTGCCGAGATTACATTGTTAAACCTCTGAACTGAGATGACCATTTGTGGGTGGCATGGTAGCGCAGCAATTAGCGTCACACTGTTACAGCAGCAGCGACCTGCATTCAATTCTGCTAACACGAGGAAATCTGCAGATGCTGGGATTTCAAGCAACACACATAAAAGTTGCTGGTGAATGCAGCAGGCCAGGCAGCATCTCTAGGAAGAGGTACAGTCAACGTTTCAGGCCGAGACCCTTCGTCAGGACTAATTCTGCTGCTGTCTGTAAGGAGTTTGTATGTTCTCCCTGTGAACACAGGTTCCTCCGCGTGCTCTGCTTTCCTCCCACATTCCAAAGACATACGGGTTAGTAAGTTAATTCGTCACATGGGTATAAGTGGGCGGTGTGGGCTCATTAGACTGGTAGGGCCTGTTATCGTGCTGTATCTCTAAACAGAAATAAATAAATATGCCGCAAGAGTACTGCCAGTTTACTCATAACTAATGCAGTGCATTTAGGAACAGGAGCCAAATAAAATGTTTAAACAGGGTACTTTGTAGTTGTGTTAACATCTGCCTGTTGGGTGGAATGAAATTTGATAATTAAGTAAATCCAGTAAAAGAGCAACATATATTGGAGGGCTGCAGGAGCATTGCCTGAATACCAGCAGCAAGCTGTTACCTTCCTTTACAAGCTGAAGTGCATTTTTATTTTGTTTGGGGGTAGGGGTTGTGGCAATAGTTGGGTGGTAGAATACTGATTAGTTTCAGAGCCTTTGAAACACCCCAGGAGAAAGTAGATAATGCCAAAGGAATAGAACTTTTGCTAAATGTTATTAAAACACAAAAACAGACTTGTTTCAAAAATGGCATTTGAAGTAATTAGAAAAATATCAGCCCAAATTAGCTGATCTTAAATTTAATTGGTGTTGCTCAAGAGATTTAATTGAACATCTGTCTAGAAGATTAACACATGAGAACCATCCTGATTCAGTTGCTTGTGTATTAGAGCTCAAAAATTGTATAGTTGCCTTTGTATTTTCAGACACACTGATTTGCTGCAGGGCCTTATTAAAATGCTGCATGGGCCATTGGAAGAGCAGTAGAAAATAAAGGCTTGAGACCAATTCCATAAAGTTGTTGTGCTTTAATTGCATGTGTAAAGAGTCAGGAGCAGCAGTGAAAATAGTCTGTGCCCCCCTGTTAACGTTGAGTTCCACCAAAAGAATGAACTAATTAGAGAAGTTTTTTTTGGGACATTTGTTACTGAGGAATCCATTCCTTATTGCAGGTGATAGTGAGGTGTCATTTTGAGCCATTGTAATTATAGTGAAGGTAGGGAGTTCCAGGATTTAGACCCACTGATGAAATGGGCAATATATTTCCAAGTCAGGCATTTTTTATGCCATGGATCAATGCCATGGATCAATACCATGAAACAAGGGGTCTGTGAACTCCAGGTTGGGGAATCCCTGTTCCAAGTCTTGATGCTGTGTGATTTGGAGGAGAACCTTCACGAGGGATGTTCCTGTGCATGCGCTGCCATTGTCCTTGGTGGAGGTTTCAGGTTTGTTAGGTACTGTGAGGGCAGCATAGGTGAATAACCAGTGTATTTTCATGCTACAAACTACAGCCTGTGTGGTGCATTGATGTTCGGGGCAATGAATATTTATTGTGACAGATGGGATGCTGTTCCTTCAAGCCATTTCATCCTGGTTAGTGTTGAGCTTTCCATGAGTTGTTTGCGAGCTGTAGCTCAAAGGCACAGATAGAGCGGATGTGCAGAGGATGTTTCCAATAGTGGGAGAGTCTAGGATCAGAGGGCACAGCCTCGGAATACTTCCCTTTAAACAGAGATAAAGAATTTCTTTAGCTAGAGGGTGGTGAATCTGGAATTCTTTGCCACAGGCAGCTGTGGAAGCCAAGTCATTGGGTATATTTAAAGCCCATGTTGATGAGATCTTGATTAGTAAGGGCGTCAAAAGTTATTGGGAGAAAGCAGGAAAATGTGGTTGAGAGTATAATAAATCAGCCAAGATTGAATGGCAGAGGAGACTTGATTGTCCAAATGGCCTAATTCTTCTCCTATATCTTATGTTATCTTAGCTATCCTGCCTTCTATCCTGTAGGAAAGGCTTTGGAATATTAGAAAATGAGGCACTTGGATCTGATTTTGTAACTGCAGTGTTAATGTGGCTGGTCCATTTGAGTATCTCGTCCACGGTGTACACCAAGGTGTTGATGTTGGAAGCTCTGTACTGGTAATACTGTTGAGTATAGATCTTTAGATGGTTTTTAATTGGATAGACAATTGCTCTGTACTTCTATGTTCAGAATGTTAGGCTCCATATCTGTAGATTTTGTTGCATGCAGTTTAGAGTAATTTATTTTCTGAGGAGGTATGGATGGAATTGGAGCAATTTCTTGCAATTCTCTGATGGGAAAATGAAGTGTTCTGTAGGATTAGTTATTTCGTCTGCTCAGTTTGAGATTTCCATGGAATTCCATGCCTGAATATTGACTGCAAACTACAACCCATGTTCTCAGTATTATTTAGACTCAGTGGCCTCTTCATTAGGTATGCCTCTACACCTGCCTATTAATTAATGTAAATATCTAATCAGTCAATCACGTAGCAGCAACTCAGTGCATAAAAGCATGTAGATATGGTCAAGAAGTTCAGTTGTTGTTCAAACCAAACATCAGAATGGGGTAGAAATGTGATATAAGTGACTTTGATCATAGAATGATTGTTGGTGCATTATGGGGTGGTTTAAGTATCTCAGAAACTGTTGATTTCCTGAGATTTTCATGCACAACAGTCTGTAGCATTTACAGAGGATGGTGCAAGAAACAAAAACATCCAGTGAGCGTTTGTTCTATGGGCGAAAATGCATTGTTACTAAGAGAGGTCAGATGAGAATGACCAGACTGGTTCAAACTGAGAGGCAGGCAACAGTAACTCAAATAGCCAGGTGTTAGTGTGCAGGAGAGCATCTCTGAACGCATAACACACCATACCTTAAAGTAGATGGGCTACAGCAGCAGAATGCCACACCGGGCTCCATTTAGTGACCATTAAGTGTATTATTTATTTTTTATTTGTCTTCTTTTGCACAATGGTTGTTTGTCAGTCTTTGTGTGTAGTTTTTCATTGATTCTGTTGTACTGTGAATGCCCGTAAAAATGCATCTCCAGGTAGTGTATGGTGACATATATGGTACGTATTTTGGTAAGTTTATTTTGAACTTCATACTTCGAAAATCACCCAAATTAAAATCATAACTTGCACACATTCTTCAACCAAAAAAGAAGCCTGTCAAAATATTGAATGTATCAGCTTTTGAATTGGCATGACAGATCCCTCATGAAATCTCCACTCCCATCTCTTGAATTACTGCGCACGGTTGTTTGACACAGGGTTATCAACTGGGGATAGTTTTCTGCAGGGTTGATCATGTGATGTTTGTTCATGTCTGACCCTTTGACATTTGGCCCAGGCCTGCACAGTGCTATTGTGTTTACCTCAGTTGATCGTGTCATTTATCACAATGGAGCAGTGAAACATTTGTGTTAGTGAGATGAATTGCGATGTGAGGTATAAACAAAAGGTGGTATTGGGTTGCTGCTGAATTTATTTTCGTTGTGAATAGTGAACCTTCTACACTCAAAATGACTTTATCCACATTCTGATTTTCTGGAATGCTTTATGTTCTTTTTGCTTTATTTACTTCTCTTCCCCCTACCCCACCACCCTCCACCTGACCCCAGTGTTTCCTGTGTTGGGCATTGCAGTATTTGAATTCTTTTTTAGCCAGTATTGGTTGTTGTTGGCGTGCATGGACAAGATATGGCCACACGTGCTGTAAATCTTTGTAGGATGGCACAGTAGTGTAGCATTTAGCATAATGCTTTACAGCACCAACTGTAAGATTGGGATTCGATTTTTGCCACTGTCTGTAAGAAGTTTGTGCATTCTCCCCGTGACCATGCGGTCTTCTTCCAGGTGCTCTGGCTTCCTCCTACATTCCAAAGACGTACAAGTTATGGTTAGTAAATTATAGTTATGCTATGTTGGTGCTGGAAAAGTGGCGATTTTTGCAGGCTGTCCAGCACAACCTTCACTGATTTGATTTGACGCATACATTGCGGTTCGTTGTATATTGCAATGTATATGTGATAAATAAAGCTGATCTCTTTAATCTCTCCTTTGCCTACTGATTGACTGAGTTTTTCTTATTGTGTCAGTCCACAATGATGTCTGTGTGGACAAGAGTGGGAGAGGAATACTGGATTATTTGGAGTACCCATGGAAAATCCCAGTGTTTTAGCAACTTTCCTTTGTGTCCTTCAGCATAGCACCTGCTTTACTCCACAAGCTGAGAATGCCAACACACTTTTCGTCCCTCTTCCCTCTGGGAGAAGGCTCGGGAGCTTGAAAACTTGTACAGCCAGATTTGGGAACAGCTTCTTTCCAACTGTGATAAGACTGCTGAACGGATCCTGACCCGGATCTGGGCCGTACCCTCCAAATATCCGGACCTGGCTGTCGGTTTTTTTGCACTACCTTACTTTCCATGTTTCTATTTTCTATTTATGATTTGTAATTTAAATTTTTAATATTTACTAATTTTTACTATTTTTAATATTGAATATTTGTAATCCAGGGAGCAGGAAGCGCAGAATCAAATATCGCTGTGATGATTGTACATTCTAGTATCAATTGTTTGGCAACAATAAAGTATAAAGTATATGTTCTAATAACCCCCTCCTTTCTCGTCTTCACAATGTCTTCAGTGTCACAGCCTATTATGTTCTGAGTGCTGTTTTAATAGAGGAATTTTATGGCCATTTTGTTGCATATAAGAGTATATGATCTACCTAGAACAGGAAACAATCTGCTATTCTGTGATCTGCAAGGCAAACTCACAAATTGCAACATGATAATGGCTGGATAATCTTCATCCATTGATACAAGTGATAAATGTTGGCTAAGTATTTGGGAGAACTTCTGAATTCCTGTGTTCTTAGTGGAAGTGAAAATAGGATGTCTCTCCTACCTGATGTTGAACGTGAGAAGCAGGTACATCTAATCAACGGAACTACTATGCAGAGACCTGTCAATCAGGCCATGAGAGTTTAACAGAGACATGAGAAACAGCAAATGCCGGAATCTGGAGTAACAAATAATCTGCTGGAGGAACTCAGACTGAGCAGCATATCTGGGGGTGGGAGTGAATTGTCAATGTTTCAGTTTGAAATTCTGCACCAAATCCTGCATACAGTTTTTTTGACCCATGTCGACAATTCCTTTCTTCCTCACAGGTGCTGCTCGGCTTGCTGAGGTTCTCCACCAGATTGTTGAATGCGAGTTTATGGGATGGAACAGCAGCTAAGAAATGTAAATTTAAGTAATTGCATTGGGAATAGATAGCTAACATTATTAATGAGGAAATCTGCATTCCTTGCCTGTTCTGGCTGGCAAATGATTCCCTGACTTGATATTGTTGTTGACTCTTGTATGGTCTTGCAGCCACTCAGCTGAAAGGCATTTAAGACTTTAGATATATATGCTGCTGTAGCCAGTGTTGTCCCCATCTCAGTAATAAATACTGAATCAATTTAAATGTTTATCTTTAACAATGTCCCCACAATAGTGGAAGCAGTGCTGAAGTCACTACAGTTGGACTGAACCATAACCTTGTCAGTTGGCCAACCCACTAAGTCAAGCTAACACTGCATGTTTAACCTCTGGACAAACTAGGCAGTGGTAGCATAGGCTTTTCTTACTGTGATGACTGAGAATCATTTTGACAAAAGCCATTCTAATTTTTTTTTGCTCGCTTTGGTGCACTTTGCAACTCCCCCCAGCCTTGGGGAGGCAAGCTCTGTGCATTGAGGTTGGAGGTAACTTCTCGTTTTTCACCCAAGTTTTAATTTATTGCATTTCTAACTAATGTAAAGATACGCATCCCAATAGAATTAATGGCAGTATCAAAAATTAAATAAACACATATGGTAATCATAAAGAAACCCTTCATGGGTCAAAGTAAAAGCAACAACTAAAGCAAAAAAAAAAGATCCGAAGGGAAGAGGTTCTTAGAACACTCATTCATCACTAAGGCTATAATTTTTCAGGCATTTTCTCTATAAGCAGAGTTACAGAAAAGCTAATAATAATTGCTTAAAGTAGGCCAATGTATTCTCCTCTGGTCGCCACTTTAAACCTTGTTTTTTTTTGGACCAATCCTTGGAGGTGACCTGATTTTATCACATGCCTTTGGCCTCATCTCCATTGTAGTGATAATTTTATTACACCCTCCCATTCCCACCACCCTCCATTCTTGCAACTTTATCAGATGTCCTTCACCTGAAAGAATTTGATTCATTTAACCAAGTTCCAGCCAGGAAAGCTGAGCTTTTTTTAAGGTGTTATTGTTTATTCTGTAAGCTATTGTTTTAGTCATGAAAAGGCTGTAACTGTAGAAATGTGACATCCTGTTAGTCTTATCCTGAGATTGAAATTGATCTATCTTTATTTGAGATGGAGCAAAAGGAAATTTCTTGTTGCTGTCATTTTCTCTCTCTCCTCTCTTCTCCCCGCCCTCCACCCCGGTCTAACTGGTATGCATATGTAAGAAAATAGGTTTATGTCATAAACACAAGAGGTTCTGCAGATGCTGGAAATTCAGAGGGGAAAAAAACCACAAAATGTTGGAAGAACTCAGCAGGTCAAGCAGCATCTATGGAGAAGAGTAAACAGTCATTGTTTTTGGCTGAAGCTCTTAATCAGGACTGGAACAGAAGAGGGATGAAACAAGAATAAGAAAGTGGCAGAAGGGGAAGGAGTACAAGCTGGCAAGTGATAGGTGCACACACGAGGAAATCTGCAGATGCTGGAAACTCAAGCAACACACACAAAATGCTGGTGGAACGCAGCAGGCCAGGCAGCATCTATTGGAAGAGGTACAGTCAACGTTTCGGGCCGAGAACCTTCGTCAGGACTAACTGAAAGAAGAGATAGTAAGAGAATTGAAAGTGGGGGGGGGGATCTGAAATGATAGGAGAAGACAGGAGTGGGAGGGATGGAGCTAAGAGCTGGAAAGTTGATTGGCAAAAGGGGATACAGGGCTGGAGAAGGGAGAGGATCATGGGACAGGAGGCCTAGGGAGAAAGAAAGGGGGAGGGGAGCCCAGAGGAAGATGGAGAGCAGGCAAGGAGTTATAGTGAGAGGGACAGAGGGAGAGAAAAAGAGAGAGAGAAAAAAAGGGAAAAATAATAAGTAAGGGATGGGATAAGAAGGGGAGGAGGAGCATTAACGGAAGTTAGAGAAGTCAATGTTCATGCCATCAGGTTGGAGGCTACCCAAACAGAATATAAGGTGTTGTTCCTCTAACCTGAATGTGGTTTCATCTTGACAGTAGAGGAGGCCGTGGATAGACAGGGGGGTAGGGAAAGATGTGCTTTGTGATGGGATCCTCTTGGAGGTGGCGGAAGTTACGGAGAATTATATGTTGGACCCGGAGGCTGGTGGGGTGGTAGGTGAGGACAAGGGGAACCCTATTCCTAGTGGGGTGGCGGGAGGATAGGGTGAGAGCAGATGTGTGTGAAATGGGAGTGATGCATTTGAGAGCAGAGTTGATGGTGGAGGAAGAGAAGCCCCTTTCCTTAAAAAAAGGAAGACATCTCCTTCGTCCTGGAATGAAAAGCCTGATCCTGAGAGCAGATGTGGCGGAGACAGAGGAATTGTGAGAAGGGAATGGCATTTTTGCAAGTGACAGGGTGGGAAGATGAATAGTCCAGGTAGTTGTGAGAGTCCGTAGGCTTATAGTAGACGTCAGTAGGTAAGCTGTCTCCAGAGATAAAGACAGAAAGATCAAGAAACGGGAGGGAGGTGTCCGAAATGGACCAGGTAAACTGAGGGTAGGGTGAAAGTTGGAGGCAAAGTTAATGAAGTCAACGTGCTCAGCATGCGTGCAGGAAGCAGCGTCGTCAGTGTAGCGAAGGAAAAGTGGGGGGGGGACAGATACCAGTATGGGCTTGGAACGTGGATTGTTCCACAAAGTCAACAAAAAGGCAGGTATAGCTGGGACCCATACGGGTGCCCATGGCTACACCTTTAGTTTGGAGGAAGTGGGAGGAGCCAGAGGAGAAATTATTAAGAGTAAGGACTAATTCCGCTAGACTGAGCAGAGTGGTGGTAGTGGGGAACTGGTTAGGTCTGGAATCCAAAAAGAAGTGGAGAGCTTTGAGAACTTCCTGGTGGGATGGAGGTATATAGGGACTAAACATCCATGGTGAAAATAAAGCGATGGGGCCAAGGAACTTAAAATCATTGAAAAAATTCAGAGCGTGAGAAGTGTCACAAACATAGGTGGGAAGGGATTGAACAAGTGGGGATAAAACAGTGTTGAGGTATGCAGAAATGAGTTCAGTGGGGCAGGAGCAAGCTGAGACAATGGGTCTACCTGGACAGGCAGGTTTGTGGATCTTGGGTAGGAGGTAGAAACGGGAAGTGCGGGGTGTGGGAACTATGAGGTTGGTGGCAGTGGATGCGAGATCCCCTGAGCTGACAAGGTTGGTGATGGTGTGAGTGACCTTAGTCTGGTGCTGCTTAGTGGGATCATGATCGAGGGGCAAATAAGGGGAGGTATCCGCGAGTTGTCGCTGTTCCTCAGCAAGGTAGAGGCCAGTACGCCAGACTACAACAGCGCCCCCCTTATCGGCGGGTTTTATAATAAGGTTAGGATTAGTGCAGAGGGAGTGGAGAGCAGAGCTTTTGGAAGGAGTGAGGTTGGAATTGGAACATGGTGTGGTGAAGTCGAGACGGTTGATGTCCCGTTGGCAGTTAGCAATAAAGAGATCCAGAGCAGGCAGAAGACCAGAGCGGGGTGTCCATGAAGAGGAGGAGGGTTGAAGACAGGAGAAGGGGTCATCAGAGGGGGTGGGAGAGTCCTTGCCGAAGAAGTGGGCTTGAAGACGGAGCCAGCAGAAGAAGAGTTTAGCGTCATGGCGCACGCGGAACTCGCTGAGGTGTGGGCAAAGGGGGACAAAGGTCAGGCCCTTACTGAGGACGGAGTGCTCTGCCTCAGAGAGTTGAAGGTCGGAGGGGATGGTAAAGACCTGGTACGGATGAGAGCTGGGATCAGAGAGGGGAGTAGGAGGGAAGCTGGTAGTGTCAGTGGAGAGGGGACGGTTGGGGTGAGAGGAAGATGGTGCCTCCGAGGGCCCAGGAGCTGACGGTGGGATCTGAGGGAGACTGGGTTGCAGAGTGGTGGTGGGGGAAGGGGAGACGGGTTTCACAATAGCAACACATGAAGACCTGGTCAAGAGTTCAAGGCTGGAGTCGCAGTTGGAGGCTGCACAATAGCTTTGAAGGTGTCCATGGTCGTTGGAGCCTGCATTGATAGTGCTGGAGTCCGGGTTTTGAATATGCCCTGGGTTGGTGGAGTTGCTGAGATCAATGGCGGGGTCCACGATCCGAAGTTCATGCCTGCTAGCGTCAGAGCCAGCAGGATCTGGGATCTGCAGATGGAAGATCTTGCGATCCTTGCCAAACATGAGAAAGTCAAAGAAACGGCGATTGCACGCATGGATCTGACGGAGGATGAAATAACGGGCAGGTCCATTACAAACGGCGAAGAAAGTGTCCCGGAGGTGTGGAAGGGTCTGGGATAGGGACGCCAAGTACCTCCTCCTGGCAGAGAGGGTCGCCTTCAGAGCTTGACGGGAGGCAGAGTCAGTAAAATGTGAGTACCTGGGATCCTCAGAAGGTCCAAATTGAGAGACTCGAGAACGAATCCTGAACCCAACTGGAGTAAGTTGGCGGCAGAGACACGTTCCAAGAAAGGATATATGGCTGTGATAGCGAGTCTGAGTCAAAATGTGGTGGAAAAGTTGAAGGGCCGAAGAAATTACAGATGGGGAGCAGTGAGAGAGGGTTTCACTAAACTCCCGTCAAAGAGAAGATTTAAACTTCTTCAGTGTTGTCATCACTGGATAGGTGGGTAGGGAAGGAGGGGTAAAATGAGAAGCTGGGAGGTGGTAAGGTAAAGGGCTGAAGAAGAAGGAATCTTATAGGAAAGGAGAGTGGACCATGGGAGACAGGGAAGGAAGAGGGAGGTGAATGGCTCATGAGGAGAACAGAAAAGGTAAGAGGGGAACCAGATGGGGAGTAGATAAAGAGAAAGGAGAGGGTTTTTACCAGAAGTTAGAGAAAATGAGCAGAAAGTTTGGAGACTACCCAGATGGAATATGAGGTGTTGCTTCTCCAACCTGAGAGTGCCTCACCGTAGCAGTAGGGGAGGCCATCGACCAACATGTTGGAATAGGAATGGGAAGTAGAATTAAAATGGGAGCCACAAGGACAAACCTCTTTTTGTGGTGGAGGTGTATGTCAATTTTTTATTCACAGATTCTTAAATCATCCTTATGAATTTTGATTTGCTTTATTTTATTGACTTTACTTTGACCCATTTTGGATCTCCCCCTCCCCCTCCCACTTTCAAATCTCTTACTAACTCTTCCTTCAGTTAGTCCTGATGAAGGGTCTCGGCCTGAAACGTCGACTGCACCTCTTCCTAGAGATGCTGCCTGGTCTGCTGCGTTCATCAACAACTTTGATGTGTGTCGCTTGAATTTCCAGCATCTGCAGAATTCCTGTTTTTTGACCCATCAAGGAGCTTTTGATAGTTTTCATATGTATTTCTTTGAACTTTGAAGGCGGGAGGAGAAGATGGCGGCGTGATGCAACTGCGGCTCTGATGATCCTTAGGAGGAAAAATGCTCCGGTGAAATGATATCGTATTTGTTAAATAGGGGGCTGTGCACAATTCTGATTTGATGGAGACAGATGGGAGAAGCACGGAGAAACATCTGGAGAAACTTCTGAAATGCCCGGTTTGCTGCCGCTGCTACTGTGCCATTGAGAATCTCTGGAGGGTAGGCCCCAAATCCTCGGCTTTACCTGTTGCTGGGGCTGGGGTCGAAGTGCTCGGCAGAGATAGTGCTCGGTGTCGGAGGGCTGGTCGGAAGCTCGAGGTTTTCGGATGGACTCAAGAGTCGGCTGTGGTCGGGTGCTTCCAGGGTGCTGCATTGGCAAGTTTGTGGCGCTGGAAGGCTCATGGCAGGAAGAGTTTTCTTCCTTATACCATCTGCGTAAGATATTGGGACTTTTGAGAGACTTTGAACTTTTTTTACCGTGCCCATGGCCAGTTTTTCATCAAGTTATAATATGGCCATAATATGGTGGAATTCTTCAGTAAGATGGAGAGTGACATAGTTAATTCAGAAACAAAGGTTCTGAACTTAAAGAGGGGTAACTTTGAAGGTATGAGACGTGAATTAGCTAAGATAGACTGGCAAATGACACTTAAAGGATTGACGGTGGATATGCAATGGCAAGCACTTAAAGGTTGCATGGATGAACTACAACAATTGTTCATCCCAGTTTGGCAAAAGAATAAATCAAGGAAGGTAGTGCACCTGTGGCTGACAAGAGAAATTAGGGATAGTATCAATTCCAAAGAAGAAGCATACAAATTAGCCAGAGAAAGTGGCTCACCTGAGGACTGGGAGAAATTCAGAGTTCAGCAGAGGAGGACAAAGGGCTTAATTAGGAAGGGGAAAAAAGATTATGAGAGAAAACTGGCAGGGAACATAAAAACGGACTGTAAAAGCTTTTATAGATATGTGAAAAGGAAAAGACTGGTAAAGACAAATGTAGGTCCCCTGCAGACAGAAACAGATGAATTGATTATGGGGAGCAAGGACATGGCAGACCAATTGAATAATTACTTTGGTTCTGTCTTCACTAAAGAGGACATAAATAATCTTCCAGAAATAGTAGGGGACAGAGGGTCCAGTGAGATGGAGGAACTGAACGAAATACATGTTAGTGGGGAAGTGGTGTTAGGTAAATTGAAGGGATTGAAGGCAGATAAATCCCCAGGGCCAGATGATCTGCATCCTAGAGTGCTTAAGGAAGTAGCCCAAGAAATAGTGGATGCATTAGTGATAATTTTTCAAAACTCGTTAGATTCTGGACTAGTTCCTGAGGATTGGAGGGTGGCTAATGTAACTCCACTTTTTAAAAAAGGAGGGAGAGAGAAACCGGGGAATTATAGAGCGGTTAGCCTAACGTCGGTGGTGGGGAAACTGCTGGAGTCAGTTATCAAGGATGTGATAACAGCACATTTGGAAAGCGGTGAAATGATCGGACAAAGTCAGCATGGATTTGTGAAAGGAAAATCATGTCTGACGAATCTCATAGAATTTTTTGAGGATGTAACTAGTAGAGTGGATAGGGGAGAACCAGTGGATGTGGTATATTTGGATTTTCAGAAGGCTTTTGACAAGGTCCCACACAGGAGATTAGTGTGCAAACTTAAAGCACACGGTATTGGGGGTAAGGTATTGGTGTGGGTGGAGAATTGGTTAGCAGACAGGAAGCAAAGAGTGGGAATAAACGGGACCTTTTCAGAATGGCAGGCGGTGACTAGTGGGGTACCGCAAGGCTTAGTGCTGGGACCCCAGTTGTTTACAATATATATTAATGACTTGGATGAGGGAATTAAATGCAGCATCTCCAAGTTTGCGGATGACACGAAGCTGGGTGGCAGTGTTAGCTGTGAGGAGGATGCTAAGAGGATGCAGGGTGACTTGGATAGGTTGGGTGAGTGGGCAAATTCATGGCAGATGCAATTTAATGTGGATAAATGTGAAGTTATCCACTTTGGTGGCAAAAATACGAAAACAGATTATTATCTGAATGGTGGCCGATTAGGAAAAGGGGAGGTGCAACGAGACCTGGGTGTCATTATACACCAGTCATTGAAAGTGGACATGCAGGTACAGCAGGCGGTGAAAAAGGCGAATGGTATGCTGGCATTTATAGCGAGAGGATTCGAGTACAGGAGCAGGGAGGTACCACTGCAGTTGTACAAGGCCTTGGTGAGACCACACCTGGAGTATTGTGTGCAGTTTTGGTCCCCTAATCTGAGGAAAGACATCCTTGCCATAGAGGGAGTACAAAGAAGGTTCACCAGATTGATTCCTGGAATGGCAGGACTTTCATATGAAGAAAGACTGGATGAACTGGGCTTGTACTCGTTGGAATTTAGAAGATTGAGGGGGGATCTGATTGAAACGTATAAAATCCTAAAGGGATTGGACAGGCTAGATGCAGGAAGATTGTTCCCGATGTTGGGGAAGTCCAGAACGAGGGGCCACAGTTTGAGGATAGAGGGGAAGCCTTTTAGGACCGAGATTAGGAAAAACTTCTTCACACAGAGAGTGGTGAATCTGTGGAATTCTCTGCCACAGGAAACAGTTGAGGCCAGTTCATTGGCTATATTTAAGAGGGAGTTAGATATGGCCCTTGTGGCTACGGAGGTCAGGGGGTATGGAGGGAAGACTGGGGCGGGGTTCTGAGTTGGATGATCAGCCATGATCATAATAAATGGCGGTGCAGGCTCGAAGGGCTGAATGGCCTACTCCTGCACCTATTTTCTATGTTTCTATGTTTAAGTTACGGTATTGCTTGCACTGTTGTAACTATATGTTATAATTATATGGTTTTTGTCAGTTTTTCAGTCTTGGTCTGTCTTGTGTTTCTGTGATATCACACCGGAGGAACATTGTATCATCTCTTAATACATGCATTACTAAATGACAATAAAAGAGGACTGCGTGTCCTCATAATCTAATCTAACCTAACTTCCTCCTAGTCTGTATAGTTTTGCTTCTGCCTTGATATTGTTGATTTGTGTCATTTGGTCTTCACACTGATAAAATAACGTGGATGAAAATGGAGGAAGACAACTTCTAGCTTATTAGGCTCTGCCTTTGCAAGGCTAGGGATGAAATGGCAGAGATTGGCAAATAAAAAGAAATGTCAACTGCTTATTCCCCTCAATAGATGCTGCCTGACTTGCTGAGTTCCTCCAGTATTTTGCGTGTGGTACAAAAAAAATTAGAATAGTTTTTGCCTCAGTGATCCTTGGTCATCTCATATATGTATGTAATTTTGATAGGTCCGATCTCATTCAATTCCAAATGCGCATATGAAGCATGTACCCTCACACTAAAAGCTATTAGATGAGAGTTTTAGTCATGGTGGCATTGTTGAAACAGATTTAAGATTTGAGGAAATAGATTTTTCCCCCTAAGGATCATCAGAACTGCAGTTGCAATTTTAACACCCTTGAGATTGAGAGACAGTAAATTAAGCTGGGTTGGAAATGTTGCTTTATGAAAGGGTATGGTATGCATTTTAATAGGATTTAAACAGAAGCCAAGCGACGTCTTATTTTCAAGGATTGTATGTGGAAATTGCTTGGATTTAAATTGTTCAAAACCAGGAAGTTATCTCCAATACAGTATATTGCTTTTGCTATTTGCACCTCTTTAAACTGGCAGTAATTTTTTTTGAAAGGTCATAGAATTTTTTTTGGAGGATTTGGGCTTTCATTTTTTCTCTTTGGCTTGAACCATCAATATAATTTCAGCTGAGTTTGACTGAGGTCCTGCAAAGTTGCCTACTAAACAGAATTGTTTCCTCCATTTTCCTGCCACCTGTTTTACTCAATGATTTTTCCATTCCCCACTTGTACAGTTCAAGAGGCTGATTGTCACTATGTAGATGTCCTTTGGCCACCTTGTGTTTCCTATCATTTATCTTCACACTTGTCTATTTTGTTATCATTTGAATTTTGACGTTGAATGTTGCCTGTTTGATTAGGGGCTACAGACCTTGCCTTTGTTGACAAGCTCTTGTCCGGTGGTTATTAGATAGTGGTGAATGTTGATTAGAATTATGAGTTCAAAAACTGTTCTCTTTGAAAGAAAGACTGTTAATGTGATCTGATGAAGACTTTCATAATGATGAGGATTTGATAGAATATATTCTATTAACTACACTAGAGAGGGCTTCAAAACAGAGGGACGTCCATTTAGAATGGAGAGGAGAAATTTCTTTAGCCGTGGTGAATCTGGAATTTGTTACCACAGGTGGCTGTGGAGACTAATTTAGTATATTTAAGGGAGAGGTTGTTAGATTCTTGATTGATCGGGGCATGAAAGGATATGGGGACTAGGCAGGAGATTGGGGCTGAGAGGGAAAATGGATCAGCTGTGATGAAATGGTGGAGCAGACTCCATGGCCAGATGGCCTAATTCTGCGCCTGTATCTTATAAGCAAAATCACTGCCAAGTGACCCTGAGTTTGCTAGAGGCCTAGAGGCCTGTAGTGGGGTCAGAGGACTTAACTGTGCTCGGAGGTGGTGGAAGGGAGGAAAGGAGCTTGTTTTGGTGGTGGTGTTTTCTGTGCCTTCTGTGTTGTTCTTCCAAGCATTGTGGGTGTGCTATATTGATGCAAGAATGTGTAGCGACACTTGTGGGCTGCCCCCCCCCCCCCAGCACATCCTTGGAATGTGCTGGTTGTTGATGCAAATGACATATTTCACTGTATGTTCAAACGTACATGTGATAAATAAATGAATCTGTGTCTGAAATGATCAAGAGGAGAGATGAGATGAACAAATTTCTCTTCCAGCTTATTCACATTTTCTATTTTTACTCTGGTTTTATTGACTTTGTTTTTGCTTTTCCTTTTTTCTCAGTGAGATGGAGGAGGGTTGTTAAAATGTCAAAGTAATTTTGAGTACGGCATTCATAAAATGTAAAATGTTGGCGGCAGCTCAGTAGGTAAATTTTATAAGATGGAGTAATCAGATGGAAATGTAAGTAAAAAGAGGAGGTGTGCAATTGTTGAATCAAACAGCTTTTAATGAGTTCTCTGTTTGTATCTGGCAACGGACCACGTTACTCATTTGGTTGATACTAATTTGTGCACAGCCTTCAACTGAAAACCTGCTGGTTAACTGTGCATTTGATCTGAATTTGAAGGAAAAGAGCTCCCATATTTTTGAGGTTTCAGTTGGCAAGGGAAAAATTATAAAAGAGTACAGCGAGATTGGAGTGCGCTAATTTTAGTTTTGTAGATTTTGGTGAAAGTGAAGAAATCCGATGTAAACATTAAATTTAGGTTGGATTCTGAACTTTATTCACGGTCAAAGTAAAATTATTTAAAGTACGTATATGTCACCATATAGTACCTTGAGATTAATTTTCTTGCAAATACATACAGGACAATAAAGATATATAATAGAATTTATGGAAAATATACATAAACAATTGACTAAAAACCAATTTGCAAAAGACAAATTGTGCACATAAAAAATAAATAAATAATACCAGGGATGTGAGTTGTTAAGTCCTTGAAAATGAGTCTGTAGGTTGTGGAATCAGTTCAGAATTGAGGTGAGTGAAGTTATCCACTCTGGTTCAGGAGTCCGATGGTAGTAGGGTAATAACTGTTTCTGAACCTGGTGGTATAGAACCTAAGCCTCCTGTACCTCCTGCTTGATGGTAGTAGTAAGAAGAATGCTGCACTGGCAATGAAAAATAATATGAATTTGAACCTATCAAAATATGGCAGAATGGCTACTTTTAAATTTAGCAATTGTTGCCATAAAATGTGAGGAAGAGGTTGCTTGAATCTATATAAAGATTAGCTTTTTTGTTATCTACATCAAAACATACAGTGAAATATTCATTTATGTCAAAGCAGATCAGTGAGAATTATGCTGGGGCAGCCGGAAAGTGTGACCACGTTTCTGATGCCAATGTAGCATGCTCACGACTCACTAACCCTAACTGTGTGTCTTTGGAATATGGGAGGAAACTAGAACATCTGGAGGAAATACACATCGAACATACAAATTCCTTACAGACAGTGTGGGAATCGAACCCTGATCAGTGATCACTGGCGCTGTAAAGCAACTGTGTAAACAATTATGATTCTGTGTTCTCTGAACATCCCAAAGGATTTGAAACCAAAAGATATCTAATATTCAGTACTGGTTGTTCCCTAATGTGGTGCGGGTTTAGCACATAAAGTCCTACCAACGACAAAGTCAACATTTTCAACCAAACAAAATACAGGGATTATTTTCCTTCTTTGTTTGTCTGTCTATTTATTCATCTAGCTATTTATCTATTTATTTAGTGATGCAGTGCTGAGTAGATCCTTTGGCCCTTTGAGCATTGCTGCCCTAGGAATACCTGAGAACCCTGATTTAACCCTAATATAATTATGGGACCACAATAACCAGATAAGATACCCAATACATCGACAGGGAGAATGTACAGATTCCTTACAGGGGACGCTGGGAATGAACTCCAAACTGCGACACCCTGAACTATAATAGTGTTGTGGTAACTGCCACGCTACCATAGCACCCATAGTTATAGTTCCAAGGAAACTGATGCAGCTGAGGATGCTCACCCAATAGTCTGGACAATGTTGTTGGTCAGCAAAACACAGGTGAATTGAAGATACAAGTGACTGGATCATCAAGTAATCTGCTGGAGGAACTCGGTGAATTGAACAGCATCTGGCCATCTCCCCTCTCGTCCCAGATGCTGCTAGATCAGTCAATTTCTTTCAGCAGATTGCTTGGTCCTCCAGATTCAAGCATCTGCACTCTTGGATCTCCAATTAATCTATCTTTTGCTTGCAGACAGCATTGGCCAGATGATTGGGTAAACTCAGCTGCATCAGCATCCTTGAACTATAACAATGGATCATAGTTTACATTATATTGAAGAAATAAAGAGATTCTCTACAGCCTTTCGTGTTCTCAAGCTATCTCAAGGTAATTTAAAAGACATTTAGACGGGTTTTAATGTTGAAAGCAAGGATACAAACAAACTCACACAATTCAACGGATTTTAATTGAGTGATACTGAGTAAGGGGTAAATATCATCCAAGCTGTTGTTTCCTTTTTAAAAAAAGTGCCATGAGACCTTGGTTCAACGTCCCATCTGACAGAATACTGTTTAAAATCAGTGCAGTGTAACACTTGAGTATCACCTTATATTTTGATGCTCAAGTGTTCTATGTAATGCATCGGTTGTCCTAGGGAGCATAGGAGTTCAGAGGGAAAGTTGTCTTGGTCTGAAACATTGAACGTTCATTCCTCTCCATAGAATGAAAACTCTGCCTAACCTGCTGAGTTTTGTGTTTGTTCCTTCTGATTTCCAGCATCTGCAGAATCTAGAACATAGAAAATCTACAGCACATTACAGGCCCTTCAGCCCACAATGTTGTGTCGACCATGTAACCTACTCTAGAAGCTGCCTAGAATTTCGCTACTCCATAGCCCTCTATTTTTCTAAGCTCCATGTACCTATCTAAGAGTCTCTTAAAAGACCCAATTGTATCCAGCTCTACCACCTTCACTGGCAATGCGTTCCACACACCCACCACTCTCTTGTGTTTATGATAAATGGGATATGAAACGGAAATCTGAAGGGTCGGTGTTTCCACACACACACAGCGTAGACATTATCTTGAAAAAGTTTCAGAAAGGCAGACCCGGTTCCAACATTTAAAAGGCAATTGGACAATAAGGAAAGGAGTAGTGGGATAATGCAGGCAAAGGGGATGAGCGTCGGCATGGACAAGGTGGCTGAATGAACCCGCTTCTGTGATGTATGATTCCATTGTGCAATTACTTCAGCTTTTACTGGGCATGTCTCAGTCGGAGCAGATGATCATAGGCTTAAATCTTTACTGCCATTTCCAAGCAAGTCATTTATTAAAACATGAAGACCAAAGTCGTTGTAAAGGGCAAGTTCACTCTGGGGACATACTCCATCATACAGCATGGAAAGAGACCTTTAGCACACAATGCCCATGCTGGCCATCTAGTAGCCATCCATATTAACCGCCTTCATCAGCACTTGATCTGTAGTCTTCCATCCCACCCACCCGACCCCAGTTTGTGTATTCAATATGGCATGAAGTGTGACTTGAATGTTTCTCATTTGTGGAGCATCTTTTTGTCTACAGCAGTTTCCTAGATTGTATTGCTTTGGATCTACGGGCTAACTGGATCTGAAGCTTTGAATTTCATTAGATGGTGCCACGACATTTTTAGAAATTGAATGGGGAACTTGGATACAATTTTGATTTTTTTTGTGGCGATAGGAGAATAAAGATTTTTAACAGAACACTGAGTTAGTTTTCACATTCATGCAAGTCTAGTTCTTTCACAGATGAATGACTTTGAAAGTACAGTATATATCGGAGACGTTTCCTTTCTGGCAATGGGCTGGAGTAAGACAGCATGACAGCTGTCTTAAATTGGACCAGTTTCTACTAGATCACAGGCTGCAGTTTGCACCATGCTGCTTCCTTCGAAGGTACATCTGCAAGGCCATTGTTGAAAACAGCAGGAAAGCCCCGGCTCTTTGAGCTGCTCAGCATCTTATTGGCATTATTTAGTCATGTGCACTCTCAGCTGGCAGAAGGAAACACTGCTCTGAAATTTAATTGCTGGGAGTAGCTGCATGATAAAGACGTGAGATCCAAATTTGATGCATTAACTCCTGGGAGACTGCATAACCATAAATACATCGAAATCCCAACTCTCTTTTGTGTGGCAAATATATTTTAAAGTGCGTGCGTGTGTGCATAATTTCAATGTGTGCACTATTTAGATGAACACGTGATCGACTAACATTCCTGGTTAGCCTTAAGTATTAGAATTTTGTTGCTGAGGAGATTGCTGTTTCTTAGGCCAGCCCCAGCCAACAAGCAACTGTAATTATTGAAACCCAGCTCTTGGATATGAATTAGAACCAGGTTCAATATCACTGGCATATGTTGTGAAATATATTGTGTTGCAGCAACACTACATTGCAATACGTAATAAAAAAACTATAAATTACAATTAAAAACCAATATACATACATGCACACACTACACCACATAGATATATACATACATAGACACATAATGGATTCCTGTTAATTGGGACACATCGAGACTAGTACATTTTGGCCCAGTTAAGCAGCTACCCCAGTTAGCCCAAGTTTCATGGAAATCATTATAGAGGTATAAAAAAGACAAACTACTGTTTAACTGAGAAACAAGTTATGTATTTAGATGAAATACAGAACGAATTAGAACATATCTGGCAATGTCAGGAAAGCTGTGTGAAACAGTTTTCAAATTGGAAAAGCCATTGCATTGGGGCATTTCCACTTTCTCAACCTCGGAAATCTGGGTCCAGTGGTACGAGTAGTCAATACAACTGAGGTCTTTCTTGCTTGCAGTGGATGACCATGACTACTACTGTGCTCTCCATGGAGCATTGCGGAACCACCTTCTTGGCTGTTGGATCTCACTGTATACGTGCTAGTCCAGGCATGTCCCTATCTCACCAGGATATGAAACCCACCAGCTACCCTCACCTGGTTTAGCCCACCTGTTGAAGCAGGATGTGGCTGGCTGCTCTTGCTTGCCACTTACATCCACAAGTGAGAGCTGAGTATTCAGTAGGGATGAAAGATGTTTGCCAATACCCTCAAGTTCTTCATAGTGCCTAACTTGTTGAAGTAGTAAAATAGTTTCATTTTAATTAATGACTGTTCCTGGCATTTCCAAGCCTGAATGCTTGAAACCCCAGTGAGCAAAACAGTTCAGACTTGTCTTACTGCTTACTTCTAGCTAAGTATTAATGACAAAAATCACAGCTTTTTGAACACAAACACATGACCAGTGTTAGTTAAAAACTGTTCACTTTAAGCACAGTGCAGTGTCTAATGGCTATGCAAGCATACACGACTGATGCTATACCACAATAAGTGGTATAGTGTCCCAAATAAAAAAGGAAATCTCAGCTATTTTCCAGAATAGATTTTGTTCTTTAAGCGTTGTCCCAGATAAGTGCTGCCTCCATTAACTGATCGCCCAATTAACCGGAATCCACTGTACATCTAAATTAAGTAGTGCAAAAAGAAAGTGAAAGATAATAGTGTACATGGGTTCATTGTCTGTTCAGAAATCTGATGGCGGTGGGGAAGAAGCTATTCCTAAAAGGTTGAGTGTATGTCTTCTGGCTCCTGTTTGATGGTAGCAATGAGAAGAGGGCATGTCCTGGACGATGGGGGTCCCTAAGGACGGATGTCACCCTTTTGAGGTATCATCTTGTGAAGATATTCTTGATACTGGGGAGGCTAGTGCCCATGATGGAGCTGGCTGAGCTGACAAATTTCTGCAGTTTTTTCTAATGTTTTGCAGTGGCCCTTCTATAGTTGGTGATGCAACCAGTTAGAAGGCTCTCCAGGGTACAGTACAACTGTAGACATTTGCAAGAGTCTTTGGGTAATATATCTAGTCTCCTCCAACTCCTAATGAAGTATAGCTGCTGTATACCTTCTGTGTAATTACATCAATATGTTGGGGCCAGGTTAGATTTTCAGAGATGTTGACACCGAGGAACTTGAAACTGCTCACCCTTTCCACTGCTGATCCCTCGATGAGGACTGGTGTGTGTTCCCTCGACCTCCCCCTTCATGAAGTCCACAATCAGTTCCTTGGTCTTACTGATGTTGAGTGTAAGGTTGCAATACCACTCAACCAGCTGATCTATCATATTTCATTACCATCTGTTATTCTGCTAACAACAGTTGTGTCATTGGCAAATTTATAGATGACATTTGAGTTGTGTCTAGCCATACAGTCATGGGTGTAGAGAGAGCAGCAGCAGGTGGTTGAGCACTCATTCTTGAGGTGTTCCAGTGTTGATTGTCAGCAAGGAGGAGATGTTATTTCTGATCTGCACTGACTGTGGTCTCCTGTTGAACAAGTCATGGATCCAGAGACTGAGGGACAGAGGCCACAGCTTTAGAGCTTGTTGATTAGCACTGATGTCGTGATTGTGTTGAACACTGAGCTATGATTAGTAAACAGCAGCCCGACTTCAGTTTTGTTATTGTCCGGGTGATTTGAGGCTGAGTGGAGAGCCAGTGAAATTGCATCCGATGTAGAAGTATTGTGGTGATAGGCAAATTGCAGCAGGTCTGGGTGCTTGCTTAGGCAGGAGTTGATTCTAGCCATGAGGAACCTCTCATTGTACTTCATCACTGTAGATGTGAGTGCAATTGGGTGATAGTTGTTAAGGCAGCTTACCCTGCTCTTCTTGGCCACTGCTATGATTGTCACCCTTTTGAAGAAGATGGGAACCTCTGACTGCCGCAGCGAGAAATTGAAGATGTCCTTGAATACTCCTGCCAGTTAGTTGGCACAAGTTTTCAGAGCCCTACCAGGTACACCCTCATGAAAAATGTTTTGACATCAGCCTCTGAAACTGAGATTACAAAGTCACCAGATGCTGCAGGGATTTGCACGGGTGTAGTTTTATTGTCCCTTTCGAGGCATTTAGCTCATCTGGGAGTGAGCATCATTCGTGATGTTAGGTTTCACTTTGTTGGTAGTAGTGGCCTGCAAACCCTGCCAGAGCTGATGTGCTTCCAATTCTGTCTCTAATCAGAATTTTTTTTCCTTCTTAAAATAGCCATCTGTAAGGTACATGGCTCAGAATCTCTTACATACTTGCTAACTGCAGGATTTGTAATTTACTGAACTTCTAGCATAGTAGAAGTTCATTCAGCCTAAGTGCTTCATGCAGCATTGTAAGACATGAGGCACTCAACATATCCTCCTTTCTTCGCTGCCTCACTCCTCTTCCCTTGAAGTGAATATATGGTATTTGCTTCTCTGCTCCATGTGGTAGTATGTCCTGCAAATTTGTTTGGGCAAGTTTATTTTGAGAATTTTCATTGTTTTAACCAAATTGAGGTTTAGAAAACATTCTGCTTGTTAAATACTATGACGTTCCTTTTTATCACAAGATCATTTTAATTACAGACAACCGGATAAAATATATTTGGTTGTTTTGCCCTTTTTAATAGTTTCTCTTTTCTTCTCCCCTGCCCCTCCCCCCTCCAATAAACAGGCATGTCAACATCTTCCCTGTGAGGTCTATGT
This sequence comes from Mobula birostris, assembly GCF_030028105.1. NCBI lineage: Eukaryota > Metazoa > Chordata > Chondrichthyes > Myliobatiformes > Myliobatidae > Mobula > Mobula birostris. The sequence goes on along the minus strand of NC_092374.1, from coordinate 13,092,042 downwards.
AAGCCCCTCATTATTTTAAAAATCAGTCAAGCTAAGCGGCTGTCTCTGCTTCTCTATCGCTTACTACGGCCTTCAGGCTTATGCAATGTTCTGCAGTAAATGAGATTGAAATGAGTTTTTCCTCTGTTATTTTTCTTAGCAAATAACAGAGAAGGGTCTATTTTATAATTTGCATCACATTGTTGGGTTAGGTAGACTTTTTTTACAAAGCCATTCCAAGTTGATGAACTGAACAGCAGGACATTCAGATTCATGGAAGAGTCTAGTCCAAAATGCTTAACTCTCTATTTCTGCAAGGTTAACCTGCCATAAGGGAGACCTATCCAGCAGCATGTTCAGGTTGTTCTAAATTTGTATTTGTGAGAGGCTGCTTTGGTTGGAGTCACACATAGACTTGATCATCAGAGTTGGCTGTTCCATTTCTGAAGCTTTAGAGGACTTGCTCTCTGCCAGAATGTTTGATATCCTAAGGTACGATTTGGGTTCCATTGAGTATGTGAATGTTCAAAGTGAATTTATTACCAAAGTTTGTGTATGTCATCGTATTAATTTTCTTGCAGGCATGAACAGTAGAACAAAGAAATGTAATATAACCAATGAAAATTACGCACGAGGACTGACAAATAACCAAGGTGCAAATACAAATAAATAAATAAATAAATAATACTGAGAACATGAGCTGTAAGTCCATAGTCTGTTGGAAGCAGTTGTGTTGAAGTGAGTGAAATTATTCACTCTAGTTCAGGAGTCTGATGGTTGAGGGGTAATAACTGTTTCTGAATTTGGTGTGGGACCTAAGGCTGCTGTACCTCCTGCTCGATGGGAGTAGCGAGAAGAGAGCATCGCCTGAATGGTGGGGGTGGGGGATCCTTGGTGATGGATGCTGATTTCTTGTGGCAGCGCTCATTGTGTATGTGTTCAGTGCCTCACACAGTTGAACTGAATTGATAGGGAACCTATTATCCTACCACTGTGCTGTCAACTTCCCTGCACCATATGAACTGTAATTTGATCAAGTTCATGTTTTAAATGTTTAGTCCATATGTGGGTGCCACGGTAGTGTCGGTTTTAGCATGATGCTGTTATAGCTCAGGGTGTTCCAGAGTTTGGAATTCAACTCTGACACTGTCTGTAAGCAGTGTATATGTTCTCCCTGTGAACTGCATGGGTTTCCTCCAGGTACTCCAAAGACGTATCAGTTAGTAGGTTCATTTGTCATTGTAAATTGTCCTGTGATTAGGCTAGGAGTAAATAGGTGGTTAGCTGGGCAGTGCAGCTCCTGGACCAGAAAGGCCTTTTCTGTGTTAGATCTCTATGTAAGTAAATAAAATATTGATAATGTTTATACCTGGTGATGGTGTTCAAGAAAAATGACCCAAAACACAGACAGTGGGGAAGAAGAGCATGCTGAGTTACCAGATCACAAACTGAGAGAGAAAGTAGCTGTGTCATTTTATGTGAAAACTCAAAATGGCTAAAACTTGTTATAAATCCATTGTTAGCATCTCTGATTAATTCATACCTTTCCTCAGATTTGCTAACAGATGTTCATGGTTGTGGTTCACTACAGAGCAACATCAACTGCTGCAGTCAGAGAAAGAAAGCAAGCTTCAATCATATGATGTTTCATCAGCTACAGCTGCTGAGATTTCAAACCACAGGCGTTCTTCACACAGATATAAAGGATCATTAAGGCAAATGAGATTGTTTTCCTGCAGGTGTTTTATGCAGGTGTATTTGAGAAAACACAAATAAAGGATTTCAATCCTGGGACTATATTCGTTTGCCTGTTAGGCAATAGTTTAATGGAAAAAAATCAGAAACCTTCATGTTTTTTATATGGTGGAGGAATGAATTGAAACAGTCTTGTGAAGGCTTATCAGTAAATGTCTTTATGATACTCTGATATATTGGTAGGACAGCTAATTTGATTAAAATGGTTATTTAATAAGAAGCAAACTTCCATTCATCACTTCTCACAATCGCAGGCTTACATTTACAGCCCTGGCAAACACAGGAGCCATTGCCTGAATAGCAAGCTCCCACATAAATGGGAAATGACTACTGAAACTTTAAGAATATAAGAAAATAACAGGAGAACAGGCATTGTTCTATTCTGCATCAGACTTTTGATATTCCTCACCTCACCCTGAACTCTATGATATCCAGATGCTGTGAATAAAATATTATAAAATTCTTGGCAATTTAGGGAAAAAAATGATGGGGACATTTCATTCTGTAACTTTGCATAGTTGATAACCTCCTTAAAATTGCCTAATGTTCATTTCTATTTTATATTATTGGCATGTATTAGGCCTCATGCATAAATTCATTGGCAATATGATGAGAGAGCTTCACATAAACCGCAGCTGTAGTGTATTGATGATTAATGATTAATGATTTGCACTTAGTCTTTATATAATAACAAATTTTATTGTTTATTGTATCATTGTATCATTTTTTTATTGTCACATGTACCAAGATACAGTGAAAAGCTTGTTTTGCATACTGTTCATACAGATCAAATCATTGCACAGTGCGTTGAACTATAATAAGATAAATCAGAATCAGGTTTATTATCACTGGCATGTGACATGAAATTCGTTAACTTAGTAGCAACAGTTCAATGCAATACATAGTATAGAGGAAAAGAAATAAAATGATAATAAGTAAATCTATTCAGTATACTTTATACAGTGTGCGTATATTGAATACATTAAAAATCATGCTAAAAGACAGAAATACTATATAATTAAAAAAAAAAGTGAGGTAATGTCCATTTAGGAATCAGATGGCAGAGGGGAAGAAGTTGTTTCTGAATTGCTGAGTGAGTGCCTTTAGGCTTCTGTACCTCCTACCTGATGGTAACAGTGAGAAAAGGGCATGCCCTGGGTGCTGGAGGTCCTTAATAATGTTCACTGCCTTTCTGAGACACCACTCCCTGAAGATGTTCTGGGTACTTGGTAGGCTAGTACCCAAGATGGATCTGACTAAATTAACAACCCTCTGCAGCTTCCTTTAGTCCTATGCAGTAGCAACCCCCGCCCCCCCCATACCAGACAGTGATGCAGTCTGTCAGAGTGCTCTCTATGGTATATCTATATAAGTTTTTGAGTGTATTTGTTGACATACCAAATCTCTTCAAACTCCTCATAAAGTGTAGCCTTTTTTATAACTGCATCAATATCCTCAGAAATCTTGACACCCAGGAACTTGATTTGGTATGTGTTCCTTTGTCTTACCCTTCCTGAAGTCCACAATCAGCTCTTTCGTTTTACTGACGTTAAGTGCCTTGTTGTTGCTGCGATACCACTCCACTAGTTGGCATATCTCACTCCTGTACGCCCTCTTGTCACCACCTGAGATTCTACCAACAATGGTTGTATCGTCAGCAAATTTATAGATGGTATTTGAGCTATGCCTAGCCACACAGTCATGAATATATAGAGAATAGAGCACTGGGCTAAGCACACACCCCTGAGGTGCACCTGTATTGATCATCAGCGAGGAGGAGATATTATCACCAATCCGCACAGATTGTGGTCTTCCAGTTAGGAAGTCAGGATCCAATTGCAGAGGGAGGTACAGAGGCCCAGGGTTTGCAACTTCTCAATCAGGATTGTGGGAATGCTGGTATTAAATTCTGAGCTATAGTCGATGAACAGCATCCTGACATAAGTGTTTGTGTTGTCTAGGTGGTCTAAAGCTGCGTGGAGAGCCATCGAGATTGCATCTGCCGTTGACCTACTAACAATAATAAGTCGACATTTTGGGCTGAGGCTCTTCATTACAAACCTGATAAAGGTTCTCGGCCTGAAACGTCGATTGTTTATTCCTTTCCATAGATGCTGGATTTTCAGCATGTGCAGAATCTCTTGTGTTTAGAACAATAGTAATGTTGGTTAAGGCAATAACAATGCAGAAATTAGGCTGACACATTTTACTTTGTGAGTTTGAAATTAGGTGAGCGATGGCGATGTTTTCTGTGAAATTATGTGTAATGGCTGCCTGTCTGGATTTGAGTTGTGTTCCTGCTGACAAGCGATCACTGGATTAGTAATAATGTTTATCTCAGCCAATGCGAACAAGCATTTATTTTTCTGTGGCGCCAAGACCTGAGAACCGCCCGTGGACTGTACTTTTTCCTAAATTTGAGATGATTCATCGCTGTTGTCTGTTGTGCTGCTTCAGGAGAGTTATTTTGGTGTTGCCACTGATGGGAGTGATACTGGTTACAATGTGTCAGAGCTTGATAAATGTTTCACCCTGGATTCATTAATTTGAAAGACTTTGTACTTACCCCTGCATCATAAAAAATCTCATTGTTGAATAGCTGTAATGAGGAAGATCTGTCTGCAGGGGATAGATATCATTACAAGGTAATGCTGAATTGTGTCAGTGCACAAAGGGAAACAATGTAAGTTCAAAGTTCAAAGTAAATTTATTATCAAAGTGTATATATGTCGCCATATACAGCCCTGAGAGTACCTTTCTTTTTGACATTCATAGTAAATAGGAAGTAACACAATAGGATCAATGAAAAACCACACAGGACAGAGGGACAGAAAACCAATGTGTAAATACAAATAGGGAAAAAAACAATATTGAGATCATGAGATGAAGAGTCCTTGAAAGTGAGTCTATAGGTGTGAGAGCATTTCAGTGATGGAGCAAGTAAAGGTATCCCCAGTGGTTCAAGAATCTGATGGTAGAGGGGTAATGACTGTTTCTAAGCATGGTAGTGGGAGTCCTGAGGCTCCTGTACCACCTTCTCGATGAAGAAGAGAGCATGGCCTGGATGGTGGGGACCCTTGATGGATGCTGCCTTTCTGTGATGTGTCAATACGGCAGAGGGCACAGTGTGAAGACTTGGTTACACACATGTTAGCTATGAAGGTTTATTGCTAGTTTTATGTAAGACCATCAGATATTGGAACAGAGCCAGGCCATTTTGCCCTATCAGGTCTGCTCCCCCATTTCATTATGGCTGAATTTTTTCCCCTCTTAACCCCATTCTGCTGACTTCTCCCTTTATAATCTTTGATGCCCTTATTAAAATAAAATCTAACTGTGCATTGACTGTTATGCAAAGAATAACACGTGTATATCCTCTAATACATTTTATTTATTTATTGAGATACAGCATGGGCACACCGCCCAGCAATCCCCCAATTTAATCCTAGCCTAATCATGGGACAATATACAATTAACCTAGTAACCAGTATGCCTTTGGACAGTGTTGTAGCATGGATGTAATCACCGGAGAGACAGGGTCACTGGTAGATACAAAGCAGCAGCTTTATTGGACACGACAAGGTACAGAAGGCATCATACGGACGGAGATGCTTTCGGTAGAAAGGTCTGCTAGCCCAATGTGGGCTCGATATTTATATACTAAACACAAAAGGCAATCGCTACTTACAAAGTTATAAACAATGCTTCCTTTTGAAGCTACATACAAAACATCACACCTTCTGACTTCATCCTTCCCTCCTGACGCCAATATGTCTGGGTTGGTACTCACAGCCTTTAGGAGTGCAAGTCAAATCCACAATACATTTATTTGGTATTTTACGTGCTAACATAGAGGACAATTAATATTGTAAAGTATAGATAATACTGTCTTCGAAACTACCTGTAAACCTCACACTTCCATCCGCAGAGTCTGGCTAGTATCCCGATATTCACAGCTTTTGGAGGCGGGAGGAGAAGATGGTGGCGCGACGCAGCTCGCAGCAGCCACTCTGGTGGTGATGTCTGTTATTTGTCAAGTAGGGTGCTGTGCACAATCCTGATTTAATGGAGATGGACGTGAGAGCACGGAGGAACATCTGGTGAAACTTCTGAAATGCCTGCTTCGCTGCTGCTGCTACTGTGTGATCCTGAATCTCCGGAGGGGAAGGCCCCGAGTCCTCGGCTTTGCTTGTTGCTTGGCAGCCAGGGCGGGGTTGAAGCGCTTGGCAGAGGATGGTGCTCAGTGCTCAGTGTCGGAGGGCTGGTCGGAGGCTCAAAGTTTTCGGACGGACTCAGAGTCCACTGCAGTTGGGTGCTTCCAATGCTGCTGCATCGGCAAGTTGGCGGTGCTTGGAGGTTCGTGGCGGGGAGAGTTCCTCCCTTCTGCTGCCTGCGTGAGATGATGAGTCTATCGGGACTTTGAGACTTTTTTTTTACCGTGCCCGTGGTCTGCTCTTTATCAAATTATGGTATTGCTTTGCACTGTTGTAACTATATGTTATAATTATGTGGTTTTGTCAGTTTTAGTCCTCGTTTGTTCTGTGTTTTCTTGTGATATCATCCTGGAGGAACGTTGTATCATTTTTTATTGCATGCATTACTAAATGACAATAAACAAGGACTGAGTGTCCTCATCATCTAATCTAATCTATTTTAGGAAATGCATTGTTGGGAACTCAATCCACAGTCCTTTGTCAAATAGAAGACTAGGGGCCAGAGTCAGTGTAAATGAATCATCTACCCAAAAACTCACTCTGACAGACTGTGGGAGGAAACCCGAGCACCTGGAGGAAACCCGTCAATCCCAGGGAATACGTACATACTCCTTGCAGGCAGCAGTGGGAATTGAACCCGGGTTTCCTGTACTGTAAAGCGTTGTGCTAACCACTCCGCTACCATGGTTATTATACTCTGCTCTATTGTAGGTAATATCAAGAGCATTAAAAGGTTCACTTAGTAGTTATAATTCTCTTGATATTAGAATACAGAACCAGATTTATTGTTATCACTGATAAATGTTGTGTAATTTGCTGTTTTGCAACAGGAGTATAGTAATAAAGATGTTACAATAAGAAATAGGTAAAAAAAAATCAGTAGTGCAAAACAAAAACGAAAAGTGAGGTCATGTTCTTGAGTTTGTAGTCCATTTAGAAATCTGATGGTGGTGGGGAAGAAACTGTTTCTAAATTGCTAAATGTGTATTTTCAGGGTCCTGTACCTCCTCCCTGACTACATTGAAACTTTGTCGTTGGGTGTGCTTTGTCAAGAACTTAATCCAATTATACTGTATGTTATGCAAGAAAATGGTTTATCCAAAGACAAGGCGATTTGATCTGGAACAAGAAAATATTGGCAGATGCTGGGACTCCAAGCAAAACACACAAAATGCTGGAGGAACTCAGCGGGCCAGGCAGCATCTATGGAAAAGAGTATAGTCGATGTTTCAGGCCAAGACCCTTTAGCAGGATTGGAGAAAACTATGGAAAGTCTTCAGTCTTGCTTTAGGTCTCAGCCTGAAACGTCGACTGTACTCTCTTCCATAGATGTTGCCTGGCCTATTGGTTTCATCTTGAAGTAATTTTGCAATTGAAGGTAGGGTTAATGTCACAAAGAATGCATATTGAATTACATCAAGGTGAAACTATAGAGAAGCTAGGCCACTTAAATCGCAAGTTACTAATGCAGCCCAGTTCCGAAATTGTTAATTGGCAGGCTGTGAGACAAATGTAATCACATCAATTGTGGCCCTCTGATTTGAGAAAAGCACTCTGTGAAATGTTGCTGCTAAGGTATAGAGTGGCAGGCAAAAGTTTGGGCACCCCGGTCAAAATTTCTGTTACTGTGAATAGTTAAGTGAGTAGAAGATGAACTGATCTCCAAAAGTCATCAGGTTAAAGATGAAACATTCTTTTCAACATTTTAAGCAAAATTAGTGTATTATTTTTGTCTTGTACAATTTTAAAGTGGAAAAAAGGAAAGGAGCACCATGCAAAAGTTTAGGCACCCCAAGAGATTTGAGCTCTCAGATAACTTTTACTAAAGTCTCAGGCCTTAAATAGCTTGTTAGAGCTATGGCTTGTTCACAACCATTGTTAGGAAAGGCCAGGTGATGCAAATTTCAAAGCGTTATAAATACCCTGACTCCTCATACCTTGTCCCAACAATCAGCAGCCACGGGCTCCTCAAAGCAGCTGCCTAGCACTCTGAAAATTAAAATAAAAGATGCCCACAAAGCAGGAGAGGGCTGTAAGAAGATAGGAAAGCGTTTTCAGGTATTCGTTTCCTCAGTTCGTAATGTAATTAAGAAATGGCAGTTAACAGGAACGGTGGAGAACAAGTTGAGGTCTGGAAGATCAATAAAACTTTCCGAGAGAACTGCTCGTAGGATTGCTAGAAAGGCAAATCAAAACCCCCGTTTGACTGCAAAAGACCTTCAGGAAGATTTAGCAGACTTTGGAGTGGTGGTGCACTGTTCTACTGTGCAGCGACACCTGCACAAATATGACCTTCATGGAAGAGTCATCAGAAGAAAACCTCTCCTGCGTCCTCACCGCAAAATTCAGTGTCAGTAGTTTGCAAACAAACATCTAAACAAGCTTGATGCATTTTGGAAACAAGTCCTGATGAAGTTAAAATAGAACTTTTTCGCTGCAATGAGCAAAGGTACGTTTGGAGAAAAAAGGGTGCAGAATTTCATGAAAAGAACACCTCACCAACTGTTAAGCACGGGGGTGGATCAATCATGCTTTGGGCTTGTGTTGCAGCCAGTGGCATGGGGAACATTTCACTGGTAGAGGGAAGAATGAATTCAATTAAATACCAGCAAATTCTGGAAGCAAACATCATACCATCTGTAAAAAAGCTGAAGATGAAAAGAGGATGGCTTCTACAACAGGATAATGATCCTAAGCACACCTCAAAATCCACAATGGACTACCTTACGAGGCACAAGCTGAAGGTTTTGCCATGGCCCTCACAGTCTCCTGACCTAAACATCATCAAAAATCTGTGGATAGACCTCAAAAGAGCATGCAAGGCAGCCCAAGAATCTCACAGAAGTAGAAGCCTTTTGCAAAGATGGATGGGTGAAAATCTCCCAAACAAGAATTGAAAGACTCTTAGCTGGCTACAGAAAGCATTTACAAGCTGTGATACTTGTCAAAGGGGATGTTACTAAGTACTGACCGTGCAAGGTGCCCAAACTTTTGCTTTGGGCCCTTTTTTGTTATTTTTTTGTTATTTTGAGACTGTAAAAGATGGAAATAAAAAAAGTGATCTTGCTTAAAATATTAAGGAATTTGTCATCTTTAACTTTATGCCTTTTGGAAATCAGGACATCTTTTACTCGCTTAGCTATTCACAGTAACAGAAATTTTGACTGGTGTCCCCAAACTTTTGCATGCCACTGTATATTCACAATAACGTAACCTAGAAAAAATGTACAACATGTGACAAGGTACTGAAACTATATGTAATTTACAGGGTTTTAGGAAGGATAACATTGGAAGTATCATGTGTCACCACCTATAACTGTTTTTCTATAAGTACTAATCCATGGTAATTTATTAAAAACAAAGCACATTTTAATAGACTTGAAGATTTTAGTGTATAAATAGTTTATTCCCTACTGGGCCACATTCAATCTATTACATTTCACATATTGCTGCCATAGCTTGAAATTTAATCTGAAATTTCATTGGATCAGGGTTGAAATTTCATTTTGATATACTATGATGTCTTTGCTGTTAAATACAGGCGTAAATGGTCTTCAGCTTCTAGGAGAATACAACAGGCCCATTATTACTTGGGTTGCTAGCCTTTCTCTATCACTGTTCTGATAAGGGTTTTTAAACATGAAATATTAACTCTATTCCTCTTCACAGCTACCGCTTGACAGGAGAGTTTCAAGTATCTTCGCATATTATTTCAGATTTTATTTTCCATCGTGAGTGATTTGTTGTGTTTGTACTATATATTTATTTTATTGATTTTATTTGGATTTGTTAAGCCTGAAGGGTATTTGTTGACAGGAGCATGAGATGTTTTCATATCAGGCCTAATCTCATCCCTACCTCTTGCTGGGTCTAATTACAATACAGGTGGTGGGTCTCGACCCAAAACATTGTCCATTTCCCTCCATGGATGCTGCCTGATCCGCTGGGTTCTCCAACCATCTTGTGCGTTGCTCCACATTCTGCAGTCTCTTGTGTCACTCTCCTGGATTTATGCTGCTCCTTCCACTAATTTCCATCCTCGCCAGCCTTGGTATATGTGACCTTTTTCTGTTTGTGCAACAACGAAGGTGGCTTTGTGTAGACCTGCTTGAGGCATTCTTTTCACATCAGCAGTGCTAACCGTGAGTTAGATTGGCAATAAAACTCGTTAAGGCAGCCTATAAAAGAGGCAGATGTGACTTTATATCTATTTGAAATCTGAATTTTAAAATCCATTCACCCACAAATAAAAGATGCACCATAAATTATATCACAAGGAAAATATCTCAAGCTTTCTTTAAACTGTGTCCTGGAGAAGAAAGTTGATGTTAAGTAATAAAGATTCTTGATATTGACTGGTTTATTGTAGCAATAAATTTCTTTTGACAGTAGGGTCTCATTGTGGAAAGCAAAGACATGTAGTTAATGTTGAAAGTTTCCACATAGGCTTTGATTTATAAAGAAATATTTAGGAATTGACCTTCTGACAATCTGCTCATGAAATTGCTGGAAACCCCATCCCCTGCTGTTTATTCTCCTTCAGGTTTGATTTATTTAGTTTCTAGTTGGCCCTGTTTTAAATGCACTCTGTAATTAACGTGGAACCAGGTCACAGTGTGTGATGTCAGGTTTAATTGATCAAATGTGCAGTTTACAATAATTGACAATCAAGGAATTGCAGATGCTGGAAATCAGGAACAAAAGTGGAATATGACAATGGAAGGTCTGCAGCCTGAAGCATTAACTGTTACTCTTTCCAGAGCCTACCAGATTGATTAGTGTTTCTGGTATTTACTGCTTTTATTACTGTTTAAGCTCTGTGCACAACTTGTAGCATTGTCAGTCAGCTGATATTGATGTTTTGTATCTGATTGTTAGATGTTTCTGTAGCCAGTGGTTACAAACACACATGCTTGTACTTTCTGTGTTGTGAAATATTTCACATCTTCAGAGCAACTGACGTTTAAGAATGGATTGTGAATGGTACAATGTGGTAAAAGCTCTGTGGGAACTGGATATAATTAGGTTGCTAAGAGTCTAATCAGGACATTGTAGATGTTTCACAAGAATATCTGTAGCTATCATTGATTGAAAATAAGTGATAATGGCATAATAGAAAGACTATCTTGGAATATTCAGGTTATGGGCATCTTATCTAAGAAAGGATATGCTGACGTTGGAGAGGGTCCAGAGGAGGTTCACCACAATGATCCCAGGAATGAAAGGGTTAACATGTCAGGAGCATTTGATGGCCCAGTGCCTGTACTCACTGGAGGTTAGAAGAATGTGAAGAATCTAATTGAAACCTATCAGATATTGAAATGGTGGTCATGGAATGGATGTTTCCAGTAGTGGGAGAGCCTCAGAATATAAGGACATCCCTTTAGAACAGAGATGAGAAGGAATTTCTTTAACCAAAGGGTGGTGAACCTGTGGAATTCATTGCCACAGATGGTTGTGCATGCCAAGTCATTGGGTATATTTAAAGTGGATGTTAATAGGTTCTTGATTAGTAAGGGTGCCAAAGGTTATGGGGAGAAGGCAGGAGAATAGGGTTGAAGGGGATAATAAATCAGCCATGATGGAATGGTGGTGCAGACTTGATAGGCCTAATGGCCCAATTCTACTCCTATGTCTTATGGTCTTGTGGTTCTGCATCTGATGGTTAGATATCTCTATTGCCCAGTTTAAACACACATGCTTCTTGTACTTTTAGTGCAGTGAAATATTTCCCTCCTTTGGGAGCAGCTGAAGTTTAAGAATGGTACAATGTGGTCAAAGCTCTATGGGAACTGGATAAATATGTTACCAAGCATCTAATCAGGATATTGTAGATAGTTTTCTGGAATATCTGTTATCATTGATTGAAAACAAGTGATAATGACTTTATAAAAAGACAATATATTGGAAGTATTCAGATTATACAGCATTTTGGGGAAAGAAAAAAGGTTTAACATTTTGGGGTTGATACTTTTGAACTGCAGAATGTTCATAGGCGTCATTTTATCTGGATCATATTGGCATGGCATGCTGCAGTATGTAATGTGGTGCATACTGCTGTGGGGTCAGCGGTTCCTTCTGTTTGAACCTTACAGCAATGTAGAATTAGACAGCATGAAAGTGGCCCTTTAGCCCTCCTCCATGCTGACTGACATGTCTCTCCAAGCTAGTCCCATTACCCTGCATTTGCCCATAACTAAATCTAAGCCTCTTTTTCTCTTTTTTCCAATCTCCATTCTAGTTCCCCTTTTACCCCTTCTCCTCTTCTCCCTGCCTTTCAGCTCCCATCCTTGTCTCCCATGGTCCACTCTCCTCTCATAGAACCATAGAAACTACAGCACAGAAACAGGCCTTTTGGCCCTTCTTGGCTGTGATGAATCATTTTCTGCCTAGTCCCACTGACCTGCACACGGACCATATCCCTCCATACACCTCCCATCCATGTATCTGTCCAATTTATTCTTAAATGTTAAAAAAAGAACCCGCATTTACCACCTCGTCTGGCAGCTCATTCCATACTCCCACCACTCTCTGTATGAAGAAGCCCCCCCTAATGTTCCCTTTAAACTCCCCCCCCCACCCTTAACCCATGTCCTCTGGTTTTTTTTCCCCCCTTGCCTCAGTGGAAAAAGCCTGCTTGCATTCACTCTATCTATACCCATCATAATTTTATATACCTCTATCAAATCTCCCCTCATTCTTCTACGCTCCAGGGAATAAAGTCCTAACCTATTCAACCATTCTCTGTAACTAAGTTTCTCAAGTCCTGGCAACATCCTTGTAAACCTTCTCTGCACTCTTTCAACCTTATTTATATCCTTCCTGTAATTTGGTGACCAAAACTGAACACAATACTCCAGATTCGGCCTCACCAATGCCTTATACAACCTCATCATAACATTCCAGCTCTCCTATCAGATTCCTTCTTCTTCAACCCTTTACTTCTTCCTCAACCCTTTACTACTTCCACCTTTCACCTCCTGACTTCTTGCTTCATAGCCTCTCCTCCTCACATGGTTTTACCAATCACCTTCCAGCTTGTACTGATTCCACACCACCCTGCCTCCAACTTCCTATTCTGGCTTCTGCCCCTTTCCTTTCCAGTCCTGATGAAGGGTCTCAGCCCGGAACATCAACTCTTCATTCCTCTCCACAGATGCTGCCTGACCTGTTGAGTTCCTCCAGCAAACCGAAACCTTTGCTATCCATGTTCCTGTCTAAATTTTGTAATTGATCATACTTCCTACAGGTTCCTCTGGCAAGTTCTGTATACTTGCCATTTTCTGTGAGAAAATGTTGCCCCTCAGGTCGCTGATAAACATTTTCCCTCTCATCTTAAATCTATGTTTTCTAGTTTTAGACTTCCCTACCTTGAGAAAAGGACAAAGGTCATCTGACTTACTATGCCTTGCACGATTTAATCAAGTCAAGTCAAGTCACTTTTTATTGTCATTTCGACCATAACTGCTGGTACACAGTAAAAGCAAGACAATGTTTTTCAGGACCATGGTGCTACATGAAACAATACAAAAACTGCATTAAACTACGTAAAACAACACAAAAACTACACTAGACTACAGACCTACCCAGGACTGCATAACGTGCACAAAACAGTGCAGGCATTACAATAAATAATAAACAAGATAATAGGCACTGTAGAGGGCAGTAGGTTGGTGTCAGTCCAGGCTCTGGGTATTGAGGAGTCTGATGGCTTGGGGGAAGAAACTGTTACATAGTCTGGTCGTGAGAGCCCGAATGCTTCAGTGCCTTTTGCCAGATGGCAGAAGGGAGAAGAGTTTGTCTGAGGGTGCGTCGGGTCCTTCATAATGCTGTTTGCTTTAGGGATGCAGTATGTGGTGTGAATGTCTGTAATGGCGGGAAGAGAGACCCCAATGATCTTCTCAGCTGACCTCACTATCCGTTGCAGGGTCTTGCGATCCGAGATGGTGCGATTTCCAAACCAGGCAGTGATGCAGCTGCTCAGGATGCTCTCAATACAATCTCTGTAGAATGTGGTAAGGATGGGGGGTGAGAGATGGACTTTCCTCAGCCTTTGCAGAAAGTAGAGACGCTGCTGGGCTTTCTTTGCTATGGAGCTAGTGTTGAGGGACCAGGTGAGATTCTCTGCCAGGTGAACACCAAGAAATTTGGTGCTGTTAATGATCTCTATGGAGGAGTCGTTGATGTTCAGCAGAGAGTGGTCGCTCCGTGTCCTCCTGAAGTCAACAAACATCTCTTGTTTTGTTCACTTTCAGAGACAGGTTGTTGGCTCTGCACCAGTCCGTTAGCCGCTGCGCCTCCTCTCTGTATGCTGACTCATCATTCTTGCTGATGAGACCCACCACAGTCGGGTCATCGGTGAACTTGATGATGTGGTTCGAGCTGTGTATTGCTGCACAGTCATGGGTCAGCAGAGTGAACAGCAGTGGACTGAGCACACAGCCCTGGGGGGCCCCGTTCTCAGTGTGATGGTGTTGGAGATGCTGCTTCCAATCTGGACTGACTGAGGTCTCCCAGTCAGGAGGTCTAGGATCCAGTTGCAGAGGGAGGTGTTCAGGCCTCTGTAAGGTCACCTCTCAGCCTCCTATGCTCCAAGGGAAAAAGTCCTACCCTATTTAGCCTCTCCTTTTATTTGAAGCCCTCTAATCTCCGTAACAGCCATGTGAATCTTTTCTGCACTCTCTCCAATCCTTCCTCCTGAGGCTAGGAAAACAGAACTGCACATAATACAGCAGTTGTGGTCCTAGTAACAACTTGTACGGTTTCAGAGAACTATGTACCCGTAACTCCAATTTTTTGTTGAACAATATTCTCCAGTGCCTTATCATTAATTGTGTAAGTCCTGCTCTAGATTAACTGACCCAAAATGTAACACAAACTAACTAACTCAACATGGTATATCTCCAATTAGGTCAGTGTAACTTGGAAGAGGAAGTAGACCCCATACATCTTGTCTATTTTAAGTTATTGATGTTAATCCTGCATTATAGCACTTAGGGCAAGATGTCGGGGAGGGATAGAAAATATGAAAGAAACAACAAATTTAGTTAACTTTTATTTTTAGTTGCTCAATAACATGGGTCAATAAGATTTGGATATGATGTCAATGTGTTGACTGGATTTGCTGTGCACAGCTGAGTCCCTTGTTTGCCATACTCTGTCTCGTCCAAGGACAAGTGAACAGATGTTTTGGAGTATAGCGGTCTTCATCTGTGAGATATTTACTCTGATACTGTGCATTGTGGGGAGCTGCAGTAGTCCTTGAAGTAATCCGTCAGTCTTCACTAAGTCATTCCACTTACACTCACCCATTACACCCTGAACTGATTCCACACTGCCTGATCCGCAACTCTCTCTTCTTTTCATTGCACCCCCCACTTCCTAAACACTTAACTAATCCAGTGTTACTGAGAGTTTAAAGTTGTTACTTATAGCTTAACTTCCTCCATGGTTGCTTTTATTTTTATATAATCACCTATATGTGTGTAATTGTGGTACATTTTTCAGTGATTTTTCTGTTATCGTAATGTTGCTTGTTCTATTTTTCTAGAAGTTTCTGTGCAGTTGGTGTCATGCCACCTGACTTAGGTGACTTCTTCAGCTTGTATAGGATGATCACAACTTTGTTGTTTTTCTTCTTGGCTTACCTTTGTCGGCTTTTTATTCTTATAAGATACCAACATACCAGTTGGTAGGTTCATTGTTCATTGTAAATTATCCCGTGATTAGGCTAGGTTTGAATCAGAGTGTTTACTAGGCAGTGTGGCTGGAAGGGCAGGAAGGACCTATTCCGCGCTATATCTCAATAAATAATAAATAAATAAATTTGGAATTTGATGAGAAAAGGGGGATTTCTGCTAAATCATGAAACTATTACAAAATCACATTTTCAAGGAATTGAACGCCTCTGTAACACAGGGTCTCCAGTATGTGATGATGCAAAATGTATCCACTCCGTGCCCGTGGTGGAGGGTCTGAACGCTGAGAAAAGTCTGGAGAATGTTTAATAACCTCTCAGTTATTGAACCCAGTTGTTCCTGATTTACTGTACATAAGTCATTCATGATTTTAAATGCTTCTGTCAAGACATCTTGGCTTCTGTAAGCAGAACAACCAAGGTTTTTCTGTTCTATCCAAGTACTTCTAATTCTTCATCGCTGGAATCATTCTAGAAAATCTCCTTGCACGCTGCCTAAATCCATCACATCTTTTTCAAATTGTAGTGGCCAGAAGTGGACACAGCAGTGTAGTGTTTACTAAAGGTTTAACAAAACAATCTGGCTTCTGTCCCCTATGCCAGTATTTAATAAAGGCACAGGATCTCATATGGTTTATTAACTGTTTAGCTAACTTATCCTGCTACTTTGAAATATTCAGACAAAAATCTCCCCAGCTGTTCACGTGTTCCTTTTGAAGTTGTGCCATTCTTCTTGTTTTGATCTAATTTGTTCATCCTTTCAAAATCTTCTATCTCACGCTTGCTTGCATTGGATTTCTGCTGTGTCTTCAAAGTCTTACTGGTGTGTCTTCCTGATTATTTACTGCACCTAAGTTTAGTAATTTGCTAACTTTGGAATTGAACTTTGACTGTACCAAAGTCAGAATTGAGTTTATTGTCATATGCACAAATGGCATGTATGTACAATTGCATTGAAAAGTTTAATTGCAGCAGCATTGGAGGCACATAGCATCATATATGTGACAGGAAAACATTATATATTTTTTATACAAGAAAACATTAATTTTACATAATTTTTACAAGAAATCACAATTAGAACAAAAAAACAAAGTTCATTTCAGTGCAAGGTGGTCATAGTGTTTTAAGATTAAAAGTATCGAAACATATGATAAAATATGTAATTTGTGTTGAATCAAATCAGCGTGGATTGTGCTGGGAGAAGCCCACGAGTGTTGCTATGCCTCCAGTGCCAACGTAGACTGCCCACAACTCACTAACCCTAGTGTTAGTGCTGATGCTGGTTAGTGCTGGTTTGTTGCTGGTGTTGTAAAGCAATTGTGCTAACCACTATGCTACCGTCTCACCTCGTTTAATGTTGCTAAGCTGCAGTGATTAGGATTTTGCCAGTTAGCTCAACAAAGGAATGCTTGAATCCCCGGGGCATTGCTGTGTTTCAGGCAAATTAGAAAAAGGAATGTAGTTGGCCAGCCCTACATTTTAACCTGCACTCTTAATGCTTTTAGCAGTGGTCTCACCAGCTGCGCAAATAGATATGATGCAACCAGTGTCACTTTTGATGGAGAATCAAGCGGTTGACAAAAACATATTGGCAAAGTGGGAGGACTGATCTTTCATCCGTCCAGCTGGAATTGCAAGTTAGAATTTAGTCAAATGAACTGATGTTATCCCTGGAGGATCACATGCTAAGTTAAACCTACAGAGGCTCTTGAACCAACTTAATCCTTTTCCCAGTACAACAAATGCATCACAATCGATGTTCCCTCTAATTTTTTTGTAGTCAGTGTGCACAAAAATCTTATGTTGTGCAAATTTTTTTCCTGTGACAAAAGTATGTGCGTACTGAATGCACACATGGCACAGTTTATGTAGGTTTACAAAATATTTGACATAAAACTGCACAGAATAACAACAAAATAACATACGTATTTAAGTCACTCAGTTATTTTTTCTCTCTCCTGTCTTTGGCATTTACCCATTCTTTGTAAACTTTATCTAGACTAATTAGAGCTTCCATCCATTTGATAGCTTTTGATTCTTATTAACATACCCAAATAACATTCACCTAAACGGTTTCTCAGCTTGTTTTTGAGTTGATTCATTAGGCTAAAACCTCGCTCACAGTCTGCACTAGACGCAAGAAAGGTTCCTCCAATGTCCATAAACTGTGCAAGGTTGCAAAACTGTTCATTTTGAAGTACAAATGCCACCATTTGAGCAAAGTACGAAATCAGTTTGGATTTAATTTTTTCTTGCACGGAAAATTTGAAATCATTAAACTGTCTAACTATTACAGTATTTTCAGCTAGAAAATCATGATATTTTAGACATAAGGCATTAACTTGTCCATTGCCAAATGTGAAGTCACAATCTGCAATTGCGGAGAAATCAAAAGCTGACCATCTTCACTCATCTTCAGGAAACCTTTCTTCTAAATGAACACAAAGACTATTTATAAAAGCCAACAGCGAACTTGTATCTACTGTGACGTTTTCTTCACGTTGTTGGCTTAGCAAAACTTTAACTTTGTCACTCCACGAAACATTGTCTCCCAGATACTCCTTTCTTATCTTGTTAATTTTGCCTCGCGCAAAATGAAATGAATCAATCGGTGTCAGGCCACTCTTGCAGAATCTTGCACAGTGCAGCCAGTTCACCAAAGACATCACTTAAAACCTGTAAAGCTACTTTGTATGTGATGCTTATCAATTTCTTGTGACAGTATTTAGCCACAGGGTCATTTGACTGACCTTTTTCAATAAAAACTTAGTAAGCTATCTACAGGATTTGAAACAAATCTTTGTAAACTTTACGATATGAACACTGTTCGCTAAAGATGGCTGCCGCTGTGATGCAGCTGTACAAACTGGAACAGGAAAGGTGAGGTGACATAAGTTAGTGACGTGCATTGTGGTATTTGAAAAACCGACTAACTAGTTAACAGAAACATTTAGCTAAAAGATTATTTTCAATATGTATAATTATTAATTACTACATTATGTTAGGTAACTAACCTTTGTGCACACATTAATTTCCTTTGTGCGCTGATTGAAAAATGTGCGTGCTTAGAGGGAACATAGATTCACAATGCTGTCCCCAGCTGTTTTAGTAATCTAGAGGGCATTTGTTTGAAAGTACAGGTGTGGGCAGATTCAGTAATAACTGTACTAAGGGAATTAAATAAGTAATGTAAATATTTGCAGGGTTATTGGGACAGGAAGGCACAGTAGGACCAAAATTGAAAATAGAATAGAAAATGGGAAAACGCTCCTTGAGGTACCATCTGTGGAATGGGGAACTGTGTTTGCTTCTAGTTAATAGCATTTCACTACATTTGTGGTACTAATTTGATGGTTCTGCCAAAACCTTGCATGAGCACAGTAGAATAAATGTTCACACAGTTCTTATATTATCTAAGTCAACAATTCTGCTTAACCTGTTCCAGTTTATAGTTGAACATGGCATGAAGGAATATTTTGTGATTGTCCCTGAATTTACCATATGCAACTTTAGATTCTGTGCCTTTTAATTAGTTTGCCTTTGGGAAATGGGGTACATACTAAGGCTGTCTGTATTACTTGTCCCAAGCTGTCCTGTTATGATGCATTGTAATTTCTTCATAAAATAATGTCATTTACCTGACTGATTCACTGGATTAGTCTATTTTTAACTAGGGTGTCAAACCTGATGAAGTTTTGTTTAAGTACTGGTTATGATCTGGCAGTTTTTATAGTCATTGTTTCTCTTTTTTTTTGGTGGGTGCCTGTATGCGTGCGAGTCTGCGCGTGTGCGTCTGCATGCGTGCGTCCACAATGATGTCTTTTTGATGGCTTTCACAAGGCGCGGAGCGAGAGACAGAGAGAGACTGTGTGGCGCGCCACTCCTCATGCAGATATTTTCGCAGTATTTTTCACTTTATTTTACGAGGTCAAGTTGCGATCTCAACACTCAACCCGGCACAGATGGAAAGTGTACTCGGGAGCGGACCCAACTGGTTTCGAACCCGGGGACCTCCGCTCCCGGGTCCAGCACTGATGTCATTGCACCACCAGCCGGCCCTATAGTCATTGTTTCTCAGTAATAGCTTGCAAGTGGTGAAAAGTGTTTTATAGTGTATGACTTGAATTTGTGCACTTATGAATTGCTAGTCAACTAGTGTAACTACAACATTACATTGTTCTTCTAAGCATTTAAAAGTAGCTGCAGTGCAATCATTTGAGTTGAGTATGATGCTCTCTTAAGGGCTTATTCCCTTAATTGAGAACACTTCTGTTTAACATGCAGAGGCTGATGAACAGGCAGAGACCCCACGGTCCTTGAGGGGTCAGGGTCCAGTTGCACAGAATACAAGATGACTGGAGGTCCATCACAGGTGCAATATGCCTCCTGCTTCACTGCCATCGTGATGTGTTGTTGTCTTCTGACAGCTCCACCACTGAGGTCTTGGTTGGATCACTCTCTGTCTGGAGCCTCCCTCGTGACCCTTACTGCCATGATTGACCCCACCAGGAGCTAAGCTCGAGACAGCATCGTTCTTGGGATCTCAGGAATTCACAAACCCCTACCACGTCAAGGTGGCGATCCTCGGAGAAGAAGTGCCTGAGAGTAACTTAGATTTAGTGGTTCAGTTTAATGTCAGAGAATGTATACAGTATACAACCTGAACTCCTTATTCTTTGCAGACATCCACGAAACAGAGTGGAAAAAAAAACAAAGAACGGATGACAGAAAACATTTGAACCCAAAAACTCCCTCTCTCCCCTCATGCACAAACAGCAGTAAAGCATCAACCTCCCCCCACTTGTTCCAGCAAAAAGCATTCGCCCTTCCCCACCACCCACTATGTAAGCAATAACAAGCCCCTAAAGACCATGATCTATAGTCCATCAAAAACTACTGTTCATCCCGACAACTTGACATCTCAACAGGCCCTCTCTCTCACTAACGAGGAAGAGAGAGGTATCATAAGACCATAAGATATAGAAGCAGAAGTAGGCCATTTGGCGCATCGAGTCTGCTCCACCATTCAATCATGGGCTGATCCAATTCTTCTAGTCATCCCCACTCCCCTGCCTTCTCCCCATACCCTTTGATGCCCTGGCTAATCAAATGCACCCACTGACTTGGCTTCCACAGACGCTCATGGCAACAAATTCCACAGATTTACCACCCTTTGACTGAAGTAATTTCTCCGCATCTCTATTCTAAATGGACGTTCTTTAAACCTGAAGTTGTGCCCTCTAGTCCTAGACTCCCCTACCATGGGAAATAACTTCGCCATATCTAATCTGTTCAGGTCTTTTAACATTCAGAATGTTTCTATGAAACTCCCCCCCCCCCCCCCCCATTTTCCTGAACTCCAGGGAATACAGCCCAAGAGCTGCCAGACGTTCCTAATATGGCAACCCTTTCATTCCTGGAATCATTCTCGTGAATCTTCTCTGAATCCTCTCCAATGTCAGTATATCTTTTCTACAATAAGGAGGTCAAAACTGCACACAGTTCTCCAAGTGTGTCTCACGAGTGCCTTATAGAAGCTCAACATCATATCCCTGCTCTTATATTCTATACCTCTAGAAATGAATGCCAACATTGCATTTGCCTTCTTCACCACCGGCTCAACCAGGAGGTTAACTTTTAGGGTATCCAGCACAAGGACTCCCAAGTCCCTTTGCATCTCTGCTTTGAATTCTCTCCCCATCTAAATAATAGTCTGCCCATTTATTTCTTCCACCAAAGTGCATGACCATGCAATTTCCAACACTGTATTTTCCAACAATGTTTTCAACATTGTATATCGCTCCTGCGACAGCGAGAGGGGAGGCCAAAGCTCGCTGCTTTGATGTTACAGTCTGCAGCATCGCTTATTTTGAGCTCCCTCAACTCAAGAATCAGCAAACCCTCTCTCACCATCGAGAGAGTGCAGAGGCTTCTGACAGCTGCACCCACTGTCTCAATGTTTCAATCTCCCGTGGTGCTGATTTTGATGAGGAATCAGGTCATCCACAGGGCCACACAAGGTTAAAGCCTTTCTAGTACATTGAAGAAGGTATCTTTAATAACAATAACTTGTTCTTAGCTTGTTTTCTGTTTTTTCTATTACTCTTCCCTCCCTCACTTCAAAATGATCAAATATCAGTTCTACAAACAACAGGAATTCTGCAGATGCTGGAAATTCAAGCAACACGCATCAAAGTTGCTGGTGAACGTAGCAGGCCAAGCAGCGTCTCTAGGAAGAGGTACAGTCGACGTTTCAGGCTGCGACTCTTCGTCAGGACTAACTAGTAAGAGATTTGAAAGTGGGAGGGGGAGGGGGAGATCCAAAATGATAGGAGAAGACAGGAAGGGGAGGGATGGAGCCAAGAGCTGGACAGGTGATTGGCAAAGGGGATATGTGAGCATCATGGGACAGGAGGCCTGGGGAGAAAGACTGGTGGGGGGGGAGGAACCCAGAGGATGGGCAAGGGGTATAGTCAGAGGGACAGAGGGAGAAAAAGGAGAGTGAGAGAAAGATTTTTAGTGGAAAAGAGATCGAGATTTATCTTAATAGAGTATTTGAAAATAGCCAGAAGCTGAACATTGTAATGTTGAAGCTTAATTTTTGATTCATGTAATCCCGGAGACACATTGTGTTCTATTTCTACTGCACTTTGGGACATGTAGACTGAACATGTCCATGATGTGTCAGATCTGTCATTGACCACTGTAACAAATCTCTACAGATGTATCAGAATCACGTTTAATATCGCTGTTGAAAGTATCCTGACTAGTTGCATTGTGGTCTGATACAACAATTTGAGTTCGTGAGAATGTATGAAGCTGCAGAGTAGTGGACTCAGCCTAGTCCATCATGGGCACACCCCTCCCTACCATCAGTAATACCTACATGACCTTAAGACTGTAAGAAATGAGAGCAGAATTCAATCTGTTCCATTATTCCCTCATGGCTCAAGAAAGCAATAACTATCATCAAAGGTCCCCATAATCCAAGCCATGCCATCTTCTCAAAGCTACCATTGGGCAGGAGGTATGGAAGTCTGAAGTCCTAAACTACTAGTTTCAGGAACAGATACGATCACTCAACCATTCAGTTCTTGAACAAATCTGCGCACAGCCATAATTGCTACCTCAGTATAGCAACACAATGACCATTTTGCCCTCTCTGCACTACAACTTTTTTGTAGTGATTTTTAGAGAGTATGGCTTTTTTTGGTTTTGATTTTGTTCCTTTATGTATAGCTTTGCTTACTATTTTTGTTAACGCTGCTTATCTGATGCTATGAGCTTGTGTTGCTGCAAGTAAGGTTTTCAGTGCACCTGTGCACATGTTCATTTGACAATAAATGTAACTTCAATTTAATTGCTGTTTTCTTGTCCCATTGTGTTATGTTTTGAAAGTTTATGCTCTCACTGAAACTTTATGCTGTCATTGTGAAGGATTTTCCCAGCTAAACTGAGCAATTGAAAGCATGACCAACAGAATTTTTGAGATGAAGTTAGTGGAGCAATGAATGAATCATGAGCAGATATTATGTTTAAGCAGCTATATTGCATAGTGGCGGACAGGCAGGCTGTACAGTGGGTAATCAGAACTGCCCAAAGCATCACTGGAACCAGCCTACCTGTCATCGAGGATATATATATATATATATATATATACACACACAGAAAAGTGTTGGAAGAGGACAGTGACATCATGAAGAATCCCACCCACCCTGTTCATGGACTGTTTGTCCCATTCCCATCAGGGAGGAGGCTACATAACATCCAAGCCAGGACCACCAGACTCAAAAACAGCCCTAAGGCTGATCACCACCTCCACCCACTAACTCACCACTCCACACCTCCCACCACCACTACTTTTATCATTTTCAGTCAATCACCTTATATACATCACTTTATAGTCATACGGTCAAATCTATGTACATAAGCTATTTTAAGTATTTATTATGTGTCTTTTTATTATTGTGTTTTTATCTTTCTGTGTTTTTTTTGTTCTGCATTGGATCCAGAATAGCAATTATTTTGTTTTCTTTACGTGTATATACTGGGAATGGCAATAAACAATCTTAAATCTTCCAAGAATGAACCTTTGAAGTGGTATTATTCATTATGAATTGATGTCTGGCAAAATAAAAGCCAGAGCAGGTGTAAAGCACAACATTATAATCGTTCTTGGATGAGCATTCCGCTCTCTCTCTAATCCCTTGCTGCGACTTCTACTTTTTCCCATCCCCTGTGTTGCACTTAATCTGTAATGCCTGCATTTTTTAATTTAAAATGTTGCCCCTTGCAGACTTAGATAATTGGAAGCAAAAAAATGCTGATTTCAGTTATGATTTTGAATGGACTTTTTTTGTGCAGCGCTGGTACTTTCCATAGGTCACAGCACATAAAGATGGTCCCAGATGCTGTGAGATTGGTGTAATATGCCTCAGCAAGCAAATAGTTATTGCTTGATGCTTGCATTTTAGGTTTATGGATGATTTCCACCATGGTTTTTGTTTTGTTTGCTTCAAATGCTGGGAGACTTTTTGACTGGAAACTTCCCAGTTAATACACTACTTGTGGATTCTTTTGAGTTAATATTTAAAGACAATAATTTTCCTTACTGAGGGAAAAGTTAAGTTCAATAGGCATTTGGTATGTCTGTTTTAAGTAGACATTTATTTTATTTAGAGCTACAGCTTGGAACAGGCCCTTCCGGCCCAACAAGCCACATTGCCCAGCAACCCACCTATTCAACACTAGCCTAAACACAGACAATTTCCAATAACGAATTAACCTACTAACTGGTATGTCTTTGGTTTGTGGGAGGGAATCGGAGCTCCCAGAGGAAGTGCACGCGGTTCAGGGAGAGAGTATACAAACTCACAGATAGCGCCGGAACGGAACTCCAAACTCCAAAAGGCCTGGAGCTCTAATAGCACAGCACTAACAAGTCATTTTGCTGCTGTTAATCAAAGTCAAAGTTCAAAAAACATTTGTTGTCAAAATATGTATATGTCAAGGAATTCAAAGTTACTGACCCAGTCCCCTAATGAGGACTGGCTCATGGAATCAATCCCTGGTTTCTTCCTCCTGTAGGCAATAATCAGCTCTTTGGTTTTTCTGATGAGGATGCGAGAGGTTATTGTTGTGGCACATTTTCAATCTCCTTCCTATGTGCTGATTTGTCACTGCCCTTGATTTAGCCAACAACAGCGGTGTCGTCAACAAACTGAAATATGACATTGGAGCTGTGCTCAGCCTCTCTGTCGTATAAAGTAAGTAGAGCAGGGGGCTGAGCACATAGTACATTGTTGAGTTTGTAACTAAATTTGTCTCCACCATAAATTAGTCATTCATTACCACTGACTGCATGACATGATTTTTTTTGTGCAGACACAAAACTAAAATGCAAAAATAAATAAAAAGTGCGAAGGAGGAATAGTGGGAGAGTATTCATGGGTTCATGGACCGTTCAGAAATCTAATAGTGAAGGCTAGATGCTGCTCTGAATGGTAAGCATATGGGAAAGGTTACTTCCAGGCCACCATTGCAAGCTTTGCTGCAAGGATCACCTAAATGAGGTTTAAAGACTTCTGTTGAGTAGCTGAAATGTAGACTATTAATTCTTCTAAATCCTAAATTAAAAAAACAAGTCTCCAAGCCACAAAGCTGAAATCTTGATAAGAATATAAATTGCTTTTGTGAAAAACTCTTCACAGATCATGCTGTGTTTCTGCCAGCTGCTGAAAAGCTTGCATTGGCAGCCTGGAAATGACTTTTCCCCTTCTGCTGACTACCCTATCTACCTCAATACTCCTCTGTACATTAGCGCTATAATGCAGAACTACGCAAGCTGCAGTATCTGAGCTTTGGCAATCTACCCTGTGAAACTTGGGTAGCTCAGTCCTCTGGATAGTTAGGTATTGTTCAGCCCTGCAGCGGGTTATTGCATTTCTGATTTGTTACCTCATTGCTAGAGGAAATCCCCAATTCAAACTGGATAACTTCACTTTCTTCAACACCAAACTGATTCCAGAACCTATGCACTCACTTTCAAAGATCTGCAACTCATATTCTTAGTTCAGTCAATTAATCTATCAGTTTATCTATCTGTCAATCTGTCTATTATTGATGTGTTTATTCATTCATTCACTTTATGGTAATGAGTTTGGATGATCGGCCATGTTCATATTGAATGGTGGAGCAAGCTTATGGCCAACAGCTTACTCTCACAAACACGAAGAATTCTGCAAAGGCTGGAAATTCAAGCAACACACATCAAAGTTGCTGGCGAACGCAGCAGGCCAGGCAGCATCTCTAGGAAGAGGTACAGTCGACGTTTCAGGCCGAGACCCTTCGTCAGGACTAACTGAAGCTAACTGTCACTCATGTTTTCACTTTCCATGTTTATACGACTTCAAACACAAGTCCAAGTTCAAGTTTATTGTCATCTGGCTGTACACATATACAACCAAACAAAACAAAGTTCCTCTGGACCCGAGTGCACCCACAAGACATAAATCACACACAGCACATAAACCCAAAATATTACCATCAGTAAATTAATAAAATAGAATTCAAAGCACATGTAGCACAAGTAAACAGTAAACAGCTTGCTGTCCTGGTGATGAGTCCTCAGTGGTGGCAGTGTATTCCTTAGCCTGACAGCCTGAGAGAAGTTGTTGTTACCCAGTCTGGCAGTCCTAGTCCTGATGCTCTTGTACCTCCTTCCTGACTGTAGTGGTTCAAGAAGATTGCGGGATAGGTGATAGGGATCCTCAATGATACTTTGGACCTTCTTGTGTACAACCCTCCTGGTAAATGTCACAAATTGATTGGGGTGGGGAGACCTCTTGACAGTTTTTATTAGCCTTTGTAGGGTCTTGTGAACATTGTGATCATAAGAACATCATGTAATGCTTATTTATGGACACTCAAATATTGTAAGACATCTACAATCTTTGTGTCTCCTTTGTGAGACATCAACAGTATTGATGTTTAGCAGTTCTGCTGTCTGGTACAAATCATTTTCCCAGTGAGAAACTTCATTAAAAAGTGCAGTATATGGCGTACTCTGAGCAGCTATGATCCCCCACTTGGATACCAGAGCTCCAAAGATTAGGTTATGAGAATTGATTACACAGCTAGAACTACATTTCCTCAAATTTACAGTGTTAAGGAGTGATTTAATTGAGGTTTTCAAGCAATTGAAGGGAAACTGCAGGGCAGTTTGAAACTTTTATTTCTGGAGGAATTGAGAGCTGGAGGTAATAATTTAAAAACTGAACCAAGTCTTTCAGGAGAGGCAAGAGAAAACATAATGCAGATGGTGGTGGATACTTGGAACTCGTTTCGGCAAGTAATAATTGGTATTAAGTAAATAGTCAATTTTAAACAAGATTTAAAGTTTTATTCAAAAGTTCCGAATATGTTTGGAAAGATGGGGATCTGGAGTTTAGGCACAGATTAGCTGTGATCTCGTTGAATGGTGGAAAAGGCAAGGGACTTAATGGACTGCTCCTCTCTTCCCTTATGATATGCTGTACACTTGGACTTAAAAGTGCAAGAATTTTAACAGATTTTTTTCTTCTGCCTAAGTCATTAGATTTGTGAGCAAAACACATGCTACTGCAGTGAGAGATCCTCTGATAAGATGCAGCCTGGTGTTTGAAGCAGTCTGGAATGTTAGCATTGCTACTGTGCAATTGAACAGTTGAACTTATTCTATTTAAACAGCACACAGTGAGTCTGTCTTCTAATTTGAGGCACCACAACAACCAGACTACAAATTTTAATTGAAACCCCCCCAACCTCTTTCCATCACACAAAACCATTTACCACTAATGACCAACTACTGGTTGGTTGAGCTTCTCCTCAAGCTGATTAGTTTCCTGAGGAAACTATATTTCCTATAATTATTTTCAGATTTTTTTAACTGAAGCTTACTTGGAGCTAGGTACTTACTAGAATTTTTCTGTTATAATGCTATAATTGAAGACTGGCCTTGGGTCAATGATTACTAGTTAATTTTTAGTTACCTGGCATGCAACCAGCACTACTTTATAGCACAATTATGCTGTTTTTATTTTAAGACTCTCCAATAGAGCCAAACATTTTATTCAACTTACTTTAAAATTGATTAAATCGTGTAGTATATTTGCAACTCGGTAGTTCAGAATCAGGTTTAATATCACTGGAATATGTCATGAAATTTGTTATTTTCAGCAACAATACAGTGTAACACCTAAGAACTATAAATTACAAAAAGAAATATAAAGCAATTAAACAAGTAGTGTAAAAAGAGTGCAAAAATAGTGAGATGGTGTTCTTGGGTGGGTTGATTGCCCGTTCAGAAATCTGGTAGTGGAGGGGAAGAAGATGTTTCTAGATATATAGATTGTGGGCAGCAAGGTAGCACAGTGGTTAGTGCAACACTTTACAGTACTAGCGACCTGGGTTTAATTCTTGCCGCTGTCTGTAAGGAGTTTCTACGTTCTTCCTGTCATCATGTGGGTTTCGACTGGGTGCTCTGGTTTCCTTCCACAGTCCAAAGATGTACTGGTTGGTAGGTTAATTGGTCCTTGTAAATTGCCCCATGATTAGGCTAGAGTTAAGTCAGAGGTGCCTGGATGGTGCGGCTTATGGACCGGAAGGGCCTATTCCGTGCTGTAACTCAGTAAGTATATTTTATATATATAGAAAATTTATAAAATAAAATATATATATATATATGAGAAAGAGAGGTTTTAATTAATTAAACTCTAGTTTAAAATGAGAGCAATTAAATAATGAGGTGGTGTTCATGTTCATGATTATGAGTTGGTTCATTATTTGATTTTCCACTGTGGTGGAAGAGTGATATTTTTCACAGCTCATTTCCATAATCCATTTGTCAGAATTTTTAATATGCTAACATATTATCCTTGATAATGTATTTTTAGTGTCTGAGGAATTAGAATATGATCCTCTTTAGATAAGTTCTGTCCATTATTAAAATAGCATCTTAAATAGCTGTGATGACCTTACAGGAATTAATGGGAGATGGCACGGGATGACACAGTGAAATAGATTATCTTTATTTGGTAGGTAGGTGGTGCGTAGGTAGCACACTGGGTAACCAATCTGGATGTAAAGGTACAAACTGTCAATAGTTGTCTCAAGTGTAAAAATTAATCTTTTGTGCAATAAAGTATTAATTAGTTCCAGCTTCCAATTAAAAAAAACCTTCACTGCTTTTCAGCACATCAGTTGTCATATATTTTCCTAAACCTTTCAGCAGCCATGCTCACCATTATCATATCCAGATTCCTGGATTTTTGCTCCTGTTAACTGATTGGTGGGGGGCTCTGAATCGAGCAGGGGATGTTTGTTAAGGCTTTGCTTTATTCTTGCCTGACTGAGCCTTGACTCTTAATTCCTCTCCTCCAATGCTGCCTGACCTACTGAGTGCCTACAGCATTTTGTGTGTGTTATTCTGGATTTCCAGCATCTGCAGAATCTCTTGGTTATGACTTTAAAAAAAAAATATTTCTGGTTGTTACTTGTGCCGTTTTAATCCCATAATAGAATTATTAGTACCTTTTTTCTTTTATCAGCACTTTGTCTCATCCTGTGCCAATTTGCAGTTCATTTTCAGCAAAGTCATGCTAAGTGATGATGGAATAAACTTAGCATTTATGCTTAATTTTATTTTGTAATATGTTAGAAAATTCAGCAAGAATTCAGCTGATACAGTTGAACATCATAAAAATAATAAATTTTGGTTTGGAGCAGACTGATGTACTGTGGGCAGCCCTAAGTTGAACACCTAGTGGGTTCAGCAGAAAGGAGAATCAAAAGCATTTAGGACACACTCTGTATGAAAGCTCACACTGGCAGTGCCAGAAGACTGCACAATGCACGATATAATGCCAAAATAAAGGTTGCCAACATTACCTCATTCCACAGTAGCACCATTCGAGCCTTTGTGGCTTCTGTGAATGAGCTTGGAGGTTTCCACTCTGAAGGTGCATTTTATGACTCATAGCTATGGTAGTTTAAGACCATAAAACAGAGGAGCAGAACTAGGCCATTTGGCTCATTGAGTCTGTTCTGCCATTGAATCATGGGTGATTTGGTTTCCTTCTCAACCCTATGGGTGTGTTGTGTGTATGTCTATGTATGAGGCGGGTCGGCGGGTGGGAAAGGGGTTTGCTCTGCTGTTGTCGTTGTCTTGTTTTGTTCTGCTGAACATTGTGGGCATGCTATGTTGGTGACGGAATGTGTGGCAGCTCTTGTGGGAGCTGCCCACTTGCGTTGATTTTTAACGCAAATGACGCATTTCACTGTATGTTTCAATGTACATGTGAGAAATAAATCTCAATCAATACAAGTCATTAGCACTCTCTTGCATTTTTTTGTTTGAGATTCCGGTTTAAGGTGGTGCTGGTGAAACACAGTGATGACTTACTGAAGGCAAACAAAACTACTAACTACTCTATTAATCATAGTTTTTCTGGTAAATGATCACTGCTATCAATAGCCTGTAACTTTCCTTTCAGAGCTGAGCTTTTGAGCTGCCTGTACGGCTTAGCATTTTTGTGGTGTGAACTGAAGGTGCAGGGTTGATTTGAGGTGGTGGGCCCTAGATGTTTGGCCATATCTAGAGCAGACTTAGAACTGATTCAAAGTGGCAAATCTGAGGCGGGCCAGAGCCGAGGCGGCGGGGCCTGGATCCAAGAGTGATGAACAAGCTAAAGTTTTACTGATTTAAGCACCAGACCAAATGGAAAAGTTAGAGTACAGGCTGAATTGAGGCAACAGGGTCTGAGAGTGAAGAACAAGCCAATGTTTGGCCATTGCTGGAGCGAACTTGGAGCCAATTCGAGGCGGCAGATCCATGGCAAGTCAGAGTCGAGGTGGTGGGGTCTGGGCCCTCCAAAGTGCCAATTGCACAACCTCCAACTCTGGCCTTGACCTCCAGGCAGGGTCTTCACGCACTGCCACTGGAACCCCTGTCACCCCTTCCCCCACCGCCACTCCGCAATCCCAATTCTCTCAGGTCCCACCACCAGCTCTTGGGTTCTCAGAGACTCTATCTTCCTCTCACCCCACCATCCCTGAACACCCCAAACCTCCTTTCTGGTGATGCCCCCCCCCAAACCTACCCCCTTCTCCATTTCCTATCCCCTTTCCCTCTCTCACCTCATCTTACCAATCAACTTCCCAGCTCTTTACTTCATCCTTCTCCCTCCAGGTTTCACCCATCACCTGATGGTTCTCTCTCCCCTCCCTTTACCTTCTAAATCTACTCCTCAGCTTTTTTTGACCTCCAGTCCTGCTGAAGGGTTTTGGTCCAAAACATTGACTGTATTTTTTTTCCATAGATGCTGCCTGACCTTCTGAGTTCCTCCAACAGTTTGTGTGTAAAGCTCGGATTTCCAGCATCTGCAGATTTTCCCTTATCTATAGTACACCGAACATACTTTGATAATAAATATACTTTGCACCTTGAACTGTGTGTTGGAACTTCTGTACCAGGCCATGATGCAACTAGTCAGGAGATTTTCAACTCTATCTGTAGGAATTCCTTAAGAGTATTTGGTGACATACCAAATCTCTACGAGTCTCTAAGAAAGCAGAGTTGCTGATGTGCCTTCTTCATGATTGCTTCTGTTCCTTCAAAAAGGTGTTGACCGCAACTTGCTTGCAGAGTTACACCTGTTAACTGGCTCTAGCTCCATCCACCTGCAGCCTCTTGTGTCTCCTGGTTACATTATATGGATTTGAACCAAATCACCATCCCACCACTGTCTGTGAGGAGTTCATAAGTTTTTCCTGTGACCGTGTGGGTTTCCTCTGGGTGTCCTGCCTCCACATTCTAATTTCGTACGGGATAGGATTAGTAAATTGTGGGCATACTATGTTGATGCTGGAAGCAT
This sequence comes from Mobula birostris, assembly GCF_030028105.1. Lineage (NCBI taxonomy): Eukaryota > Metazoa > Chordata > Chondrichthyes > Myliobatiformes > Myliobatidae > Mobula > Mobula birostris. The sequence continues at coordinate 13,060,486 of NC_092374.1, read as the reverse complement.
GGTAACACTCGTGGGCTGCCCCTCCCAGCATATCCTCAGACTCTGTTGGTCATTGACACCAGCGACACATCTCACTGTATGTTTCAATGCACGTGTGACAAATAACGCTTTAATCCTTTGCAGTTCAGGTATATTCCTGATCAAATTATTCTGTGTCCTCTAACAATACATGGCATACTGAAAGGACACAGTAGATTCAGCAGCATCGGGGGAGGAAAGCAATTGTCAGTGCTCTGGGCTGAATTCCTGCAAGAGGACTGCAGGTGCAGATTCCAGCATCTGCAGTCTCCTCTGTCTCCTTCATGTGTCCTCTAATCATTATTCTCATCACTTCCTCAGATCTACATCTAATGTTGTGCATTGCACGCGATGCTTGTGACCACTCTGAAAAAGCACCAACCCACTCTGTCTTAAAGCTGTCCTTGTGTTTAATTATTTAAGAAGTCCATTTCTTTTTTACAAACATCAAAAACAGTAAACTTTGGCAGTTCTTGAATTGTTATAATCATGCAGATCTCTGTCCTTAAAATGAGAGATTCTGCAGGTGCTGGAAATCCAGAGTAATACATGTAAAATCTCAATGAAACCTATCGAATATTGAAAGGTCTGGATGGACTGGATATAGGGAGAATGTTTCCTATAATGGGAGAGTCTAGGACCAGAGGGCACAGCCTTAGACTAGAGGGATGCCAATTTAGAACTGAGGTGAGGAGGACTTTCTTTAGCCAGAGGGTAGTGAATCTGTGGAATTCATTGCTGCAGGCAGCTGTGGAGGGCAAGTTACTGAGTATATTTAAAGCGGAGGTTGATTGGTTCTTGATTAGTCTAGGTGTCAAAGATTATGGGAAGAAGGCAGGAGAATGGGGTTGAGAGGGCTAATAAATCAGCCATGATGGAATGGCAGAGCAGACTAGATTGAGCAAATGGCCTAATTCTGCTCCTTTGTCTTATGATCTTAAAACGTTGAGGAACTCAGCAGGTCAGGCAGCATCTATGAAGAGGAATAAACGGTCGACATTGTAGGCGGAGACCCTTTATCAGGACTGGAAAGGGTGGGGCAAGAACAGAATAAGAAGGTGAGGGGAGGGGTTGTGGTACAAGGTGATAGATGAAGCCAGGTGAGGGGGAAGGTCAGTGGGTGTGGGAGGGGAGATAAAGTGAGAAGCTGGGGGGGGTGATGGATAGAAAAGGTTAAAGGGCTGAAGAAAGAGGAATCTGGGAAGATCTGTGTTTATGTTTACTTTCCTCCAAACCCATCCCTTCATATCTCTCTTCCCCTCCCCCACCCCCAATTCGGGATGATTAATCTTCGGCAGAAGGCTCAGCTTCATCAACCACCCTCCCCCTTTCCCTTGGGCTTATTTTAATGAATTCTCAGCTCAATGTGATATTAAGCCTCTCTCCCAGCTGAGTGACTGTGCCCGTTTCTGTGGCTGGGAATCTTTGTCTCAGACTGTGGGACCTTCCATCCATCTCCAGCATTCCTAATCCCCCTTTTGGGCCTCTTTTTCCTCTCTAAATCTATTAACTGCTAACTGCCGATAGGCATGGGGTGATTGATAAGTTTGTGGCCTAAGGTAGAAGGAGGTGAGTTATACCGTTCTCGTTACATGCACGTGCAGTTCAACTCTTTGAGTGAAAATGCAGAAAGTTTGAAGTTTCTTCTCATCTCCTTCTACTTTAGGCCACAAACTTATCAATCACCCCTGCTGTGGACCACTTCTGGAGGTCCAAGACGCCAACTTCTACAAAGAAGGGAACCGTATGGTCCACGACCACTGGACTAAGTGTGTAAATGTAGGAAAAATAAATGTGATAGGTTTTCTAAAAATGACTCCTTCTACTTTAGGCCACAAACTTATTAATCACCCCTGGTAATTCTAAACATACTTACCTACTTGCCTCTGAGCTTGTAGAATTCCGTTCACCAAAGACTAATATCGTTATCAAACTATTGACAGAAACAATGGTGTGGTTTAGCAAACTGGCCTCTTTCTTCTCCCGCTGGATCTTGACTACATCACAGAACTTTAACTCTTTGTCTCCCAGATAGTCACCACTCTCATTTCCTCAGAAGTTTCAGTTCAGATGCCCCTGTTGAGGAAGTGGGCTTACATTCAGGGAAGGTTCACCAGGTTGATTTTTAGGATGAACAGATTGCTAAAGGGAAGTTTGAACGAGTAGGGCCTAAAGTCATCAGATTTCGGAAGAATGAGAGGTGATCTCAGTGAAGCATAAGATTATATGGATGCTTGACAAGTTTGTTCCAGAGAAGATGCTTCCCTCTGTGAAGAAATAATTTCAGAATAGTGGTTACTCATTTAAGTCAGATGAAAATAAATCATTTTTTGCTCTATCACCGAGTAAAAGGAAACAGGAGGAAAGAGGAATTGAAGCTAAGATAAAAATTAAAAAGATCAAAGTAAGTTTATTATCAAAGTACGTGTATGTCACCATGTACAATACTGAGATTCTTTGTCTTGCAGGCATTCACGGTACATACACAGAAGCACTAGAATCAATGAAATCCTCACAACAAAGACTGACAAACAGCCAATGTGCAAAAGACAAAACTAAAAATAAAACAAAATAATAATATCAAATAAATAAGCAATAAATATTGAGAACATGAATTATAGAGTCCTTGAAAATGAGTCCAAAGGTGGTGGGAACATTTCAGTGATTAGGGAAAGTGAAGTTGAGGGAAATTACTCCTCTAGTTCAGAAGCTTGATAGTTGAGGGGTAGTAACTGCTCCTGGACCTGGTGGTATGAGTCTTGGACCTCCTGTACCTCCTTCCTGATGGCAGCAGCAAGAAGAGAGCATGGCCTGGGTAGTTGGGGTCCCTGATGATGGATTCTGCTTTCCTGCAACAGTTCTTGTGGATGTGCTCAATGGTTGGGGAGGGCTTTACCTGTGATGTACCAGGCTGTATCCACTACTTTTGTAGGATTGAATAAGATCAGATCAGTCATGAATGATCTTATTGAATGGTAGAGCAGGTTTGAAGAACCACATAAGGCACTTTACTCTGATTTCTTATGTTCTTTTGACGTAAAAGATTCCACTGAGGTGTATTCCAACAAGAATTGGTGTTCTTTTGTGAAAAAGGGCTAATCAAGTCCCTGTGACTACTTAGTGTGTTAGAGGAAGATTCTGTACACTTCTGCATGGAACTTTTAATGAAATCTATGAGAATGGAGCATGGGACTAGTAGGGAAGTTCAACGAATTATTAAGCTACCACAAGTATTGTGAGGCAGGGGGCTTGGTTAGCAAGCTGAGCCATTAGCTGGCTTGCTTTTGTATGTGAAAAAGCACAAATTCTTCAGGAAGAATTTTGGGCAGAGGAATTTTCATCAGGCGTTTTCATTTAGGGTAATTGCTTTTATGGCGTGATAAATATAATGATCATGCAATATGTAAATTTTGCACTGTATTTCTAATTATTAGTCCCACCAGTCATGAAGAGAAATGTAAATCTTACCTCGGGGAAATGAAAATGAATAAGAGTTAAAAATGAATAATGCTTGTTCAGTATAATTCATTAGCACTCTTTAAATCTGGACCATAACGAAATTCATTAAAAATAGAGCGTTGTATAGAACTGAACCCTGTTAAAAACATCTTCAAAAGATATTAAGTCCCATTAGTCAGAAAGTTATACACAGTGGGATATTCGTTTGGAATGCATATTACATTCAGATAATCTCGATTAAAAATTTGTCTAGCTGATGTTGTTAAAAATTCCATTTCAAATTAACTATCACATTTATTTGATACTTTGAAAGGGTACTTGAAAGTGAAGTTGTATTTCCAAATTGACTCTTTGCATACTGTTATAAACTTAAAATCCTTGTAAGTTTTTGACGAAGTGTTTGGTGAGTATTTTGTGCTGTGTTCTAACCTCAGTGAATAAGGAGGGATATATCCCTGTTAGTGAATTAAGCAGTTCAGATGAAAAGATTCATCTTTGATTCCCATAATTGTAAAATGTCTAAGTTTTTCTTTATTTTGATAGTAATTGCATGTTAAAATTTGAGATATATTGGAGAAGAAACAAGAAATAGTTTTATGTGGGGGGAGGAGTTATTGGAGTACTGATAGGCATTCAATTGAACTGAGCTGCCCAGTTTAAGGAGATGTTACAATAAAAGCATTGCAGGGAATTTATTTCTTGTGAAACAGGATTAGACATTAGAGGAGGTGTATTACTTACTCAGCATTGAATAAACAATGGATTGGAGCACTTCACAATTATAGATTCCTTATTTCAAGATTAGTAAAGGGATAAACACACACAAGGGACACTGGAGGGGTTGTGCAGGTCACGTATCATCTATGGACAGTCAACATTTTTGGTTGAATCTCTTTGTCTAGACCGGAAAGAAGAGGGAAGAAAGCCAGTATAAACAGTTGGAGGGATAGGGTGCAGCAAGAGTTGACAGGTGATCACAGATCCAGGTGGGTTGATAGCTGAGACAGTGAGGAGAGTGGGACTGATATCAGATGCTGGTAAATGATAGATGGCAGTGCAAATGACTGAAGAAAATGTGATCTGATTGGAGAGGACAGTGAAGCATAGAATGAAAGGAAGGAGGTGGGGAGGGGTGCTGGTTGGTGGAATATGGGCAGATGGAGAGGATAGGTGAGGGGAATGAGAGTGATGGGGATGGGGTAAATCGGGGGGGGAGGGAAAGAAGAAAAGGGCACAGAGGAGAGGTTATCGGAGTTTGAGAACTTATGTTCATACCATCAAGTTGGAGACTGCCCAGGTGTAATATGAGGTGCTGTTCCTCTTATTTGCATTTAACCTCAACCAGGCAGTGGAGGAGGCTGTAGACAGGCATGTTTGTGTGGGAATGGGAAGTAGAATTGAAGTCCTGGCCTCTGGGAAGTCTTGGTTGGCTTGGCAGATGGATCGAAGGTGCTCTTGAGAATCTGACATCATTCCCATTCTCCTCCCTCCCTAATTTGTCTATCACCGGGATACACTTAACAGCTGCTAGCTCTTGCTCCACACCTTCCCTCCTTTTTACACTAGCTATGTCCCCTCATTCTTTCCAGTCCAGCTGAAGGGTCTCGAACTGAGATGTGCATTTACTTCCATAGATGCTGCCTGATCTGCTGAGTTCCTCCAGCCCCTTTGAGTGTTGCTCCAGATTTCCAGTATCTGCAATCTCTTTTGTCTCAAAATGTACATGGATGATACCAGAACTGAGAATTTGAGATTATTAGTAATGGCAGAATTACTGACACCAGAATCTCTACAATGTTAATGCTTCTGTGGTGACAGTATAATCTACTAAAAAATTATGAAGGTTTTTTCAAAAATAGGCATGGTTGAGAATTTACAATTTTAAGCTTTAAAAAAAAGTTGTAATTTTTTTTGTAATTGGAAGATGGATGACAGTGTGGAGACACATCTCTGCCAAAAGAGGTGTAAGGCGCTCTTTTCCTCCGCTAGCCTGCAGATCACCTTTGGTCAAAGTGTATCACCTGCTTAGCCGCCCCCCTCTCCCCCCCCCCCCCCCCCAGTCAGGGTCACATGAAGCCATGGGAGCAGATGATGGACGGTCATATGAGCAGCTGGTCCATATCACAAGTCCTGGTTATGCGACCACTGATGCCGGGCTTTCTCCGAAGAGTATTGATATTGGCTGGGGTCACCTGTCTTGAAAAGGCACTCCCCAGAGGAAGGCAATAGCAAAGCGCTTCTGTAAAAAAATATGCCAAGAGTAATCATGGTCACGGAAAGACTATGATCTCCTGCATCATACAATACAGCACATGATGATGGTGATGAAGAACTGGGAGAATTTATGTAGTTCAGAAACTACAAACATTTGTAGTTATAAATTGGAACTCCTTAGCATGTGGAGTTGTTGAGACAATTCCTGTCAATGTATTTAAGATGAGTGAAAGTGAAAGGAATGGTGAAAAATTGAGAAGATGAATAACAAGAGATTTGGCACATCTTGAATAGATCTATTGAGCAAAGCAACTAGGCTGTATATTTGCTATAAATATGCATTAAATTTGAATTGCGTATTTAATATTCAAGTGCTCTTTCTCTGCGATGCTGGTATAATTGGCGGAATCGTGATTGCTCTGGCTGAAGTTACTTGAATTTCTTGCTGGATTTTATTGTCCATTTGTTCAGGGCATCAAAGGTTGAGTGGAGAAGACAGGAGAATGGGATTAAGAGCAATAATAAATCAGTCATGATGGGATGGCAGAGCAGACTCAATGGACCAAATGGCCTAATTCTGCTCCTATGTCTTATGGTTTACTGATGTACAGTGAAAAACTTTATTTTGCATGTCAGCAATACAGACTATTTCCTTTCAACAGTGCATTGAGGTAGTACAAGAGAAAACAAGGTAGAATGTAGAATGTGCTTTTGCCGTTATAGAGAAAGTGCAGTTGTGGCATGTTCTATCCATAGAGTGATTTGGCCCAATGTGTTGTGCAGCTCAAAGTGGAATATGTGATATAAGGGAAATGCAATAAGGAGAAATCCATATTACAGATGTGAGAAAATGATTTTTTATTTTGGGCAGGGATTTAAGAGTAATTTGGACAGTTAATGAGAGCATTATTATATTGCCAAATAGGCCCTCGCCTGTATGGTGTGTGGTCTGTAGTGGACTTGTTGGCATGATCACAGGTTGTACGTCATCACACAGCAGGTAAGTACAATGTCTGAATGCATGGTTATTTGAGAAAGACTCTTCTGTTGACGTTCTTGACGGTACTAATGAGGTTAACAAAGGTCATATGGTCATGACGAGATAATACATGGGTGAGGTGTATTGATGAATGAGAGGATAGGATGATAATCTGTCTGCTTTTTTTCTTAAGTCTTGTGCATTCACTGGAGCATATAATGTAGTCTAATCCTCAAGTGCAAAGACATCATGAAGGATCCTACCCACCCTGCTCATGGACTGGTTGTCCCACTCCCATCAGGGAGGAGGCTACATAGCATCCACGCCAGGACCAGCAGACTCAAAAGCAATTACTTTTGCCAATAAGGCAGTAAGGCTGATCAACACCTCCACCCACTAATTACCTCCCCCCCCCACCACTACTTTATCAATTCCTGTCATAGTCACCTTATGGACTGACACTTCTGTGCCTAGCATCAATTTATGGGCATACAATATATGTATATAAGCTATTATATATTTATGGTGTTTTTTAATTATTATGTTCTTTATCTTGTGTGTTTTTTGTGCTGCATCAGATCTGGAGTAACAGCTATTTCATCTTGCTTTACACTTGTGTCCTGAAAATGATATTAAATGATCTTGAATCTTGAAGTTCAATGATGAGGGAGTACTGCGCTCTTAAAGATGTCAAATGTCAGAGAGTCATAGCGCAATACAGTGTGGATACAGGCCCTTCAGCCCATTCAGTACATGCCGGCCACAGTGCCCACCCAACTAATCCCAATTTCCTGCATTTGGCCCATATTCCTCCCAAGCCCCACCCCTCCATGAACCCATTCTGTTGTACCTGCCTTAACCACTTGCTCTGACATGTCATTTCATAAATCTTACCCCTCTCACCCTATACCTATGACCCTAGTTTTGGGCTCCCTTACCCTGGGGAGAAGTCTGTTTCCATTCACCTTACTAGTGCCTCTCGTGATTTTAAACCTCTGTGTCAGGTCACTTTCAGAAGAGTTCATTGCAAAAAAAAAACTTACCCAATTTATCATGAGTGATTAAACATTTTTTTCTTAAACAGGGTCCTTCTGGATGCAGAAGATCCCAGGGTACCATTCAAAGAAGTTATACAAAATTATGAGGGGTATAGGTAGATAGGGTAAGTGCAACAGGCTTTTTCCACTGAGGGTGGGTGAGACTAGAACTAGAGGTCATGAGTTAAGAGTTAAGGGTGAAAGGTGAAATGTTCAAGGGGGAACATCTTCACTCAGAGATGATGGTAGTGTGGAACGAGCTGCCAGCAGAAGTGGTGGATGTGGGTTTGATATCAACACTTAAGAGAAATTTGGATAGCTACGTGGTTGAGAGGGGTATGGAACGTAGGTCAATTGGACTAGGCAGATTAATAGTTTAGCACAGACTAGATGGATTGAAGGGCTTGTTTTTGTATTGCATATGTGGTAGAGGCAGTTATATTATGGGCACTTAAGTTCTTAGGCATATGGATGATAGAAAAATGGAGGGCTATATAAGAGGGAAGGATTAGATTGATCTTGAGTAGGTTAAAAGGTCAGCACAATATCATGGGCCGAAAGCTCTGTACTGTGCTGTCGTGTTCTATGTTCTAAGAGCAGCTGGTTCTAATCCCAGCCAGTTTCAGAATATACTGGAGATACTCAGCAGGTCAGGTAGCTCTTTTGGTGACTGTTTCAGGTCAATGGCCTTCCTTCCAAACCCGAATTCTGCCTCATTCACATACCTAAGATTTATACAGCAGTTTTTTTGTCTTTATTGCGGACTCTAGTTTTATTTGTAGTATTTTGTTTTGATCACGTTGCCATTTCAATTCAGCAGACATGCTTGCTTTCTGATAACGGGTTGCTGTTCAGATTATTTCCATTGGCACTGGGACACAATCGAGCTACTTGACATGGTAATAAGTGCAGTATAAATGCATCATATAAATACCAATCTTTCTTATGACTGGCACTTTGTACTTTATGACTGTAGAAACATGTGGAGCATTGGGACGATGACCTGGGAGCAGAGAGCATTAAATGAGAATGCAAGCTAGTGTTTTCACAGTCTTTAAGTGTGACCATGAGTTGGATATACAGTACACCAAAAGCAGGCAAATAATTGTGATTTTCATAGTTTGTCTCAGCTGTATTAATAGGGACTGAGTACTTGATCATCTTAGTAACGATGCAAGAAGTCTGTATCCCAAATGGTCTATAAACTTTCCCCTAAGGTGAAGCAGGGCTTTAAAAGGTCATGACAACAGATTGTGCAGTTGTGGGACTGCCTTATTAAATAGGATAACAGATGTTTAGTGTATAAATTTTTTGGTTCAAATGGCATTCATAAAGTGTTCTGTTTTTTTTTGTATTTAGCCATGTAACTTCATTTCCACAGTTAGCTTGCAGTATTGTGCCATATTACAACCGCTGTTGGTATCTTTATAATTTTAGGAATTTATCTGTACGGTGAGTATTGTGTCTGGAAGCCTGGCTTTCCCAAGAGGATTCAGAAGAGTTAGTTGCAAAGACTTTTAGCCAATTTATCGTCAACAGTGCATCCACCAGCAAACAGAGAGGAAAAAAACAGTCATCCTTGTCTCAACCCGAGTCTGCCTGTGTCGACCTTCTGTACAAATAGGATTGAGAGAGGAGGAGGGAGAGAACCAAGTACACACGTCCTTCTCTCAATTTTCTTTAACTATTTTGTATTTGGATATGATGTAAATCCAGAATATGGTGTAAAGATTGCTGTGGATTTCAACGCATTCCAACCATGTTTTTGAAGCTTTTAGTTGAATGTCTAAACTTAGTTTTGATCCATTATTTAGTCATTTGCCTTTTGCATTCCCTGTTAGGGCAAAACAGAAAGAAAGACTATGTCACAACTGTTGATAATTAATGTGTCAGGGAAAAATTTTAAATCCTGTCTTCTGACATCTACTAAAAACAGGATTTGTTTTTAAGGGTGTTGTTTTCTGATTTTTTTGAAGCTGAATTTCATGTAAAAGATGTTAGAGAAATAGATTAAAAACATTTATAATAGGGAAATAGGTGGGCAACAGTGAATTAAGGGCATTCAAGGGCAGACCTTGTTGAATCATTCTGGCAAAGAGTGTCGTGGCTCTAAAAAAGTAAATTGTATTTGATTAGTTCCTTTATCTTTTATGTTCTCTGTTCCTCTCTTCTCCCTCCTCCCTCCTCACTGACCCTTCTCCCCTCTTCTCCCTTTCTCTCCTCCTCTCCCTTTCTCTTTCTCTCCCCTCTCTTACTCTTCACCCACTCTCTCTCTTTTTGTCCCCCTCTTTCTCTCACCCCTCTCTGTCCTACTCTCTCTCCCTTTCTCTCCCCCTCCTAGTCTCTCTCCCTTTCCCCTTTTCTCCCTTTCTCTATTCCCTCCTGCCTTTCTCTATCCCCACTTCTCCCTTTCTCTTCCCCCTCTCTCTTCACCCCATCTCTCTCTTTCTCTCCCCCTCTACCTTTCTCTACCCTCTCTTTCTCTTTCTCTCCTCCTTTCTCCTTTTTCTCTCTTATCTCTCCCTCCATCCTCTCTGAATCATTTTTGTTTCCTGTCCCCCCCAATATTAGAAATAAAAAGGTAACGTGGGGGATTATTTTTTTTAAACCTGCTTCATTCCAAAAAGCATTTGCAATTAACAATCCTTAAAATTTGCCCACTCTTAATCAGCACGTCCTCCCTGTATGTGTCAGACATGAATGTGAGCCAGGTCTGTCAGTCAGTCACTACCACATGCTGCCCTGGAAAGCTGCTCTGCCTGCTGCACTGTGCTTCCCAGATTGCCATTGCAATTCTTTATGTACTTCACATTCTTTTCTTCATGTTAAAGATTAATTGGCACTTGTGGTTCTGTTGCGTAAATGAAATACAGATCTTTGGGTATGACAAACTTGACAGTGTTTCTTGCAGGACATTTGTGCAACAATTCTCTCCATTTTTGAGGGTAATTTTGAAAGATTCTGTGCTGGGTGTATCCTGTTCTCTGTGATCAGTGTCTTTATTCAGTTTGTTAAATCTAGTTTACATTCCACTTTCGTGCAAGTTTGCTTGGCTGCTTGCATAGTTGAGTAAGCATCATCAATAGCCCAGAGACACCTCCTGTGAGCCACAGCTGCTCCGTTTGGAACCAGTCTTTATGCAAAGGTTAGCAAGTTGCTATTTACATGTCTTCTTCAGCCACAGCTGAAAGCAAACTACAGTAAATTGCAAGTCTAGATCTTTAGATATCCTGTGCTATAGAATATTGCCCAATTGTGTGTTTTTTTAAAATATGCCTCATCTGTGGATCTTGCAGTACCAGGCTCTGAACCACGTAGGAGTCGCTAGTAAGACACTGTTTTATTAATTAGTGATATTTTTTGGGAAGGGTCTTGAAAGGCAGCATCTGGAAATAGCAAATTGTCCTGCATTTTGAAAGCCTCTGTTGAAACATCTGTATTGTGTCTTCCCTCTTTTTTAGAGCAAGAATCTAAACATTAAGACTGACAGATTGATTCACAAGATTCTGTACCTGGCAGTAACTACCACAGAGTCCAATGTGGAATGATGTATACTGTATTGGAATTGTATCTTGAATTTAAGAATCAGAATCACTTTATTGCCAGTATGTGAAACATACCAGAATTGATTGTGGTTCAGTGCCAAGCATAAAACACAGGACAATACCGTAACAGACAAAATAATAGGAACCAATGATTTACAAGACAGTGTAAACAGCCATAAGCAATCACTATTAGCAGAACGGTCACATGCGCAAACATCAATAATGTAATCTAACTTAATATAAATGTGAACATTTGAACAGACTCAATTATCAACAGAAGGAGAGCAGGAAATTACACGAGTGAGTTTTGTGAAGAAGCTGGAGAGTTACGGGAAAAATGCTTCGGAGATGATATATAGCCATGATGGTGATGGACATGTAGTGTCTTCATGATGGCAATTTGGTGACTGCTGAGGTGGGCGGAGTCAGCAGTAATCTTTTCCAGCTCTTTTCTTCATCAAAAGCAGATTAGTAGTAACGTATAAGCATTCAACAAAATATCTGAAGAAGAAGAGGAATTCAGTCATACTTTAAAGGACAATAACCTGGCAAGTTAACATTTTGAGTTCGGATTCTGCTTATTCCACATATTCAGTTGTCAGTCATCTAGAATCCTGTCTGGAACTGAGGACTGGTTGTAAGGAACTGGAATTCAGAATCTCATCAGCATTCTGCCCCCACCTCCACGACCAAGTGGCTTTGGCTGCTGTAGCTGATGACATAAACTCTGATTTATATGGGGAATCAAGCGAAGACTGACGACCGACTACTGCAGTACAGCGTGTTCCTAAATTAATGGTACACTGACTAGATGGTCATTAACTCTGCTAGTGCAGAACTGCTGCTGAGAACAGTCAGACAATCAGAAATTGTCAGCTGTGTCGAGGCTAACAATTGCCAAATGGGTGCAGAAACCTAATTGTAGGAAAATTCTATGAATTGGTGTGTGTGTCTGTGTGTGTGGGGGGGGGGCAGGAGGCTACCTAAAAAAAAACCTTCATAATTGCTTTTCCTTGTAAGTATTTTATTTGCGAGATATACAACAATACTTGTTAAGTGTACAGGTTTTCCCCGCCATCCAAAGGTAGAGCATTCCTATGAAACGGTTCGTAAGCCAGAATGTCGTAAAGTGAAGAAGCAATTACCATTTATTTATATGGGAAAAATTTGTGAGCGTTCGCAGACCCAAAAGTAACCTACCAAATCATGCCATATAACACATAAAACCTAAAATAACTGTACCATATAGTAAAAGCAGGAATGGTATGATGAATACACAGCCTATATAAAGTAGAAATACTCTTCCACAATCATTGCCGCACTGTCCTCCATAGCGAAAATCTTACGCAAGTGCTCTTGGCAGAAACACGCACAAGCGCTGTTGGCAAAAACACGGTGCAAGCGCTCTCCAGTAACCTTTAAGCTATGAAGCTGCCAAATCACACCAAATAACACCTAAAAATACACAGCCTATATAAAGGAGAAATAATGTATGTACAGTGTAGTATCACTTACGGGAATCGGGAAGACATTGAGCACACTGGTGATGGTGTGTTAGGCTGAGTCGTCGGAGGCTGAGGTGGTGCAGTGGTCCCCACCCTCCGGGCAGCAAACCAATACCGATCCGCGAAGCATGCAGGGGTACAGCGGTAGCTGGAACGCACTCAGCACATCTTTAAGAAAAAAGCCAAAACAAACAAACTAATTAATTAGGTGCCGCCTGGCACGTAAATGTCGGCCCAGATCAGAGGCTACACAATTGGCAATCTTCTCTGATCTGGGCCGACGTTTACGTGCTGGGTGGCACCTAATTAATTAACTTGTTTATTTCGGCTTTTTCTCTTAAAGATGTGCTGGGTGCCTCCCGGCTACCGCTGCATTCTTCGCGTATCGGTATCTGTCCACGGCCCGGGGGTTGGGGTGGTGGGACACTGGGGTGTCGTCTGTTTCCATCAGGGCAGGCAGGTCATCTTCTCCTATCTCTGCCTGCCTCGATGTCGAAGGTCGAGGTTCATCGTTTGCTGTGGCTGATGTGGAAGGCTTGCTTGACTGCTAGCCTCGCGCATTTTTAGATCATACAGTTCTTTGTAAGGACTCAAACCATCCTGCAAACATGCCCTAAACCGACGTACCCTTTCAAAATTAAAGTCATACTTTATCATTGCAGCGAAAATCTCACGCAGTTGCTTCACGTTCAGTTCCTGGACGACTTCACTTTCAGTCCGTTCGCTACTGCATTCAGTTTCAATTGTTATCCTTTCCTCTTCCAATTGCATCAGTTCTTGGTCATGGGATGCCAGAACCTCTTCAACATCATCTTCGTCAACTTCCACAAGCCAAAATCACTTTGTCCTTGCTTTGTTCACCACGATCGAAACGCTTAATGATGTCTAGTTTTATGCTAAGTGTAATACCCTTACGAGCTCTTTCAGGCTTTTCCGATACCTTAGAACTCATCTTGCTAACGGCTGCTCACAGGCACGTGTTTAAGCAATGCCGGCGAGAATACAGTTCCGAACCTGGGGGAGAGCGGCTGCTCGGGGCGCGTGCTGCTGTTTTTTCATGCGCTGCCTTTTATCGCGCGCTGCCTTTTTTCGTAACAGTGAAAACACCTTCTGTTAGCAAAAACAGGTAACTAATGTAGGTCTTTCGTAACAGTGAGGTTTCGAAAAGCGGGGGACACCCGTATATCTCGGTACATGTGACAGTAATAAACTAATTTGCCAACCAACCAGCATGATCAAAATGACTAGTTAATAGTGACTGGGGGAGCCAAATTGAAAATAGCTGAAAAAAGATCTAGCGGTTTCCCGGCATATATGAAGAATATTCATCATCCCTGATGAAGGTGGCAGAGTTTGTCATCAAAAGTCAGTTAAAATCGATATCTGTATCTGGCTGGAAGCCCAAGAAGGGTTTATTTGAAAATAGCTGTATTAGAAGAACTTGCATGTCCAAAGTTTTGTCTTCTACATTTCAGAAGCAATTTGGATCTCTTTGCCTAGTTGCTTAAAGTAACAGTCATAAATATGAAGAAGGTAAATACAAAAATGTACAGAAGAATCGCAAATCTTTCCTTGTGAACGCAAAGAAATATTTTTTGGTGGAAATGTAATATACACTCAGTGGCTACTTTATAAGGTTCAGCAGTGGAACCCAGTGAGGTCTTCTGCTGCTGTTGCCCATCCACTTAAAAGTTCAACGTTTCGTGCACTCAGTGATGCTGTTCTGCACCCCACTGTTGTAACACGTGTTTATTGAAGTTACTCTCACTTTCCTGTCAGCTTGAACCAGTCTGACCATTCTCCTCTAACCTCTCTGCCATTTCTGCCCACAGAGCTGCCATTCACTGGATGGTTTTTTGTTTTGTTTATCGCACCATTCTTTGTAAACTCTATAGACTGTTGTGCCTGAAAATCCCAGGGGATCAGCAGTTTCTGAGATACTCAAACCACCCTGTCTGGCACCAACAATCATTCAGTGACCAAAGTCACTAAGATCACATTCCTTCCCCATTCTGATGTTCAGTGTAACCAATAACTGAACCTCTTGACCATGTCTGCATCTTTTATGCGTAGAGTTGCCGCCACATGATTGGCTGATTAGATACTTGCACCAACAAGCAGGTGTAATTAGTAAATTGGCCGCTGCGTGTATTAGTAAAAGCATAGGAAATAGGACCAGGAGCAAGCCCTCTTGCCATCATAGCCTGTCTTTACATGCATAATTATATTCTGTGATAACAATTACTTGATACTGCACATAACAATAATGTTATCAAAGTGGTCGCTGAGCTGGATGGATCACACAGCCAACAGCAGGTTGAAGGGCACAAGTTTTGACCAGGTTTGAAGGGAGTAAAAGATATGACCCTCCGGGAGGATGTTCTTGATCACTTTTTAGTCTATTGACGTTAGCCCCTCTCCCCCCTCCCCCGCCTTCAGGTGCAGAGAATTTAAGTGTTAGGCAACCCTCAGAATTAAGAAATATTTTATAATTTCTCTCTCAATTTCTACCTCAGGTCTGTTTGGCCAAAAAACCAGTTTCTCAGCATCCACTCTGTTTTTGGAATTCCATTTATTCTGCTACATTTCAGAGAAAATATTGGGATATACCACTCTATCTGTCCTCAAAAGAACTCTCATCCCAGCATTAATCCATTGCTGAACAATTAGAGTTGATGGTAATTGATTTTGAAAGGCAATTTTTTGTTAATTGCTATATTTTATACACATACTGCAGCCAGCCAAGTGTTTATTCTGTCAAAATTGTAATTAAATATTTTGACAGTGTCATAAAAAATAGCTAACCAGAAAAGCATGCTTAAAGTTAACCTATAAACATTTATTTTACCGTGAAGTCCCCCATTTTGACAAGGTACAAGGGAAGGAGCGACGAGAACTGGTTCAGAATGTAGTAAGGGCAGCTGTGGAGGAGGAGAGGACCAGCAGAGCAGTGGCAATGAAACAGCAAGAGGCCTGGACCAAGTGGGAGCAGGTGATCGAGCGAAGGATCACGTGGAACAATCTCTGGAAGATGAATCCACACTGCATCAATTCCTTATCCGGGCTGTTTATGACGTCCTTCCTAGCCCATCCAACCTGCACTGCTGGGGCCTTGCGGAACCACCAGCTTGCCCCCTCTGTGAGAAGACCGGTACACTAGAGCATATTCTGAGCTGCTGCCCCAGAGCTCTTGCCGATGGCCATTATCGGTGACGGCATAGCCAGGTCCTCCGGACAATTGCTGAGACAATCAGCAGCACCCTTAACACCTGCCAGAAAACAAGTCCGGTCAAGAATGCCATCTGCTTTGTCAAAGAGGGGGAGAGACCAACAGAACACCAGAAAGCAACCGGATTGCTCTTTACTGCGCAGGACTGGAAGCTAAAAGCAGACCTGGGAAAACAGCTGCAGTTTCCTCCCCACATTACAGAGACTACATTGCGGCCCGACATTGTGTTGTTGTCCAACTCATCAAAGCACATTCCTATGCATGAGCTTACCGTGCCATGGGAAGAATGCATGGAGGAGGCCTACGAACGGAAAAGAGCCAAGTATGAAGACCTGAAGAACAACTGCTAAACAAGAGGCTGGACAGCAAAGTGTTGGCCCGTGGAGGTTGGGTGTCGTGGCTTTGCAGGCCAGTCACTCTGCAAAGTATACACTGCACTTGGAATCATGGGAGAGAGAAGAAGGAGAGCCATTTCTACCACCACAGGTGCAGCAGAGAAAGCGTCAAGATGGCGCTGGATAAAGAGGGCAGACCCGTGGGTCGCTGCTAGGGCACAGGCTGGGGTCTGATCAACCTCAGTTGGGTCGCCTGGGCGAGGGTGTATGATGTTGAAAGACCCAAAACACCTGACAACCCCAGGTAACATCACTGATGATGTACCCTAGCTTAGCATCATGCAGATGTTTCTGTAAGAATTGCAAATGCACATTATGCCCCAAAGGAAAAAGGATCATGGCTTACTTCAATTTGTGGAGTGTTAAGACCAATGCATTTGCCATTGGACAAATTAACATGCATATTGTTTAAAATTTGGAATTGGTCTTTCAAGGTACCTGCCTGATGGAATATACACTCAGTGGCCTCTTTATTAGGTACATTTGTATACCTTGTTAATGCAAAATCTAATCAACCATTCAAGTGGCAGCAACTCAATGCATAAAAGCATGCAGACATGGTCAAGAGGTTCTGTTGTTGTTTAGACCAAGCATCAGAATGGGGAAGAAAAGTGATCTAAGTGACTTTGATTGTGGAATAATTGTTGGTGTCAGAAAAGGTGGTTTGAGTATCTCAGAAACTGCTGATCTCCTTTGATTTTCACCCACAACTGTCTTTAGAGTTTGCAGAGATTGGTGTGAAAAATCAAAAAAAAACATTCAGAAAGTGTCAGTTCTATGGGTAAAAATGCCCTGTTAATGAAAGAGGTCATAGGAGAGTGGCCTGACTGGTTCAGGCTGACAGGAAGGCAGCAGTATCTCAGATAACCATATTGCAACAGAGGTGTGCGGAAGAAATTCTCTGAAAGCACAGCATGTAGAACTTTGAAGGAGATAGGCTACAGCAGCAGAAGTCCACACCAGATTCCACTCCTGTACCTAATAAAGTGTCCACTAAGTGTATTTTTCACTGGAATAGAGATTCCTATCTTTTTGATCATATAATCTCCAAAACTGGATGTTGCTAGTAATGGCACAGTTTGTTGTGCATCTCCATTGCCTCTGAAAAGTGGTAGAAGTTAAAAACTGCCATCTGGTTCATTCTAGAAATGTATTTGCAACACGGGGTAAGGATGCTAGATTTTCTATCTTTGGTGCATGCTGTTGAACCAGGTGGGTGTTCCTGATGATATGGTGGTCCCATCATTACTGATAAATTGATGATTTATTTAATCATTAATTGAAAATTCCCCAGTTATCATGACTGGATTTAAACTTGCATCCCTTAATCAATGATGCAGAACTCTGCCGGCTTGTCCATTAACCGAACTACTGCATTTTCTGTTTCTTTGTGATCAGAAGCAAGTTTATTATCATGGACAAATGTCATCGAATTTGATGTCTGGTGGCAGCAATGCATAAAAAATTAGTGGAAGTTGCAATGAGAAATTTATATAAAAAATAAATAATTATTGCAAAAAGGGAGCAAAATGGTGAGGTAGTGTGCATGGATCATTCAGAAATCTGATGGCTTTGTCACCAAATCAACCTTAAAACCTTGATGTGCTGTGATAATCTGTTTAAACAAAAATCAGTATTTTTTATACTGCAGGTATTCAGGGATAGTTTTCATCTTTCAAAAAGTCAGGTCATTTTGAATAATCAGGTACATGTCAGAAATTGTAAGAGGACGTAAGGTTGATGTTTTGTAGGAAGGGCCAGGGTAAACTTATTTAAAATCAAATTTTACAAACGGTCTTTCACAGGGAACATTAATTCTGTTCCTCTCTCTCTCTCTCTGTAGAAGCTGACTGTACTCAATGTATTTTCTATTTTTAGTCCTCTTTTCAAAGTAGTTTTTCTGTTTTTTTATTCACGGGATGTTGTGGGCATTTCTCACTGCCTTTGGTGAGGTATGGTAGCTTGACTTATTGAACTTTTGCATCTGATGTGGTGAAGCTATCCCGGTGCTGTTCGGAAGTAAATTCCTGGATTTTGATCTGGTGATGAAGTATTTTTATTTTTATTTAGAGATGCAGTATGGTACCCTGAGGAAGATACATCCCATCTCGGTCTTTGCTTTCTCCCTGATAACCAGTTTTTAATTCCTATTGGTATATCAGCTGGGATTCTTACTCTTGGTACTTAATTTACTTATTTAGTAATACAGCATGATAACAGGCCCTTCTGGCCCAATGAGCACACTCCACCCAATTACACCCTGATATACTAACCCCTATGTCTTTGGAACGTGGGAGGACACTGAAGCGCCCAGAGCAAATCCACGTGATCACTTGAAGGATATACAAACTCCTTGCAGAGAGCAGCTGACTTGAGCCCGGGTCACTGGCACTGTAATAGCATTCTCTAAGTGCTATGCTACCATGTTGCCCTTGAAGTACTGGATATTTTTCAAATAAGGATGGTGTTTTTGTTCCAATTTTGGTTTCATTATTTTCCTTTCTGGTGGTTTTAAACTTGGCTACATTTTTTGTGTTATTACAGAAGTCCAAATAACTCAATTGAATTCCATAGTAAACTTACATTTCATACTTCAGAGGCTGATTTGAGCCTGGCATAATAGTGAGATCTGACATTTTATCAGCTGAGTTTGCCAGTGAATGGGATCACCCATCCTGCTGGTACTTGCGAGTTTTAATAGTACTTTGATATACAGCCAAGTGGAAGGTTGGGATTAAGATACAGTACAGCTTTTTCATCAATAAATACAACAAGTTGTGGATGTACAATCACTGATTTTAGATGTGCAGATAGGCAAATCCATAAATATGTCAAGGGTGTTAACCAGTCTTTCAACAGAGCCTCAACAAGACAAGATACTGTCATTGAGATGTTTTATTTCTCATTCATTATGCACATAAAACTGCAGTTTGTAGAAGCAAGAAGTTGATAGACATTTTAATTAAATATAAATCAAGCAAGTAAGTGAACAATCAAATGTATAATCTATGTTAGATCACATTTAGTCGTGCCAGCATTTCAATTACGAGATGCTCATAAAATCACGCTCTCTCTCACTTACTGTAAACTGTCCCCGGTAAGTACACTGCTCAGGAAAGAGCTTCAGAAATGTGTGAGTAAAAAAAAGCATCATAATATTAAATAATGTATCTGTCATGACTTATGGCAAAGTGGAGTTCAGTTTCCTGACATTGACTGGAGCGCTATGCCCTTGTGAATGACCCTCATTCCTTAAAATAGTTCAGCTATTCCAGAATGTACCTTTCTCGATCCATCGAGTTTACAGTGGATCAGGATGATGAGGAACTAGAATCGTAGAGTAATACAGCGTGGATACATGCCCTTCGACCCAACTAATGTCTCTGCTAACCCTCTAGTCCCAATTTCCTGCATTCAGCCCATATCCCTTCAAGCCCCCGTCTAAGTGCTTTGTAAATGATACCTTTGTACCTGCCTCATTACAAAATCATTCTGTAATTGGAATTATAGCCAGGAATGATAGGTTGATCAAAAATCAATAACTGGCAGAGATGGTGCTTGTAGTTACAGGTGTGTGTAATATATATATATATAAATTTAAAAAGGACAAAAAATAGAGGAGTTGGGTAAAGAGGAGAGCGATTTCTAATGGTTTTCTTGTATTGATTGATTCAGTACCTTAAAGCAATGATATGTTTATTAAGCGTGACAATATCATCTTGCTTGGTATTTCAACACCACTGAGCATCTCCCCAAATCCCCACTTAACCATCTTGTATTTCTTTCCATCTTCAGTGTCAGCAGAACTAAAAATGTCAACTCTTTCATCTAGCGCAGCGTGTGCCTACATGCAGACCAATGGTCCATGCCTCATTACCAATTTGAGGTCAGTGCTCCCCACTGTCAGAGTGTTGCTTTGCTCAAACCAGCAACTCTAAGTGAGGAATCAATTGCAGTATTTTGAGTTTTGGATTTTAATTGAACAGGATTCCAAAAGACCTGATTTTTTTTTTGTTGGAACTTTATTGCAATTTAAGTGTAGAGCTAAAAACACAGTGCATAAACTTGACAGTTCACCTG
Source organism: Mobula birostris (assembly GCF_030028105.1). NCBI lineage: Eukaryota > Metazoa > Chordata > Chondrichthyes > Myliobatiformes > Myliobatidae > Mobula > Mobula birostris. The sequence goes on along the minus strand of NC_092374.1, from coordinate 13,040,025 downwards.
CACATGGCTGTATGCTCAGTCCACTGAGTTACCACTTGAGTTGTGTGTTGTGTCATTACAGGAGATAGTACTTGGAGAACATGCTGTTAAATTTGTAATGTGTGCTGGCATGTGTTCAATATTGGGTTACAAAAGAGATTTCCACTTGTTTCTGCATGACTTAACATTTAAATAATTTTAGTGCTAGCATATAAAATCATCATATTCACTGGTTTCAACTGGACCCTTGTGTAAAGATTGGGGGGGGGGGGGGGAATAAAATATTGGTTAAGTTACTGGACTAGCAGCCACAGTTCCAGATCATTGATCCCAGCAGGGGATTCAAAAATTAAAGATTACATTTATTTGTAACATGTACATCAAAACATACAGTGGAATGCATTGTTTGTCTCAATGACCAACACAGTCTGAGGATGGGGGAACCATGCTTCCAGTGTCATCATAGTCTGCCCACATCCTTCTAACGCTAACCCGTACATTTCTGAAATGTAGGAGGAAACTGCAGTACCCAGAGGAAACACACAACATTGGGAGAACATACCAACTCCTTACAGACAGCAGTGGAAATTGGCAAGGACCCGGACCCACTGCATTTTGCCTATGGTCACTACAAGTCTACAGCGGATGCAATCTCACACTTGGGCTAGGATCACCTGGACAATAACAATACCTTTGTCAACACCAACATACCCTTAGTAGTTATCAACAATCTCCAAAACCCAGGCTCTGTACCTCTCTCTGCAACTGGATCCTTGACTTCCTGATTAGGAGACCACAGTCAGTGCAGATCAGAAATAACATCTCCTCCTTTCTGACAGTCAACACTGCTGCACCTCAAGAATATGTGCTTAGCACACTGCTCTAATCTACACTAATGACTATGTGGCTAGGCACAGATCAAATACCATTTTTAAATTTGCAGATGACACAGCTATCGTTGACAAAATTTCAGATGGCTTCGAGGAGGCATAAAGGAGCGAGATAGATGAGTGGTGTCACAACAACAGCCTTGTACTCAATGTCAGTAAGACCAAGGAATTGAATGTGGACCAGGAAGGGGAAGTCAAGGAAACAGATACCTGTCCTCGTCATGGGATCAGCAGTGGAAAGGGTGAGCAGTTTCAGGTTCCTGAGAGTCAACATCTTTGAAGAACTATCCTGAGCCCAAGATATTGATGGCACAACAGCAGCTGTATTTTATTAGGAGCTTGAGGAGACTTAACATGTCACCTAAGACCCTCGCAAGTTTCTACAGATGTACTGTGGAGAGCATTCTTACTGGATGCATTACCCTCTGGTATGGAGGAGCCATTGCACAGAGGGTAAGAAAAAGCCGCAGAGAGTTACATACCTAGCCAGCTCCATCATGGGCACTGAGGACATCTTCAAAACCACCTCCATCATCCAGGACATGCCCTTTGCTACCATTAAAGAGGAGGTACAGAAGCCTGAAGACACGCACTCAACATTTTAGGAACAGCTTCTTTCCCCTCTGCCATCAGATTTCTGAATGGGCAATGAACCCATGTACACTACTTCACTACTTTTAACTGCCTTTTTGCTCCACTTATTTAATTTAATATTTTACACACATTTCTCATTGTAATTTACAGAATTTTTAAAAAATATTATGTTCTGTAAGGTACTGATGGTGCAAAACAACAAATGTCATGACATAATGCCAGTGAAATTAAACCTAATTCTGATTCTGAAATGATCTGCAGTCGCTGGCGCCGTAAAGCATTGCACTAAATGCTAATGTGTCGCTAGACTAGCAGACATGGTTCCAGACCATTGATCCCATCATGGAAACGGGGAATTTAAATTCAAGTAATTAAATAAACCTGTAATTACAACTAGTTCCAGTAATGATAACTATTGTTTGTTTAAAAAAAGTCATCCAGTTCATCACTGTCATTCAGGGAAGGAAATTTGCTGTCCTTTACTCTGCCTGACTAAAAACCCACTAACGTGCTCAACTCAGTTTGGCGGAATCGTCTCCAATACCCACAGTTAGCATTCTACAAAGCAGTCGCAATTAATTTTATGGATGGATGTTTTTTAAAATATTGCTGACTTTGTTTTCTAAAGCTTTTCTATGAGCAAGTAACAGCTTGCAGAGTGTGAATTAACCTTGTTTTAAAATGTTTGTGGAACCCAGTGAGGGTGTAGATTATCATGTCTGGAGCCAGACTACGTGCGATTACATTTAAAAACAAATGAAGCACTTTTCCAAAGCTTGTTTTATTTAGTAGACTCCCCTCTCTTTCTGCTTCCTTGACTTCCTTACTAACTGGCAGTTCTGCTCATGTGTCGACCACCAAGCTATTTTATAAATATACACACACATGCATATACTCTGGTTAATTCTGATGTTTTTTTATAAAGTAGATACTTATCTATTCTCCTGAAGTCCAGCTTTCTAACCTCTGAAATGGATGAACAAGCAACTCAACCTGAAGTGTTAGCTCCGTTAAATGAGGCAATCTGGCAAGCTGAATACTTCCTACCCTTTCTGTTTTATCATGGATTCCTAGCATCTGTGTATTGAACTGTGTATTGATATTCCCTTTAACCTGTGTGTACTTGTTGGGAAAAGGGAAGTTTTAATGTGTATGTTGAATCAGATAAAGGGCTACAATAACTATTTTTGTTTATCCATTATTTTTCAAGATACATAAAAGGTCATGGACCTGAAATATTAACTGTGAATCTCCACTGTTATTGTGATACACTGAGATTTTGTTTGAGCATTCTGTATTTATGTTTCAGACTTTCACTGTCCATTATATTTTGCTTCTATGTAGTCAACTGTCGTAAGACATAACATTTCTAATGTAACTAAAAAGCATCCACTAAAGATGGTTTCAGTGTTTCTTAACTAGCTGTCGTACATGAGGTGACACTGAATCCATTCACTGAGAGGTGAAATGGTCACAGATTAATCATTTGATGTAAAATCTGTCAAGTACACAAGGGAGTAAGAAATGAACGAACTGTTGACAAGGTGAAGTATATTGTGTGGTGGGAGCTGAATCAATGGCATGAAGTTGCTGGCATGATAGCTTTTCTTGTCCTGTGAATCCTGCTGTGTGATAATTCTAGCCCCACACTAAAAGGCAACATTGAAAATGCATGTCACCTAAAAATCTACATAATTTCACCATTGAATCATCACTGTACCATTTGTCATACAGAATACAGTACAGAAATAGTCCCTGCAGCCCATCCTACATTCATTCTATGTGGCCACATCAGGACCCTAGCCTGCTATACCTCACTTACTTAAGTGTCGAAATGTCTACATGTCTCATAAATATGGCAATTATATCTGATTCCACCACCACCGTTGAAAGTGCTTTCCACATATCAACCACTCTTTGTGTGACTATAAGATATAGGAGCAGAATTAGGTAATGTGGCCTATCAAGTTTGCTCCGCCGTTTGATCATGGCTGATTTATTATTCTTTCAACCTCATTCTTCTGCCTTCTCCCCATAACCTTTGACACCCTTAGTAATCAAGAATCTATCAACTTTTGCTTCAATAATACTCCATGACTTGGCCTCCACAGCCATCTGTGGCATGAATTGCAGATATTCGCCATGGTCTGGATAATAAAAAAAAATTGCTCCTCAGCTCTGTTATAGGGCCATCCTCCTACTCTCAGGCTGTGTCCTCTGGTCCTAGGTTCTCCCCCTATTGGAAGCATCTTCCCAATGTCCACTCTTATCTAAGCCTTTCAATATTCAGTATGCTTCAGTGAGCCCCCACCCCTGCATTCTTCTAAACTCCAGCGGGTACAAAGCCATCAAGTGCTCCTGGTATGTTAAACCTTTCATTCCCTGGGTCATTCTTGTAAACCTCCTCTGGACCCTGTCCAATGCTAGCACATTCTTTCTTTGATATAGGCCCAAAACTGCTCACAATAGTCCAAAGGCAGTTTGACCAAAGTCCTTTAAAACCATAGATGAGCCTCAGATATGATAAACATATCCCTCAGATACCCTTTAAAACTCCTTCCTCTAACAGTCTTCTTTTTGATACCCCTGCCATGGTAAAAAATAAAGGTATTGACTATCTACGCTCTCATGAGCTTATATGCTTTTGTTAGGTCACCTCTCGGCCTCCTTTGCTCCAGAGAAAACGGGCTCAGCCCATCCAATCTCTCCCTCTAATCAAGGCACCATCCTTTAGACTTATCCCAGCCCAATCATATTTGACAGTATGGCAAACAGAACTGCATGCAGTACTCAACATGTACCTTAATCATTGTTTTGTGAAGTTACAACATAACAACCCAGCCCTTATCGTCTTTGCCTCAAACAAAGAAGGCAAGTGGGCTATATGTCTTTTTCACCACCCTGTTGACCCATGTTGGCACTTACAGGAAAAATGGACTTAAACCCAGCAGGTTCTGTAACTTTGTAAACAGGAAACATTTATTATTTCTATCCTGAACTTCTCCCACAAAAATTCATGCTGACTCTCTGAAATGAGTGCCTGCCTTTCCAAATGTACAGAATTCCATGCCTTAGAATTTTCTCAACTAAGTTTCCTACCATTGGCTTGTAGTTAACTGGCTTAATCACGCTGCCTGTCTTAAATAAAAGAACACAGAGGTTACCTCCTGTGTTCTGGCACCTCAGCTCTGGCTAACAAAGATATAAAACTCTCTGTCTGGGTCCCAGTAATTCTCCTTCTTTCTTTCCCGTTATATTCTGTGTATTGTGATATTATCTTAATCCGCAGTGCAACACTCCAACCCGTTCCTCTTTGTCATGTCTGAAACTTCTGGATCTCAGAGCATTAGCTGAAGGTCCTTTCCTTCATTCAGTTATGTTTTTGTGACCACAGTATCATAATTCCATTTGCTGTTCCAATTCTTTGGAGAATTTGCTTTCTTTGGGGAATTGCAGTGGTTTTGTGATGTGTATACACAAAGCCAAATGTGCACTTAACTGAATCCTTACTTCACAAAGAAAAACAAGCAGGAATTTTTCCGTTGAGTTGTAAACAGATAGGGAAGTTTCATCACAGTGGATGTAAGTGACATAGGACGTGAGAGCAGAATTAGGCCTTTCTGCCCATCAGGTCTGCTCTGCTATTCGATCATGGCTGATTTATTATCCCTCCCAACCCCATTCTCCTACCTTTTGCCCATAACCTTTGACACCCTTACTACTAAGGAACCTATCAGTCTCCAGTTTAAATTTCCCAAATGTCTTTGTTTCCTCAGCTGCCACCCTCTGGCTAAAGAAGTTCCTCCTCATGACTGATCTAAAGGGACATCCCAGTATTATGATGCTTTGCCCTCTGGTCCTTGACACCCCATTAAAGGAAACATCCTCTCCTTGTCCACCTGTAATTAAGAATCCCCAGATTTCAGCATTCATTGCAAATGGGGTCTATACTCCTGGTATTCTAATAAAGCCATAAACTTGTTTACAATGATGTCCATGCGGTTTAAATTATTACCTAACTTAAAATGTTATGCTGCCAACATAAAATTGCAATGTTTTCAAACCAACAAGAAGAAATCATGACTACTCCACAAATTTTGGTTTCTGGAGTAGTTATGTATTCTTGTTTTGGTTAGTGAGTGTTTCTTCCAAGCATGGTTGTCACTGATAGCTGTTCATTACATGAGAAATAATTATGGCAGATTGGCTTGGAGTATCTTGTTCTGTATCAGGGCTCATGATGCATCCTCTGTTAGTTCACCATCGGCTTCACTTGCTCAGACTTCTGTGGCAATTTTCTTCAGATGACACCTATTCCGATTTCTCTGATGTGTAATACTTTCCTCAGTTTTTACCTCATTGTTGTGACAACTATCTGATGACTAGTTTTCTGTCTTCTTTCACTGTGTTGTGATTGAGTTCTTACAACATTATTGAACCTAATTGATGATGTATCGGTGGTTGTCTTGTACAATGAACAAGATTGCTTTTGCTTTTCTGTCTTGTTTGCTTATTTCAGTTAGAATTTTTGGCTACACCAACCTTGCACCTTTGGCAGTGTTGTCCAGGGTTGCCCTATCATTAGCAAATTTTCTTTTGGAATGATCCGGAGATATGATTATTTTGAATGTTCCTTTTGCCTTCGTCTGAAGCAATTGGCTATTTTTAAAGCATTCTGTGTCTATTGGATTGTGTATAGCGTGGTGTCAGCATTGACTGTGGAAATTCCCACTTAGTCAGAAGCTCTTCTACAAAATGTTGTGGTCCTTGGCTGTTACAATCTCAACTGAATGCCATGTTTGGGAGACCTAGCCTTTGGCTGATGGAGTGGTTGTATTGAGGTAATCTATTTCAGAAAGTCAGAAAAGAATTAACTTGATAGGTAGTTTTTGGCCTTGGCCATGAGGAAATTGGATGCCACCTTGACAGGTAACTTTTGTTTTCAAATCTGTCCTCTGTTGTGGCCCTGAAGCTGTCCAGCAGGTTAAACCTAATCAATACTCACAGAGCAGCACAACCCAGAACAATTCAAGTCTATATGTAAAATGCTACAAAATAAAATATTAGAAGAAACTACAGAAGAATTATATTGGGTGATATGATAAGCAATGCTGCCAAATATGCCATGCTCCTCTCCAACTTATGTATCCATCAAGAGTAGACTCTTACCAAATACCTATCTATAACTTCAGCTGCTTTATCATTGAGTGCGAACGTAGCTCATCTTGGTGATTACCTCAACCCTGATTCAAGTTGATCAATTCTGTACAGTGCTGTCTAACGCATCAACCCTGGCTTTCGGCTGCTATGGGAATTGACACCTCCCCAGGTTTACATCTGTTGTTTTTTGTCCTTTTGGTAACAAATATCAACTTGATAGAAAAGCATTGCTTCCACTTCTTTGTCTGATTATTGAGGTGGTTTTAACTGTGTCATCCTCCAGCAAACAGATTTGACAGACTGTTGAGCTAATGTCAAGACGATCATTTCTGGTCACCTGTCTACCATGAGCTAGCTTAATGGGGTAACTTTGATTTGGTATGAAGCCTTAGCATGAGTTGTTTTTATTAGAAGTTAAAACATTGCCACACAATACAAGCCCTTCAGCCCACAATATTGTGCTGACCTTTTAATCTAATTATTCTTGACAACCCATATAGCTTTTCTCAAGCAAGTTGGTAAGCAAAGCCACACCACATGTGATATCAAAATCACTATCTCAGGTTTCTGACAGGGTTTTCTAATGTCTCCAGTAGCTGTTTTTGCTTTAAACGAAGTACTACTTATCACATTTTTGAGTTCTTTTCGAATCATGTTCTAAAATTATCTCACAAGGTTATTTATTTATTTGGGGATACAGTGCAGGACAGGCCCTTCCGGCCCCATGAGCCACACCATCCAGCAGCCCACCTTAACACTAGCTTAATCACAGGACAATTTACAATGACCCAGTAACCTACTAACCGGTACATCAGTGGGAGGAAACTGGAGCACCTGGAGGAAATTCCTGTGGTGCATGGGAGAACGTATAAACTCCTTACAGACATCTCCAGACTGAAGTCCAAGCTCTAGAATGCCCCGAGTTGTAATAACATTGTGTTAACCTCTGTGCAACCGTGGCACTCAACAAGTCTGTGGTATATTTCTCCTGTATCTTGGGCAACAACCTCTTGGCAAGTGCTTGTTGCTTCCAGTTGCTGAATTGCCATACAAAGATATTAGATGTTGTGACATGTCTTACACCATTCTCTGCTTTCTCTGAAAAAGAACTTGGCTCACTGATGCTGTTTTGGCCTTTTCTGAATAATAGCTAAGTTACAACAGTGTGAGACTATCAGCACCCCTGTCAGTCTCACAACAAATTTAAGATTTCAAGATGAAAGGATCTTTAAGCAAGAGGATGAGGACTAAAATATGTTAGGGTGAATCAGTGAGTAATAGTTGGTTGAGAGGTCAGGTAATTGCAGCTAAAATTTGGGTAAAACTGAAAACTAAGGGGATTGCTCTTGCTGGGATGGACCAGTGTGTATAATGGGAACTTTCCTCTCTTAGTGCGATGTACCAATGAGTAACACACAAAGCACCAGAGTTGTAAAGACTTTCAGCAATCCTGTATTTGTGCTGTCCAAGTTGTTCTTTGTTTCCATCAGGCACTCCCCAGGGCTTTTGCAGCTGCTCATATTGTTTGCATTGGATTTGATTGTTTATAAGATTTCTACAGATTTCTTTGGTGGTTTTCAGCTTCAGTTTAAGAGGACTATAAAATGAGGCAATAGCTGCCTCTTAGGTGAAGATGGAGTTGTTCATATAATTCTTTTGAAGTACTGTGTTTAAAGAACTATTTATCCCTGACAATTTCAACATGGAATAGTTATTTTTCCATATTCTCAATATAAAGATGGTATCTTTTAAAATAAGATGGTAAATGTTTTTGACCACATTTTTCAGAGATAGTGGGTTGAACAGGATAATAGTGACAGAAGTGCCCGTAAAAAGCTTCCATTAGAGAATGGTTAATGTCCGATAACTCATCACCTTGGCTTCTTGGCTCACAAGTGGTATTTCGAGTCAGCACAGAAATTAGGCCTTTCAGCCCATTAGCTCTGTGGCAACCATTAACTGCAAATTTGCATTCATCATAAGATAATCTAAATTTTTTCACCACTTTCACATCGATTCTTAGAATTTACCACTCACCTACAGAGGTAGTGATCAACTAACTTACCACTTACTTGCCCCACAGTGTTTGATTCCTTGATTTTTATTCTCTTGTACATACATGAGTGAATACATTAGACAAAATTAGCCTAATTTGTGTACTGGGTGGTTGGGACAGAGAAATGAGTTCTGTATACAAATTTATAAAACGTATTTTAGTTCTGATTGAAATTATTTTTCTGGCTGGTTTCACACCCAAAGCTTCTCAAACTCTCAACTTCCTATGACCCTACTGCCAAAGCTATGAATCCTTTGTTCATGAGCAGTTTGAATGTAAAGCAAAATGCATTTGCATGACTTGGGATCTGTTTTTAGTTTTCCAACATTTTACAAGAGTTTCTGAAGTAACTTTTATTTCTGTTTAAATGCCATTTTTGTGAAGCATTCCTTACTGTCCCCGCACTTTGGTTTAATTACAAGTTATTGTTAATGCCCCATTAGTGCTAATTTCATTGAAGAAACAAGTTATATTAAAATCAACACATTATTACATTTGTTATTATTTGCTAGAAAGTGTAATTCCCAAAACATAGGTTTCAGATTTTCTGATTTTTAAATAGATCAATCTGTAGTAGATATTTGAATTTGCTTTAAGCCATCTTTGCATTTGCAATTCAGTATGTTTCCCAGTTATAAATCATGATGACATGCACATGTTGCAGCTGCCTCCAATTGAAGGCTGTAAATAATATGAAGCAGTGTAAGAGAATTGTTTTCCAAATGGAAGGCATCATTTAGTTGCAATATAGAGAGCTCATGGAATAAAATGCAAGAATTCTTTAAGCAAGGTCATCACATCCAGATATTTGTCATTATTCAGGCTTTATTACCCAAGCTTCCAACGAATTGGCAAGGAATAAATTTCAAGAGATTCTTCAAAATAGAATTGGTTTACTGAAAACTGCAAGGTTAAAAATCAAAGAAACCTCACTAAGGCCAACTAAAGTTAGATGGGGAAACCCTTTCTTTGGATCACTTTGGTGGAAGGATTCAGAGATTGATGGTGGAGTATCATTTTTCAGATTGAAGGACTTTTGACCAGTGATGCGCTGCAGGGATTGGGTGGGATCCCCTATTGCTTATCATACAGACTGTGCAAAAGTCTTAGGCACATATATATAACTAGGGTATCTAAGGATTTTTGCACAGTACTGTAGTAATTTTATGTATTTCACTGTACTGCTGGCACAGTGAAAAATACAAATTTCATGACATGTGAGTGATGATAAACATGATTCTGATAGTGGATTGAGGGTGGGAAGGGGGCAGGGAGAGGGGAATCATAGTTGGGGAAAAGGGAAGGGAGAGGGGAGGGAGTGGGCAGCACCAGAGAGACATTCTGTAATGATCAATAAGCCAATTGTTTGGAATCAAATGACCTTGCCTGGTGACTCAGGGCTGGGTGTGTCTGTATCTATGCCACCCCGGCCCTCCCTGGTAGCTTCTTCTCCACCACCAATCCCACACCCCTCCCACAGCCCCACCCTTGCTATTCCCAACATCCTTTGCTCCTGCCAGATTTACAAACCTATCCTCTGCTCCATGTTAATGAATACAGTGCTGTGCAGAAGCCATAGGCACCCTGGCTATATATTTGTGCCTAAGACCTTTGCACAGTACTGTATATATGAAGAACTTTGATGAGAAAATAAGTGGTATGATTAGTAAGCTTGCAGATGCCACCAATGTCGGGTATGTGGTAGATTGAAGAAAGATAGTGGCTGAAGTCTTCTGCAACAGCAATTGAAAATAACACCCAGTTTTAAGCATATTCAGGAACTTAAAGGAATGATGATATGTGGAAATGAGTTGCAGATCACCCGTGATCTCATTGAATGGCAGAGCACGCTTGGGGATTAATGTCTAATTCTGTTCCTCTGTTCCAAACTAACAATGTTTCATGGTTCCTCTCCAAAAAGGTGTGTTGACTTCATTGTTTAAAAAACTGTCCTCTTTCACTGAAGTTTGAGAGGAGAACAGGTGTGAAAATTTTGCCTTAACATATGTGGTTCTTGCCAAAACCACATAGAGTAGATTCCATTTAATTGGGACACATCGGGATCAGTGCATTTTGACTCAATTAGCTGACATTTCAAGGAAATAGTTAAAATGGTATTAAAAAGTCTACCATTTAACAAAATAACAAATTATGTATTTAAAAAAAATGCACAACAAATTAGAGCACTACCAATACTACTACAGTACTATAAAGCTGTGTAGTTCCTAATAGTTATCGACAGAAGAATTCATCAAGTGTATTCTTTTGATTGATTGTGAATGAACAAAATCCCTGCAGGCACCCAGTGCAGATAATGGACTGCTTCATCCAAGGCTTTTGATGATTGCATCCTCCAGTTCTTCACTTTCTTTCTAACATTCAAGATGATTGTCGATATCTTCAAATTCTTTGTCACTCCTGCTGGTTAACTTGTCAAAGTAGTGAAATTGTTTCCATTTTTGCTCCCAGGCACTTCTGATATCACCAAGCCTGAACGCTTAAAATGGCAGTGAGCAAAACAGTTCTGAATTGTGTTACTGCTTATTTCTCAGCAACTATCAGTGACAAAAATCACTGATCTTTGAACACAAACACACATAGATTACTCTAAAAACTGTTCGCTTTAAGCATAATGTAGTGTCTAATAGCCCACTCAAGTGTGCATTACTCATGTTAGTTAGAAACTGTTACGTGCCCCAATTAAGCAGCACTCTGTCTCAAATAAATGAAAGGAATCCTGGCTATTTTCTTGATTAGTCTCTGTTCTTTAAGAGTTTTCCCAAATGAACACCTGCCTACTGATGACCTAATTAGCCAGGGAACATTGTAATACCAAGGCTTAGCATAGAATTGGTTTGTAAATTGTATTTTTCTACATTATGACTCTACCTCCCTATTAGAAGGAAAATGGTGCCTGTCAGTCATCCCATTCTCCTGGACAGTATAGCTTGCACCATCATTTCCCCAGATGAGAGGCCAAAGTATTAAATATCAATGCTGTAGTCAGTATTTGGGGGGAAAGTCTAGGAATCAATCTTCCGAAGACAACTTTGGATGCTCCAGCTCATCATGATTTCCCTGGTAAATTATAAATACAAGAGGTTCTGCAGATGTTGGAAATCCAGAGGTACACATGCAAAATGCTGGAAGAACTCGGCGGGTCAGGCAACATTCATGGAGAGGGATAAAGAGTCAGTGTTTTGTGCCAAGACTGTTTACACCTCTCCTTCTCTGTTAAAAGAGTGTGTGAGAGCCTATCCCCCTTGCTGCTACACCTCTGCATTCTAGTGATCTCCCTCATGGCCATCGGAGGATGGATGTTACCGTAGTTCTGCACTGGATTCTTTTAGGTTTTACGTCTGTTATATTCTGTGTTTCCACCTGCCCTTTATTGGTGTCGTATAAGCGATTTAATTTTCGCACAATTCAATTTTGTGTTGGGGAGGGGTTGGTGGGAAGGTTGGGATTTGATGTTCTCGCAGTTCACCCGATTTGCTTTCTGCAGGGGGGAGAGGTTTGATGCTGTTGTTGCGCGATGTAATTTGGAGCTTTTGTGTGCAGGGTGGGGGTCGATGTTTTTCTTTGAATTTCCATGGCTATTTGGAGAAGGCAAGTCTCAGAGTTATATACTGCATACATACTTTGATTATAAATGAACCTTTGAACCTTCTGAAACTTTTTGAATCCTTATGTCTCCTGGAGCAGAAAGTGTAAAGAGTGAAAAGAGTATATAAATGCTCAGTTGTTAAAAATCTGTTCTAAAGGCCTCAGACTTGTGACTCTGCTCTGCCTTATTGCCTTAGTTAACTCAATTTGCCAAAATTATTTTCCATCATCATTTTTTTACATATGTAGCAAATGTGATTTTTCAAAGACTGCTGATGAAACAAATAGATTGCAATAAGCAAATGGGCTATATTTCATTATACATATTGATATAAATGTATTTGAATATAGTAGGATATTACATATTAGCAATATCTAGAGCAATGATAAAGTATTGATTACTAGTAATGTTCAGTCATGGCAAGATTGCTTTTGGTTAAGGTTTAATTTTGTTATTTGATGATTTTAGTGTGCTTTTGGAGGAAAGCTGAGAGCTTGGTTGTAGTGAGTGAAGGGTGAGTGATGGGTTGAAACATGTAAACTATCTGAATGTGTTCCAATCTGCTGCTTAAACCTGAGTAAGTCTGAAAACCATGTATTTGCATCTGAGGGCAGAACTTAGCTGACTGGATATTGCCTCATCTTTCACCACACCCTATTGCTGGGCCTATGATGGAATCTAGTGATGGAGCCCTTTTGGGATTCGCCAGCATTAATCTGGAAACCTGGTCTCTGATCCTCTGTCAGATCAGGATCTCCATTCATTTATATAGGTACACCCAGCACGGAGATCAGTGTGAGATTGGTATAATCAAGAATTAACTTTATTTGCCATATTCGGAGCAAGAAGGCTGCGAGTGAATGGCTGATTTCCGGAGCAAAGGCAGATTTTTACTACTTGGGGTAAAAGAGGGGCGAGACTGCGCAGGCGTGTGACGTCAGCCAGTAGAGCGCGAAAGATTTAAAAAGAAGACCGCCATATCAGTGGGCAGCTTTCGGAGCGGGCGACGGAGTGAGAGGCAGCAGAGTGATAGGGCTTTAGCTCAACAGACTTAGGCGGTAATGGGACGAGGCGAGGTAGGTTTACCGGTGTTATTTGCAGAAAGGAGGAAGTATGTGTGTGAGGCCGGTTTTCTGTGCTTGGTGTCAGATGTGGGAGGTCCTGGAGTCTCCCAGCCTCCTGGACAGCCATATCTGCACCCGGTGTGTCGAGCTGCAGCTCCTAAGGGACTGAGTTAGGGAATTGGAGATGCAGCTCGATGACCTTCGCCTGGACAGGGAGAGTGAGGAGGTGATAGAAAGGAGTTATAGGCAGGTGGTCACACCGGGGCCACAGGAGACAGACAAGTGGGTCACAGTCAGGAGGGGGAAGGGTAAGAGTCAGGTACTAGAGAGTACCCCAGTGGCTGTGCCCCTTGACAATAAGTACTCCTGTTTGAGTACTGCTGGTGGCGGGGGGGGGGGCGCGGTTGACCTACCGGGGGGAAGCGACAGTGGCCGCGCCTCTGGCACGGAGTCTGGCCCTGTGGCTCAGAAGTGATAGGGGACTCTATAGTTAGGGGGTCAGACGAGCGATTCTGTGGATGCAGAAAGGAAATTTGGATGGTAGTTTGCTTCCCAGGTGCCAGGGTCCGGGATGTTTCAGATCGCATCCAAGATATCCTGCAGTAGGATGGAGAACAGCCAGAGGTCGTGGTACATATTGGCACCAACGACATAGGTAGGAAGAAGGAAGAGGTCCTGAAAAAAGACTACAGGGAGTTAGGAAAGAAGTTGAGAAGCAGGAATGCAAAGGTAGTAATCTCGGGGTTACTGCTTGTGCCTTGCCACAGTGAGAATAGGAATAGAATGAGGTGGAGGATAAATGTGTGGCTGAGGGATTGGAGCAGGGGGCAGGGATTCAGATTTCTGGATTATTGGGACCTCTTTTGGGGCAGATGTGACTTGTACAAAAAGGACGGGTTGCACTTGAGTCCCAGGGGGACCAATATCCTGGCGGGGAGGTTTGCTAAGGCTACTGGGGAGAACTTAAACTAGAATTGTTGAGGGGTGGGAACCGAACTGAAGAGACTGGGGAAGAGGAGGTTGGCTCACAAATAGAGAAAGCTTGTATACAGTGCGAGGGGGAGGATAGGCAGATGATAGAGGAGGGACACGCTCAGACCGAAGGTTTGAGATGTGTCTATTTTGATGCAAGAAGTGCTGTGAACAAAGCGTGGCTCAGTACTTGGAGATATGATGTGGTGGCCATTACAGAGCAACACTCACAACATGGTGGAGGAACTCAGCAGGTCGGGCAGTATCCATGGAAACGATTAGTCAATGTTTCGGGCCGGAACCCTTCGTCAGGACTGAAGAGGGAAGGGGCAGAAGCCATATAAAGAAGGTGGGGGGAGGGTGGGAAGGACAAAGCTGGTAGGTTCCAGGTGAAAAACCAGTAAGGGGAAAGATAAAGGGTAGGGGAGGGGAAGCAGGGAAGGGATAGGCAGGAAAGGTGAAGAAGGAATAGGGGAAAGCACAATGGGTAGTAGGAGGAGGCGGAACCATGATGGAGGTAGTAGGCAGCTGGGGGAGGGGGCAGAGTGAAACTGGGATAGGGGAAGGGAGGGGGAGGGAATTACTGGAAGTTGGAGAATTCAATGTTCATACCAAGGGGCTGGAGACTACCTTTTCGGTATATGAGATGTTGCTCCTCCAACCTGAGTTTAGCCTCATCAAGGCAGCGATGAGGACCGATGGAAGATGAGAGGGGACCTGACAGAGGTGTGTAAGATGATGAGAGGCATGGATCGTGTGGATAATCAGAGGCTTTTTCCCAGGGCTGAAATGGTTGCCACAAGAGGACACAGGTTTAAGGTGCTGGGCAGCAGGTACAGAGGAGATGGCCAACTTTGTGGGCCGAAGGGCCTGTATTGTGCTGTAGGTTTTCTATGTTTCTATATACATTTACATGTATAAGGAATTTACTGTGATATATTAGCACAACATGCGCCAGAGAAGAATTGTATATAAAAAAGTTACAAGTATGAATATGGTATAAAATGTACATAAATACATAAATAGCAGCATGTATTTATAATATAAACAGAATTATAAAGAGTGGTTTAAAGTGTTTGCAGTGCAGTGCAGAGACTGAGGTTATAGAGGTGGGTGGGGTTGCTAACTAGAATGGTTGATCAGATTAACTGCATGGGAGAAGAAATTTTTACGGTATCATGATGTTTTTGTGTTGATAGCCCTATAGTGCGGGAGCCAATCTGGGCAGCAACAGCATCTGCACGGAAGAAAGACCAGGTGATCTACTTCCATATCTTGCCATGAAAACCCTATGGACCCTATGGTCCATGAGGTCACGAAGAGTCGGACTGGGCTTAATGGCTGAACAACAACTACAAATAGTGCCCTCTGGAGGGGAGTTTTGGATAAGGTTGTTTGCTGGATGGCTGGTGTACACAATGATTTTTCTTGCACACTTTTTTTCTCCTGGACACATACAAGTCCTGCAGTGATGGTAGATTTCATCAAATGACCTTTTCTGCAGTCCTGTTTGCTGTAGTTTTCACATATTTTGAGAGGATGTTGCATCAAACCAGACAGCAGTGGTTGATGTGAGGATGCGCTCCATGACAGCAGTGTAGATGCACCAGTATTTTCTGGGGAAGATGGTATTTTACCAAATACCACAAGTACATCCTTTGCTGAGCTGTTTTGTTAATAAAGGAGATATGATTCTTTGATAATAAAAATAGTTGCTTTTTTACTTTGAAATAATTTTATTTTGTTTTTTAAACAATTGTGGATGATTGTATGGTTCAAAAGTTCAAAGTAAATTTATCATTAAAGGACATATATGTCACCATATACAACCCTGATGAGGTTGGAGAATATGCAACAGGAAGGGTTTTATATTTTTGAGGCATAACAACAGTTCTGATTGAATCATTACAGCCCAGGTGGCTGCTCCACAACACGTCCTATACCTGTTAAAGTGGCCATTGAGTTTGTGGTCTTCTGCTGCTGTAGCCCATCCACTTTCAAGGTTTGACATGTTGTACATTCAGAGATGCTCTCCTCCACGCCACTATTGGAAATTGTGTTTTTCTTTGAGTTGCTGTTGCCTCCCTGTCAGCTTGAACCAATCTGACCATTCTTCTCTGACCTCTCATTAACAAGGCATTCTCACCCACGGAACTGCCACTCACGGGATGCTTTTTTGTGTTTCATAGATTCTTCTGTTGTATGTGAAAGTCTCAGGAGATCAGCAGATTCTGAGATCCTCAAACCACCCCCTTTGGCACCACCTATCATTCTAGTCAAAGTCACTTAGATTACATTTCTTCCCCATTCTAATGTTTGGTCTGAACATCATCTGAACCTCTTGACCATGTCTGCATGGTTTTATGCAATGAGTTGCTGCCACATGTTTGGCTGATTAGATGTTTGCATTCGTGAGCAGGTGTACCTAATACAGTGGACAATGAGTGTGTATAGTCCATATTGACTGTTGGGGGAAACCATTTGTAAACATTCGTCAGATCAAGAAACAGTTGTTCACTCTTATGAATTCCTGTTACAGCTTGTTTATTCCTTAGGCTTCAATCTTGATGGTGCCCAACCTTTTGGAATTCCATACTTGAACCAAATATATTTCCTTTTGACCAACTGTACGATCTCATCAAGAATGTTTTAGTGTGAACTGCATTTTCTTTTAACAAATCCTAAAGATGATTTGTCTTTTGTGTTGCAGGGTATACCTCAACTACCATGTGCCAAAGCATTATACAACTATGAAGGAAAAGAACCCGGCGATCTCAAGTTCAACAAGGGAGACATCATTATTCTCCGGAGACAAGTGGATGAGAATTGGTATCATGGGGAAGTCAATGGCGTCCATGGATTTTTTCCCACCAATTTTGTTCAGATTATTAAACCTTTACCTCAGCCTCCACCACAGTGCAAAGCACTTTATGACTTTGAAGTGAAAGATAAAGAAGCAGACAAAGACTGCTTGCCGTTCTCGAAGGTAAGGACCCTAATTTTGGCAGAGTCTGAATGGAATTATGCTTCATTAACCTGTTCTATAGCATCTGTCACTGGGTAGCAATGAAAATACTCAACCATGTGTTCTACTTGAGCCATGGAATTCTGTAATTATAAAATACCACAGAGTGGCCTCAGGGTGTTGTGTGAAAAACACCTTTGTGATCAGTTTTGTAAAATGTATCACTGGCTCTCCTGGTAAATTCATATTATCTTCTCTTCAGGATGATATCTTAACTGTGATACGCAGAGTTGATGAAAACTGGGCTGAAGGAATGTTGGGAGACAAGATAGGAATATTCCCTATTTCATACGTTGAGGTGAGTGTTGTCTTCGTAGGTGGGGCAACTGTATGTAAATATGCCATTAATTTTTAATTGTAAAAGGCTAAGTATTTAATCAAGTTACTAATAGGCGAGAAGGTTTCTGGTGAAAAATCTATTTTGTGTTACCAGAGCGGCATGGTATTGTCGCAGTTAGCACAATTAATGGTATTACAGTGCCAATGAACTGGGTTCAGTTTTGCAGCTGTCTGTAAGGGGTCTGTATGTTCTCTCTGTGATCACCTGAATTTCCTCTGGGTGCTCTGCTTTCCTCCCACATTGCAAAGACCATAAGACACAGGAGCAGAGTTAGGTCCATCAAGTCTCCTCCGCCATTCAGTCATGTTGATGTAATATCACTCTCAACTCCATTTTTCTGCCTTCTCCCCATAACCTTTGATGCCCTTACTAATCAGGAAAGACGTATGGGTTAGCAGGTTAATTGGTCACATGGATGTAATTGGGCTGGAAGGGCCTATTACTGTGATATCTCTCCAAACAAAAATTAAAATTTTATTGTAATGCAGTCAGAATCTGGTTTTTGCATTTGTGTGAGTCACATCACGGCAGAAGGAGCAGTCTTCAGTCAGAGGTTCACTCAGATCATGTGAGGCAGCTTAGATGAGCTTGTTTCTGTGCATCGTACCAGTCAGTAAGTGATTTTGTCTGTGTTATTCCTGTCTGCCTGGGACCACAGTCATAATGGCAGTGAAAGTAGGGAAGACAAGTGCTTGTTAAATTCACTTCATTGAAACATTGCTCTATCTGCTTCTGTATTCAACCAAATGCATCCCTGAGCATGAATTATTCAGCAGTGGAGGTGAACTGTATTAGCTTTCAAGGACTCTTCATCTCATGTTTTCAATATTTATTGCTTATTTAGCCTTTTCTCTTTAGTATTTGCACAGTGTGTTGTCTTTTGCACACTGGTTGTTTCTCCATCCTGTTGGGTGCGGTCTTTCATTGATTCTATTATGTTTCTTGGATTTTCTGAGTATGCCCAGAAGAAAACAAAACTCAGGGTTGTTTACAATGACATATACATTGTTTACTTTGAATTTTGTGAACAAGTACAAGTTGGTTAACTATTTCTTTATCTCTCTGTTTGTCTAATTTAATCTTTCTGCCATTGTCCTCCTGCACTTCTACCTTCACAAGCCTCCAACAGTCTTTATCGTTGGTGTCACAGGCAGCTGAGTCAGGAATCAAATTTAGCTTTGGATTTCAGCGTATGAATGGTTCTGAGTTCGAAGTTTTGTGTGCCCAAGGCCACTTCAGAAATGAGCAACTGAAGCTTGGCAGATGATCCACTTGACAAACAGTGGCATTTTCTAGGCAGACCTTAAACCTTCCATCTTTTTTCATGGATGAACGCAGAGAACCTTAGAGCTTTGTTTTGAAGGAGAGCAGGGGAATGCTGTTGGTTTCTGAGTCAATATTTCTCTCAACCAGCATCACCATTATCATGTTACTGGAATTAATTCCTGACTTAATTTGATGAAATGGATCACAAGCTTAAAATCAGTTCCAATTGTCTACCTTAATGTACCCTTTGTCTTTTTTTCCTCTGTTCCAAACACATTTAGGTACAATCTGTGTCACCGTTTCCTCTTCCATACCCTTTGTTTCATGGCTTTCCACATCCTCCTCTCCCCTACACCCCCACCCACACCACCATTTTGATCTGTCCCCACCTCAATTGATGATTCTGTTAATGTGTTCGTCCTTATCAAATGGAGCCACTGTCATCAGAAACCTCTTCAAAATCAGAACCATGTTTAATATCACTGCCATAAGTTGTGAAATTTTGTTTTGCAGCAGCAGTACATTGCAATATTTAAAACATTATAATAAAAATGTCCATGTTTATAAAATTAAATAAGTAGTGTTAAGAAGAGGACAAATAGATAGCGAGGTAGTGTACATGGGCGATACGCCCTTTGTCCTGTCCTTTTAATAGAGCTGTTTATTTTAATTGGTTAACAAGTTTATTTTCAAGAAAATGTTTACATGAAATGTATGGTGATATAAAATATTTTGCATCTGTTTTGATAGTTATAGATGTATATTTTTGAATTAAGTTTTTACAAGTCTTGTCAAATACCAGTGTGTTGTGTCTCAACTAAAAGCTTACTTTGCACGTTAGTTCAAGTTTTTTAATGCAAGTTCGGTGCTACAGCATAAACAAAAAGTTAATCAAGTACCATTATCATGTCCGGTATGGAAAACTGCAGATATGTGAATAGCAACCTTTGTTCAAACTGTTTATAGTCATACTGATAAGTATCAACGTGGAAACTTCAAATTAATTCAGATAACATTTAACATTAAAATTCAAGCCCTCTGTCACAGCTGAGCACTGAATCCCATCACTTCACTTCAGAGCCACTCAGCCCTGCTGGTGATTTTTTTTAAATTATCAGAATTTTAGACTTATTCTCTTTAGTTTTCTTCCATGTGTAAATGGAATAATTTATTCACAACAACAGTGTATAAGTACATAAAGAACAAAACACACTAACTGCAGGAGGAACTCAACGGGTCAGGTCGCAGTCAAAGTTTTGGGCAGACATCTCTTATCTGGATTGGAAGTAAGGGGCCAGATGCCACAATAAGAAGGGGGAGGGGTGGGGCAAACTACCAGGTGAGAGGAAGGTGGGTGGGTGGAGGAGAAAGTATGAAGTGAGAAGCCTCGAGCTGATAGGTGGAAAACGTTGAAGAAGGAGGAACCGTAGACCATGGGTTAAAGGGAAGGAGGAGGGGAACCAGAGGGAGCTAATGGGCAGGTGAAACGAAGGGTTAAGAGGGAGCCAGAAAGGGGACTGGAAAAGGGCAGAAGGGGGAGGGGTAGAATTTACTGGAAGGTAGGTAAATCAGAGTTCATGCCATCAGGTTGAAGGCTCATCATCATCGTTATCATGTGCCACACTCTGCCAGAGCCTCGGCGACCACTTTCCTCCACTGCGATCTGTTGGCAGTCAAACCTCTTGCATCTCTGGCAGTGAGGCTGGTCCACTTCTTGATGTTGTCGATCTAGGTTGTCCTCTGTCTGCCTCGGGAGTGGCTTCTTTCCACTCTGCCTTCAAGCACAGTGCATTCCAGTGTGTCATCAGTTCTGAAGATGCGTCCAAAGTAGCAAAGTTTTCTTTGGATAACGGTTTCCAGAAGTATTGGTTTTGTGCCAGTCTTTTCTAGGATGAAATTGTTGGATCTGTTTTCAATGTATGATGCCCTGAGGATCCGTCCGTATGTCCACATCTCAAATGCTGTCAACTTCTTTTCATCAGCTGCTCTTAGGGTCCGAGTTTCACAGCCATATAGGGTTACTGGCCAGATGAGGCTCTTGAGGAGGCGTACCTTGGTGTCAGTGTTCACAGATCTGTCTTTCCAGATGTTCCAGAGTTTGGTAGTTCTTGTGCGTGCCATTGCTAGCCTTCGCCTTATTTCCTTGCTGCATTCATTTGTGTCACTTAGTTCTGCACCGAGTTATATAAAGGAGTACACATTCGATCTTGTCGTTTCCGATCTAGATGTCAGCTTGAATTGCAGTTTTGCTTATCACCACAACTTTGGTCTTTTTGTCATTTATCAGCAATCCAAATTCAGCAGAGACTTTTGCAGCATTATTGAGTAGTGCTTGTAGGTCTTCTTCTGTTGTGGCTAGCAGGGCTGTGTCATCTGCGTATCTCAAGTTACTGATGGTTCTTCCTCCTATTTTAATGCTAGTGTTGTCTGGAATTGCCAGTCTCATGATCATCTCAGTGTAGATGTTAAAAAGGTGTGGAGAAAGGATGCAGCTTTGGCGGACTCCTTTCCCATTGCAGAATGATTCAGTCTCACCAGATGCGGTCTGAAGGCTGGAGGATTGCATAGCATACAGTGTTTCTAGAAGAGCCACTAGGTGTGGTGCCACGCCTAGTTGAATCATTGTTGTCCACAGTTTGGTGTATTGGACACAATCAAACGCCTTTGAGTAGTCTATGAAGCAGATGTACAAGAGGGTATTGACCTCTCTCATTTTCTCCATTATTAGGTGCATGCTGAAGAGCTGGTCCCTGCTACCTTGGCCACTCCTGAGGCCAGCCTGTTCAAGTGCAATTTCTCTATCTACGTAGTTCTTTAGTCCCTCAGAGATGATTATAAGTAGAATCTTGCTGGCGTGTGATATCAATGCAATTGTTCTGTAATTACTGCACTGCAGGAGGTTCCCTTTCTTGGGAATTGGAACGTAGATAGATTTGCACCAGTCTGTTGGCCATTTGCCAGTCTTCCAGATGGCGCAGACAATGCGGTGCAAGATGTGGTCCATTGAGGTGCCTGTTGCTTTCAGTAGTTATGCTGGTATGTTGTCTGGACCAGGTGCTTTATTCTTTTTAATCTTCTCGATTGCTCTTTCTACTTCTGAGAGTAGTGGCTCTGGTTCATGTTCTAGTGTTGTCCAGTCAATGGCTTTGTCACGGTTTTCATTCTCGTGATTTTTGTTGAGTTTCTTGGTGTACTCGGCCACCTTTCCCTCACGTCTGCATCTTCTGTCAGAATTTTTCCTTCGTCATTTTTGATTGCACCAATCCTTGGTGTGAAGGTGCCGGTAAGTTCTTTTACTGCAGCGTAAACTATCTTGCTGTTGCCTTTGTTGGCCTCATTTTCCGTGTTGGAGCAGATGCGCTGTAGGTATGCCTCTTTGTCAAGCCTGCAGCATCATTATATTTCACACTTCAGCTCCTTGTATTCCTTACTTGTTGTTCTTTTCTGACCTTCCACCAATCTCTTTTCTACTGCACACAGTGTTTCATTTATGATCCATTCTGTTGCCTTTGTGTTTGCGTCGCTTTGGAATGTGTTTCTCTTCTGCTGTTGTCAATACATGTCTTGTTGCGTTCCAAAGTTCTTCTGGTTCGACCTCTTCTTGTAAGTTCAGCATGACTTCAAAGGTTGAAGGCTACCCAGGTGGAATATGAGGTGTTGCTCATCCAATCTGAGTATGAAAATAGAGGAGGCTATGGAATGACATGTTGGATTAGGAATGGCAAGTAGAGTTAAAATGAGTGACCAGTGGGGAAGCCCACCTTTTGTGGTGGATGGAGGTTAGAGCTTGATTAAGTGGCCCCTCAGTCTACGTCAGATCTCACCTTCCATAGATGCTGCCTGATTTGCTGAGTTCCTCCAGCATTTTGTGTGGGTTGCTCTGGATTTGGAGTATCTGCAGAATCTCTTGTATTTAAGTAAATAAGTGTTGGTGCGTGGCCAAGTGGTTAAGGTGTTCGTCTAGTGATCTGAAGGTCGCTAGTTTGAGCCTTGGCAGAGGCTGCGTGTGTATCCTTGAGCAAGGCATTTGTCCTAATTGCTCTGCAACGACATTGGTGCCAAGCTGTATGGGTCCTAATGCCCTTCCCTTGGACAACATCGGTGGCGTGGAGAGGGGAGACTTGCAGCATGGGCAACTGCCGGACTTCCTTTCTTTCTTTCTTTTTAAATCTTTTTATTAATCTTCCAAAATTATAAACAGAATAATAATGTTGATACAGAGAGATTGGAATAATCTTATTGTTGAAAAGCATGTACAAAGAAGATTTCAAATAATACAAGTATAATAGACTTCCGAACTCTTGATATAATTAATCATAGTGAAAAAAGAAATAAGAAGAAAAAAATACAAAGAAAACCCCTCCCCAAAAGACAAAAAAAACTAGATACTAAACCCCAAAAAAAGCAAATGGATCAAACCAAGGCTAGACCGTTATCTTAAATCGAACACGTTCAGTAATGTTGTCAACTCTGCTCCTCTATTCATATATCTTAAGTTAATAAAAAGGATTCAGAAAGGTCAAATTACATCATATGTAATGTAAATGTTGAATAAATGGTTTCTAAGTCTCTTCAAATTTAACCGAAGGATCAAAAATGTCACTTCTGATTTTTTCTAAATTTAAACATAATATAGTTTGGGAAAACCATTGGAATGTAGTAGGAGGATTGGTCTCCTTCCAGTTCAATAAAATGGATCTTCTGGCCATTAAAGTAACAAATGCAATCATCTGACAGGCTGAAGAGGATAAAAATCCGGTCTTCCATACAACCTTGCCCAGGCTTGCCCAAAGGTGCAAATCCATGGTCTCACGAGACTGACGGAGGCCTACATAAATAAATAAGGATTTTTTTTTCACTGATTTGGGATTTTTAATGTATTTTTTTGTATTTCCAGTTCAATTCAACAGCCAAACAGCTGATACAGCTGGACAAACCCTCAGCCTCCCCATCTGGAGGCGGCGATTCAGGTGAGGGGAGCAGCAATGCTTCAGGGTCTACCCAGAGCAACTCTACTCAGAAACCCACAGATGCCACAAAGAAGAACACCAAGAAGCGCCATTCGTTCACCTCGCTCACCATGTCCAACAAGGCGTCCCAGTCATCTCAGAACCGCCACTCTATGGAGATCAGCCCTCCTGTCCTGATAAGCTCCAGTAATCCAACTGCCGCAGCTCGCATCAGTGAGTTGGGCGGACTCTCCTGCAGTGCTCCTTCTCAGGTAACTTGTTGTGTAGTACAGGCAGCTGAATGGAACTGCTGGAATCCTGATAGATGAAATGAGTAAAACAGTAATGTCACACACAAAATGCTGGAGGAACTCAGCAAGTCAGGCAACATCTATACCAGGGGTTCCCAACCTTTTTTTTAATGCCATGGACCAATACCATTAAGCAAGGGGTCCGTAAACCTCCAGGTTGGGGACACTTGGTCTACGGAGGGGAATAAAGATCCGCCATTTTGGGCCGAGACCCTTCTCAGTTCAAAATATCAGCTCTTTATTCCTCTCCACAGATGCTGCCTGACCTCCTGAGCTCCTCCAGCATTTTGTGTATATTACTCTGGATTTCCAGTATCTGCAGAATCTCATGTTTAAAATAATAGTAATCTGAATCGGAGTCCTTGACTGGAAGTTGAATTAATAGCTCCTTGACAGCAGGAATTTTACAGATGCAAGTTTGTGCTTAAGGAGTAGGTTGCGTGTGAGTAATTGGCACTTCCTTCAAAGACGTCATAGATAGAATGCTTTCCATTGGAGTTGTATGATTTTATTACATAACTGTTTAAAGTAGGTCACAAACTCTTTTGTCTTGTCATATTTTTCTACTATATCGTGCTTCCTCAGTGTAATCTTGAGTGTTTGCAATGCCTTGCTGGACTCTTAACATTTTAGGCTCATCATTAATTTGAATTACTTGCATTCACTTGCCTCCACTGTGTCTCAAATGCTGATGTAAACAGTGGGCTGAATTTATTTTCCCTCCCTGCTGATGATTTTGGAAAAGGGAAATAGCATGATGGAGAGATAAATAGTATTGTTCTATTTTATGTATATATTATTGAATTTTTTTGTTGAACTGAAGCTTCCAGTTTGAAATATTTCTTCAACTTCATTGCCATCTGACTGTCCATATGTACAACCAAATGAAACAATGTTCCTCTGGACCACTGTGCACCCAAAGTACATATATTGTGCACAGCACATAAACAGTATGATCACAAATAATAAAATATAATTCATAATGCATGTGAAGTGCGCAGCACAGGTAAACAGCACAGTAGGCAGCTCGCTCTCCTAGTGACAAGACCACAATGAGGGCAGGGTATTCATTAGTCTCACAGCCTGGGGGAAAAAGCTGTTACCCAGTCTGACAGTCTTATCCCTGATGCTCCTATACATCCTTTAGAATCAGAATCAGGTTTAATATCACTGGCATATGTCGTGAAATTTGTTGTTTTGTGGCAGCAGTACATTGCAGTACATAATAAAAGGCTATAAATCATGATAGAGAGAGATAGAAATTAAATACGTAGTGCAAAAAGAGAGCAAGAAAGGAAAAAATGTGAAGTGGTATGCATGGCTTCATTGTCCATCTGATCTGATGGTGGGGAAGGAGCTGTTCCTAAAGCATTGAGTATGTGTCTTCCTTTACCTCCTCTCTGATGGTAGCAATGAGAAGAGCGCATGTCCTGGGTGTTGGTGGTCCTTAATGATGGACGTCGCCTTTTTGAGGCATCGCCTTTTGAAGGTGTCCTTGATACTGGGAGGCTAGTCCCCATGATGGAACTAGCTGAGTTTACAACTTTCTACAGCTTTCTCTGATCCTGTGCAGTAAGACTAGATGGTGATGTAACCAGTTAGAATGTTCTCCATGGTAATTTGTGAGAGTCTTTGGTGGCATACCGAGTCTCCACAAACTCCTAATGAAATATGGCTGCTATGTGCCTTCAATTACATCAATATATTGAGCCCAGGATAGATCCTCAGAGATGTTGACACCACAAAAATTGAAACTGCTCACCCTTTCCACCACTGATCACTTGATGAGGAATGGTGTGTTTTCACTCAATTTCCCCTTCCTGAAGTCTGCATTTAATTCCTTGGACTTACTGACATTGAGAGCAAGACAAGATTATTGTTTCAAACTACTCAACCAGCTGGTTGACCTCACTCCTGTGATCTTCCTTGTCACCATCTGAAATTCTGCCAGCAATAAGGATTCAAAGATTCAAAGCACATTTATTATCAAAGAATGTATAAATTATACACCTTGAAATTTGTCTACTTACAGGCAACAACAAGGCAAGAAACTTAAATAAACCAAATTTAAAAGGGCCAAAAAACCGCTGCGCAGAGAAAGAGAGAAAAAAACACCATGCAAACTATAGAAGCAAACCAACACCATCCCGAACCAGACCGAGTCCTAGATCCACTCCTGGAGCAGCTGGAGTAGACCTAAGCCAAGCTTCGGTCACCAGTTTTCACACCAGCGGGGCAGAATTGCACAACAGCGGCTTAGTTAACAGCCTTGGCGCCTTGGAGAAAGGACACATGCAGGAGAGCCGGCGAAATCAGCCCAGCCCTCCCCTCCTTACCCGACACTTGAGCTTCCGGTCTATCTGTTTAAATTGTCCAGGCACCGAAAGGTGCCACATTCTAGGACCTGGATCCTGGCACCCCGATATACCTGGGCTGCCCTGCCCAGAGCCATTCTTGATCTCACCAGATCAGCTCAGCTCTTGGAGCGATACAGCCTTGCACTCGGGTTAGGTGGACAGGCATCAAAACTCTTCCGTATTGACCTCTCTCCAAATTGCTCTCTTCATCTCCAGCAGCGATATGAACTGTGTCTGTGAATGTTGCGCTTCATAATGCCCCAGCACGGCTCATCCCCCAGGCCAGCTTCACCTCTTCCTGCCTCCTCACTGTCTGCGGTTGTTCCCACCTTCCCAAGGTGTCGCACCAGACAGTCAGCCATTCTTGTCTGGCGCGTAGTGTCAGTATTGGTCTCCTTTCAGATTAACCGGGCCACGATATGGACGTTCCTGACTCGACCCTTGTTTTTTACAAGGCCGAGTGGCTAGCTCGACACTCAACCCGGCACGGATGGAAAGCTTGCGTGGGGGGTGGCCCGACTTGGATTCGAACTCGGGAGCCTTTGCTCCGAAGTCCAGCGCTGATGCCACTGCGCCAATTGCCAGCACTGTCTGCGGTGATAGTTCATCACAACTTGCTACATGAAAGATGTTATAAATAATGTTTTTAGTTGATTCTCTTGCCTTATGATTTACCAGTAAGCTGATACACATCTTTGATAGCACCATGTAAGTCAGAAGTGTTTTTGGAAAATTTATTGATGCTGTTTGAGCTGTGCCTAGCGACAGAGCCGTGGGTGTAGAGAGAGTCGAGCAGTGGGCGAAGTATGTATCCTTGAGGTGCGCCAGTGTTGATTGTAAGCAAGGAGCTGATGTTATTTCTGCTGTGCACAGACTATGATCTCCCGGTGAGGAAGGCAAGGGTCCAGTTGAGGAGGGAGGTACAGAGGGCCAGGATTTGGAGCTTGTTTATTAGCACTGAGGGTCTGATGGTGTTGAACACTGAGCTGTAATCAATAAACAGCAGCCTGATGTAGATACTGCTATTGTCAGGTGATCCAAGGCCGAGTAGAGAACCAGTGAGATTGCATCCACTGTAGACCTATTGTGGCAATTGGAAAATTGCTGGTGTCCATGTTCTTGCTTAGGCAGGAAGTTGATTCTGGCCATGACCAACCTGTCAAAGCACTTCATCACATTATATGTGAATGCAACTGGTCAATATTCACTGAGGCAGCTCACCCTGCTCTTCTTGGGCACTGGTATGATTGTCGCCCTTTTGAAGCCGGCGAAAATCTCCAGCTCACACGAGGAAATCTGCTGAAAATCTCCAGCTGCAGCAGTGAGAGATCGAAGGTGTCCTTCAACACTCTTGTCAGTTGGTTGGAACAAGTTTTCAGTGCCCTACCAGGTACACAGTCAGAGCCTGATGCCTTGCGAGGGTTCGCCCTCTGAAAAATGTTCTGGCATCAGCCTCCAAGACAGAGATCACAGGGTCACCAGATACTGCAGGGATCCGCACAAATGTCGTTTTATTGGGGTCAAAGAGGTTGTGGGATGGGTGGTAGGGACCTGAGCAATGCTTTGGGCATTCTTGGTGTGTTCAGTAACTGCAGTGCTGCTTTTATTGGTCGTGTCTCATTATTCTGAAGAACAAATGGTCTGCTCTCCATCTTCTGATATTGATGGCACTCTTATGGTAATATGGGTAGAAAATTACTGCACGTCAGTGGAGACAAGATGAATAAGGAAACATGACATAATGGTTTGTGATTTAGAGGTGACACCATTTATGTGACCTGGTTGCATTTCAAAGTTCAAAAAATGTTATCATTAAAGTGCATATATGTCACAATTCACAACCCTGAGATTCACTTTCTTGTGGGCAATCACAGTAAATGCAAGAAGCACAAAAGAATCAAAGCAAGGCCTCACCCAACAGGATGGACAAACAACCACTGAGCAAGTACAAAATGAAAGAAAAAATAATAATAACAATAAATAAATAAACAATAAATATTGAGAGCATGAGATGAAGAGTCCTTGAAAGTGAGTCCATAGATCATGGGAACCGTTGAGTGATGGTGCAAGTGAAGTTATTCCCTCTGGTTCAAGAGCCAGATGGTTGAGAGGTATTAACCGGTCCTGAACTTGGTGTTGTGGGTCGTGTGGCTCCTGTACAGGCTTCCTGTTGTAGCAGCAAGAAGAGAGCATGGCTTGGGTGATGGGAGTACTTGCTGATGGATATGCTTTCCTGCAACATTGTAATCAATGATGGGGAGGGCTTTACTTGTGATGGACTGGTCTGTATCCTGTTCATGGGCATTGGTGTTTACCTACCAGTTAATATACTCTCCCCCCACTCATCTATTGAAGTTTGTCAAAATTTTAGATGATGTGCTGAGTCTTCACAAAATTATAAGACAGTAGAGTTGCTGCCATGTTTTCTTCATTATGACACTTGCATGTTGGATCCAGAACAGATCCTCTGAAATGATAACACTGAGGAATTTAAAGTTGCTAACCCTCTGCACTTCTGACCTCCGATGAGGACTGGCTCACGGATCTCCGGATTCCTCCTCCTGAAGTTAATGATCATCATCTTGGCCTTGCAGAGATTGAGCGAGAGGTTGTTGGTGTGGTACCACTCAGCCAGATTTTCACTCTCCCTCCTATGTGCTGATTCATCACCACCTTTGATTTGGCCAATGACTGTGGTGTCGTCAGTAAACTTACATATAGCATTGAAGCTGAGCTTTGCCTCACAGTCATAAGTATAAAGGAAATATGTAATGCAAAGGGGTTAAGTATACAGCCTTGAAGTGCATCTGTGCTGATGGAGATTGTGGTGGAGATGTTGCCAATCCAAACCAACTGGGGTCTGCAAGTGAGGAAATCAAGGAGGTATTGAGGTCTAGAACTTGAAGGTTATTTACTAGTTTTGAGGGGATGATAGTATTGAATATTGAGCTGTAGTCAATAAAGAACATCCTGATGTATGCACCTTCGTTGTCCAGATATTCCAGAGTTAAGAGTGAAGAGCCAATGAAATGGCACCCACTATTGACCTGTTGTCGATGGAAGCTGCTTTGAAGGGTGGCACTCCTGAAGTTAAATATTTTCAGAACGTCATGTAGATCAGCATAAAGCTGTGTCTGAAGATGGTTGGGTTATGTATTAACTTAAAAGTTTGTGGCGGTTATTACTTATGCACGGAGCAAGAACCACAACAGAGTAGTAGGGTTAAGTGTTTTTACTGAGTTACATTAGGTATGGTACACGCTAGGAAAATTTCAAGGTAGGAGCGATGAACTGAGCCCACCAAGACGAAAACCCGTGCACTTGTAAACCCACGTGAAAAGTGAGAGCCTTCTGTGTGCAGGAGGCACAATCGATTCACCATACGATCAATTGGCTGTGTGTACACTTGCAACATTCTGTCAATTGATCCAATATGGTTCAGTGGTGATACAGAGTTTGGTTGGATGATCATTTTAACTTTGATTAATCCACATGAAACGTACAGTGGATCAAGATGTGGGAAGTGGTTTGAAATCTTTCAGGGGGAGATGATGGCACAAAAAGGACCATTCAGCCCAACAGCTCATTGCTGGTATTAGCTCTCCTGTGAACTTCCTCCCATCTCCATCAACAAAAGCTTCTGTTCCCTTCTCCTTCCTGTTAACTTTGATGTTTTTGGTTTCAAATTTTAATTAAGAAATTATTGCTCAGCTAAGTTTTTAAAAAATCTTGTTTTTTCCACAAAATGCTATTTTTATGTGATTTATTATAAACAACACAAAATTTATATATTTTTATTCATAATAAAACTCATATTTTGCATTAGAAATTGCCAAACCAATTTTGATATTAAGTAAAAATTTAATTAATGAAGATAATTTCATTTCCAACAAGTTTTGAGGTAGTCCAGATAACTATGCCTAATGTGGGTTAGTTCTGAAAACATTTTCAATATTTATTGTTTCAACCCAGTTTTAGGTTCATAAAGGCTTTATGAAACTGAATTTTTAATTTTGAGATGTCACTGATCTTTCAAGGAAATATTTTTTTAAGTTCCTCAATTCAGGAAATTTCATGCCAAATCCTTCTCCCCCAAAGATTTATCCTGGTTATAAAAACACAAAGAAAATAGAATGTAGTTTTTGTTCCACTTATCAGGAAATAGGTATGTTTATATTGCAATGTTCTAGCCACATATCAATTGTAATATAGTTGGGCT
Organism: Mobula birostris; assembly: GCF_030028105.1. Classification (NCBI taxonomy): domain Eukaryota; kingdom Metazoa; phylum Chordata; class Chondrichthyes; order Myliobatiformes; family Myliobatidae; genus Mobula; species Mobula birostris. Next base: position 13,009,236 of record NC_092374.1, on the reverse strand, counting down.
GTCCAGGAAAGGAAATAGTGTCCCTCAAAGCTGTTACATATTACAGTTAGAGGATTCTGTAATCATTGCCCCAGCGGTCAGTAAAGCAAGCCCAGCTTTTCCAGTTGTAGGGAAGCAAAAGTGAATAAAGAAAAGAATGTAACCATTATGTTATATTGCTGGACCAGTAGAGACAGATTAATGCTTACATAGATTCAAATCACACCATGATAACTGGAAATTTACAGTTCTCTATACTTTGGAATAAAAAGCAGATGTTCATAATGATTATGCTGGATTGAAACTGCTGGATTGTCAGAAATTCCATCTGGTCTTTTACTGTCTTTTAGGGAAAGAAATAGAGTCATCGAACACTATAGCATAGAAACAGGTTCTTTGACCCATCTAGTCCATGCTGTAATATTAGTTTGCCTAGTCACATTGACCGGCAAGTGGACAAATAGGCCTGCATATGCTTGATCATGTGGATAGTCAGAGGCTTTTTCCCAGGACTGGAATGGCTAGCATGAGAGGGCACAGTTTTAAGGTGCTTGGAAGTAGGTACAGAGGAGGTGTCAGGGGTAAGTTTTTTATGCAGAGAGTAGTGAGTGTGTGGAATGGGCTGCTGGCGACGGTGGTAGAGGTGGATACAATAGGGTCTTTTAAGAGACTTCTGGACAGGTACATGGAGTTTAGAAGAATAGAGGGCTGTGGGTAACCCTAGGTAATTTCTAAGGTAAAGACATGTTTGGCACGGCTTTATGGGCTGAAGGGCCTGTATTGTGCTGTAGGTTTTCTATGTTTCTATATCTGTCATTTTTACTGATCTCTGCCTAATGTCATGTCAATTCTTCATTCACTTCCACCTGAAATGACCCATCGTACTACCGTGCCCAAAGAAAATCAGGGAAAGGCAGGAAATGCCATTGATGCCCCTATTTGAATTAGCCTAGATGACTTCAGCCTTCTTGTAAAAGATAGAGCTGCGAGTCACTTCACACTGATGAAATGCATCACCTCCAACTCGTGAGAGGATACCAAAATACAGAAGCTGGAATTCTGCTAAGGGAGATTGCTGCTGAGGTCATTAGACTTATTAATGAGATCTCCAGCTCCAAGTTTAAACATTCCAGGCTTGCTGCTGACCTAAATAGTACCTGACATTACAACTAGAAAATAATATTGATGGATTGGAAAGTCAATATTCTGCTTTAGTCAGCTGTCTGGTGCATTAAGGAGAAATCACAAGATGTGGGAGGGATAAAATGATTTTTAAAGCTGCATCTCGCTTTATTGCAGGAAGAGCTATTCAGCCGACTTTGTGATGTCCACCAACTTGATGTTCCAGAAATGATTGATAGGTCCCCACTTTCAAATAGTTTTGTGCTTTCTCAAGAATCCCCACCTGAGCATATCATTTATATGTCTGATTTTTGCTTGTCCATTTAATCCTCTGCATTGCCATCTATGACTCACATTTTAATCAATGTAATCTTTTCCAAATTTGCTCTCACATTTGACCTTGTCTCAGATTCTGATTCAGATTCAGATTTACTTATCGCATGTACATCAAAACATACAATGAAATGCATCATTTGCATTAACAACAAGCAAACCAAGGATGTGCTGGGGGCAACCTGCAATTGTTGACATACATTCCGGTGCCAACATAGCATGCCCACAATGTTTGGAGAACAACACAGAATATAACAAAACAGAACACAACAAGAAGCAAAACAACACAGACTGCTGAAGGAACTCAGCAGGTCAGGCAATATCTATGGAGAGGAGTAAACAGTCGCCATTTTGGGCTGTGACCCTTTATCAGGACCCGAAAGGAAGGGGGAGGAAGCCAGATTAGGAAGGTGGTGGGAGAAGAAGTACAAGGTAGAAGATGATAGGTGAAGCCAGGAGGATGGGTGAGAGGAGATGAAGTGAGAAGCTGGGAGGTGATGTGGAGAAGATAAACGGCTGAAGAAGAATGAATTTGATAGGAGAGGAGAGTGGATCAAGGGAAAAAGGGAGGTCATAAGCAGATGCAGAGAAGGGAAGAGGGGAGCCAGATTGGGGAATAGAAAAAGAGGAAAGGAAGAAGGAGAAAGTTACAAGAAGTTAGAGAAATTGATGTTCATGCCATCAGGTAGGAGACTACACAGATGGGATATGAGGTGTTGCTCCTCCAACCTGAGAGTGGTCTCACCATGGCAGTAGGGGAGTCCATGGACTGATTTGTCAGAATAGAATGGCTTTTAAATTGTTGGCCACCAGAAAATCCTGCTTGATGAGGACAGAACGAAGGTGCTTGGCAAAGTGGTCTTCCAGTCTACGTCGTGTCTCACTGATGTAAAGGAAACGGTAGATAGCTCCAACAGACTTCCAGGTGAATATAACCAATCCCTTTCTCCCTCCCACCCACCCACACACAGTCAATACTCCAACTCCAGGACTGTCACTTTGCCTTCCAAGAATCTTCTGTAACCCTTTTAAATACTCTTCCCTTCAGTTGGTTTTGCAGCATGCTTCATAACCATTTTAGTTTATCATATTTCCATGGAGAAAGTGGGTCTGGGTGATAACCTGTATTATGTTCTAGATTAAATTTTGGGTTCTGAGCATTGTCAGCAAGATCAGCATTAATCATCCATCCCAAGGTAGTGAGCCAGTCCTTCTGATGAAGTCCTCTCACTCGGCTGGAGGGCAGGATTTCCAAGTCACGGTGGTACATGGTCAAAGCTAATTTGTTAGTCAAACCTTACTGTGTATGTGTTGCTGAGAGGAGAGTTACTTCAAGTTGTGATTTGTTGGCGATGCACTGCTTATTGTACTTGCTGCCATGCCATATAAAACATTCTCTCTTCGTTAACAGGTCCACATTAGCACTACTGGTTTAATAGTCACACCACCGCCCAGCAGTCCTGTCAATACAGCACCGCCATGTGCATTCCCTCCAGAAGGCACCTACTCAGTTGCTCCCGGGGTGAGTATTCTTTGCGATATGTCAGTGGGCAGTTATAGCCGTTTTAGGATCAGCTTCCATGCATATCAGTCTGTTGTAAAAGGTGGTTGAACATCAGTGGCACAAACCTACTTGGGTCTCCATCCCAGTGTTGTTTTGCTTTTAGAAATAATCAGAAATCACTGTGGTAAAGCATTCCATGCTCTTGTGGTGGAGAAGACATCATCTTGTCAGCCAAAGTCCACTTTGAAAATCTTAAATTTCCTACTTTTTTGTATTGTACTGCTGCTGAAAAAGAAGAAATGTCACAACATATGTCAGTGATAGTAAACCTGATTCAGATTCTGACAACAGGCATCTCTAATCTACATCAAATATACATCAATCCTCTACACTCATATTTCATACCAATAGATGGGTGAATTGTTGGGGTGCCATTTTGATATAAAATGTTGAAATTAATTTCCATCATCTCAACTGGCTGATGACAATACTCCACAAGAGAATTATATGTATTCTGAAGAAAAGAGTGAATTCTCTGTCATATCCTTACCAGTGCTGTCATGCAACCAACCATCATGAACAGAACACTTACCTGGTCACTTTTAGTTGCTGTGTGCAAGCGATGGTGTGTAAATTGTTTGCTGTGCATGCGACATTACAGCTATAATCCAGGGTCTCCCTGGGTTATGGAAATCTACCTTTACATAAGTTCTCTCAAACCATTTTGCAACGTAGTAGAAATAAAATCTTCTGTGGGATCCATAATGACTGGATACAGTATATATTCTGTTTAATTATAGGTAGTGTTTCATTGATTATTCAATGAAAATGGAAGAATTATAGTAAGTATATGTCGAGCAATATGATATGAGTTACTATAGAAAACTATGGCTCGTATAGCAGTTTGTGTAAGGCTATTACAGCATTGATACATTCTCTCCATGACCATGTGAATTTCCCCCGGGTGCTCCGGTTTCCTCCCACATTCCAAAGACTGATAGATTAGTAGGATAATTGGTCACATGGGTATAATTGGGTATCATAGGCTCGTTGCACTGGAAGGGTCTGTTACAGTGCTGTATCTCTAAGTAAAAAGACAGATGTTCCTGATGTACGGAGAACTTGGCTTATGGACGTCCCTCAGGAATGCAATCCTCATGTAACCTGGAACTGCCTTTATTGCTTCAAAAGGTGTATTATTCACAGTAAAGCATTTGGGTGTCCTGAGGTCACTATCACAATATAAGGTTCTTTTTTCCTCTCTTTACTGATCACAGTAATCGTGTTCTACCTGGCACTGCACATTCCATTAAGAACCATTTCCTTCTTAATGCATGTATCTATTGCTTCCTACTTTATTTTCTCATACACAAGCTTTTGAAGTCTTCCTTTAGTCTCTGTAAACACTGAAGCAAAGTCACTATTAAGTATCTGCTGTTTCCTCTCTCATCTTCGTAGCCTCATCAGGCTTCTTTTTAAGAATCACTTTAATCTCTTCTAATCGTTTTGTTTTTCTTAACTGGCTCCTGAAAGCCTTTTCAGTTTCTACTCACATTGACAGAAATTTACTTTTATTTGTGTTATAAATTCTCTGTCCCTCAGTTTTATATTTTTTGTAGATGGTGCTATAGACAATTCGTGTGACTTGCTTCACTTTAGTAGTACATTATTTTTGTTGTAATCTTAATAAAACCTAGAACGTAGAATAGTACAGCATAGGAGCTGGCCCTTCAGCCCACAATATTGTGCTGAACCAATTCAATTAGTCATCAAATGGACAACTGATCTCTTCTGCCGACACAAGGTCCATATCCTTCCATTTTTCTCACATTCGTGATGTGCCTATCTAAACATTTCTTAGAAGTACCCAATGCCCCTAATCCTGAAGCAATACAAATGCACTGAAAACTTACAAATACTCAACGAGTCAGGTAAGAGGAACTCAAAAGGAAAGTCAAAGTAAATTTATAATCAAAGTACATATATGTACATTTACTACCTTGAGTTTCGTTGTCCGGCAGGTATTTACAAGAGAATAAAGAAATACAATAGAATTGATGAAAAACAATGCATAAAGACTGACAAACAACAAATGTGCCAAAGAAGACAACTTGTGCAAATAAAAATAAATAATACTGAGAACATGAGTTCTGCAGTCCTTGAAAGTGTAGATTGTTTCTTCTGGTTTGCAGTCAAGAAGAAAGAGCAAGACATTTCATTGCAGGATTTACAACCGAGTGCTATCCGTTCATCAGTCCCTCCCTCCCCTCCCCAAGTTACTGAAACATGTCCTCAAATTGTAATCATTGCCTCCTTCAAAGTAGGAGCTGAAGTTTCTAAGCAACTGTTTGCTAACAGACTCTGAGAATTTGCCAGTGTGCATTCATTTCTCATGTTGTTTGAGCTCAGATTGTCCCATGCTTCATGTTCCCTTATAGAGATGCCCATGTTAGCTCCCACCACTTGCTGCTGGCCTCACTGGTGTGTCAAGGCCTTTCTTGTTGTTTTTGAATGTCTCCGATGATCAGACACTTACTGAAGGGAAAATTGTTCAAATCATGCAGAAATTAAAGTAGATAATTTTAAAACATTTTAACACCATATGCAACTTGTTAATAAAGCATGAATTAAAGTAAAGTGTGGAGAGAAAACTCTTATCATTTATAGAAAATGAATGGGACTGCACTGGATTGTCCTAGAGAGATATAGCACAGAAAGAGGCACTTTGGCCAGCCAAGTCTGTATCAGCCACTCATTTTACACTAATTCTACATTGATCTCATTTTTTTATTCTCTCTTCCCCACCTCCCCCCTCCCCTTCCGAATTCTCTTCTACAAATAGGAACAGAATTACGCCACACGAGGAAATCTGCAGATGCTGGAAATTCAAGCAACGCACATCAAAGTTGCTGGTGAACGCAGCAGGCCAGGCAGCATCTCTAGGAGGAGGTACAGTCGACGTTTCGGGCCGAGACCCTTCGTCAGGACTAACTGAAGGAAGAGCTAGTAAGAGATTTGAAAGTGGGAGGGGGAGGGGAGATCCAAAATGATAGGAGAAGACAGGAGGGGGAGGGATGGAGCCAAGAGCTGGACAGTTGATTGGCAAAAGGGATGTGAGAGGATCATGGGACAGGAGGCCTAGGGAGAAAGGAACGGGGAGGGGGGGAAGCCCAGAGGATGGGCAAGGGGTATTCTCTCACTATACCCCTTGCCCATCCTCTGGGTCCCCCTGCCACCTTTTCTTTCTCCCTGGGCCTCCTGTCTCATGATCCTCTCATATCCCTTTTGCCAATCACCTGTCCAGGTCTTGGCTCCATCCCTCCCCCTCCTGTCTTCTCCTATCATTTTGGATCTCCCCCTCCCCCTCCCACTTTCAAATCTCTTACTATCTCTTCTTTCAGTTAGTCCTGACGAAGGGTCTCGACCCGAAACGTCGACTGTACCTCTTCCTATAGATGCTGCCTGGCCTGCTGCGTTCACCAGCAACTTTGATGTGTGTTGCCAAATTACGCCATTCAGTTCATTGAGTCTGCTCTGCCGTTTGATCATGGCTGATTTATTTTCTCTCTCGACCCCATTCCCCTGCATTTTCCCACTATTCTAGTACTTTCAATACTTGGTAGGCTTAAATGAGATCCCTCCTTACTTTTCTAAACTACAGCAAGTACAGGTCCAGGGCATTCAAACACTTCTCATACATTAACCTCTTTTTCGCAAACCTCCTCTGGGACCATTCCAATGCCAGCATATCATTCCTTAGATATGGGACCTAAAACTGTTCACAGTACTCTGAACACGGCTTGACCAATGGCCTGTGAATCTTGTTGATCATGTGAACCAGTTACCAGCTGCCAGCAAGTGCCAAAGCAGGAGGATAAATATTTAACCAGATTACATCCCTGTGTGTTCACAGTTAATGCTCCAGCTTTCTGATGATAAGCTGCAGTCAGCTGATCCCCAAGGTCCCAGATGTTTTTAACAAGTGTGCCATGATTAAAGAGATACTTCATTAGACGCCTACAGCTCTGAGCTCTATCACGTATCAGAAAAGATTTCTAAAAGAAATACTCTATTAAGGCCTTCTTGATCACTGCCTGTCACAGAAAATATAACAAATAGGACTGAAATATTGCAGCAATTTCAGGAGAAGATATTTGACAGTATTTGAAAGAGTTTCTTCCCTTGGGAACAGTTGTGAAGGCTGCATTTAAATTGTTTCACGAATATGCTTCATATTCTAGAGAAGTCGTTTATCTCAGCCATGGTATTTTCTAACTGTATTGACTGTACAGTGGAAGTTGGTTTGTCCAATTTTGGTTTTGAATATGACCTTTGTAGTTTATGCAGGTTATAGAGTTCCTGCAGGGTTTCACAGCCTCAGAGAAACAGGCAGTATTTGGTCATTTCATTTGAATGACGACTTTGTCTCACAGCTCCTTCATTTTGTGTTTGTAGTCAGAAAGTCAACTGAGAAATCATACAGAGTAGAGGGATTTTTGCCCACGCCTACTGAAATATTTTAAAACCGCCCCCCCATCTGATTTCAGCTCTATAAAACTCTCGTTCATCCACATTTGGAGTATTGTGTTTGGTTTTGGTTGCCTCATTAAAGGAAGGATTTAGAAGCTTTAGATAGGATGCAGACGAGACTTACTAGGATGCTGCCTGGATGAGAAATCATGCCCAGTGAGAATAGGTTGAGTGATTTAGGACTTTTCTCTTTGGAATGAAGGAGGATGAGAGATGACTTGATAAGAGTTGTATAAGATGAATAAAGGTATAGATAGAGTGGAGAGCTAATACCTTTTTCCTGTGGAAATGGCTAATACAAGAGGCCATAATTTTAAGGTGATTATTGGAAAGTACAGGGGTATAGAACATAGAATAGTACAGCACAGTACAGGCCCTTTGGCCCACATTATTGTGCTGACCCTCAAACCCTGCCTCCCACATAACCCCCCACCTTAAATTCCTCCATATACCTGTCCAGTAGTCTCCTAAATTTCACGTGTATCTGCCTCCACCACTGACTCAGGCAGTGTATTCCACGCACCAACCACTCTCTGAGTAAAAAACCTTCCTCTAATATCCCCCTTGAACTTCCCACCCCTTACCTTAAAGCCATGTCCTCTTGTATTGAGCAATGGTGCCCTGGGGAAGAGGCGCTCGCTATCCACTCTATCTATTCCTCTTAATATCTTGCATACCTCTATCATGTCTCCTCTCATCCTCCTCCTCCCCAAAGAGTAAAGCCCTAGCTCCCTTAATCTCTGATCATAATGCATACTCTCTAAACCAGGCAGCATCCTGGTAAATCTCCTCTGTACCCTTTCCAATGCTTCCACTTCCTTCCTATAGTGAGGCGACCAGAACTGGACACAGTACTCCAAGTGTGACCTAACCAGAGTTTTATAGAGCTGCATCATTACATCACGACTCTTAAACTCTATCCCTCGACTTATGAAAGCTAGCACCCCATAAGCTTTCTTAACTACCCTATCCACCTGTGAGGCAACTTTCAGGGATCTGTGGACATGTACCTCCAGATCCCTCTGCTCCTCGACACTACCAAGTACCCTGCCATTTACTTTGTACTCTGCCTTGGAGTTTGTCCTTCCAAAGTGTACCACCTCACACTTCTCCGGGTTGAACTGCATCTGCCACTTCCCAGCCCACTTCTGCAACTTATCAATGTCTCTCTGCAATCTTTGACAATCCACTACACTATCTACAACACCACCAACCTTTGTGTTGTCTGCAAACTTGCCAACCCACCCTTCTACCCCCACATCCAGGTCGTTAATAAAAATCATGAAAAGTACAGGTCAAAGGTATGTCAAAGGTAAGTTTTTTTTACAAAGAGGATAGCGGGTGCATGGAATGCACTGCCGAGTGGTGGTAGAGGCAGATACGTTATAGACATTTAAGAGACTATATTGATGAAAGAAAAATGGAGGGTTATGTGGGAGGGAAGCTTTAGATTGATCTTGGAGTAGGTTAAAAAGTTGGCACAATATTCTGGGCCTAAGTGCCAGTACATTTACAAGGATGTTGCCTGCATTGGGGAGCATGCCTTATGAGAATAGGTTGAGTGAACTTGGCCTTTTCTCCTTGGAGCGACGGAGAATGAGAGGTGTCCTGATAGAAGTGTATAAGCTGATGAGAAGTATTGATCGTGTGGATAGTCAGAGGCTTTTTCCCAGGGCTGAAATGGCTGCCACAAGAGGGCACAGTTTTAAGGTGCTTGGAAACAGGTACAGAGGAGATGTCAGGGGTAAGTATTTTACACAGAGAGTGGTGAGTGTGTGGAATGGGCTGCCGGCAACTGTGGTGGATGCGGATGCGATACGGCCTTTTAAGAGACTCCTGGACAGGTACATGGAGCTTAGAAAAATAGAGGGCTATGGGTAACCCTAGGTAATTTCTAAGGTAAGGACATGTTTAGCATAGCTTTGTGGGCCAAAGGGCCTGTATTGTGCTGTAGATTTTCTATGTTTCTATACTATGCTGTTTTATGTTCTAATTCCCAAAAATGCTGGTGATTGCTAAGCCAGTCTGAGGTTTTGTTTAAAGTTAAATCCAGCAAGTTGATGTAATTTGAAATGTAGCACTTGAGGGTGCAATGGAAGCAGATTCAATGTTTAAATCTGAACAAGAGTTGGACTTCCTTTACAGATACTGCCTGACCTGCTGAATTCATCCCAAGTAATTTATTTTTTTGTGCAGGAGTTGAGGTAAAGTTGGCATATTTGGATAATGGTTTATCCTGTTTACTTTGGCTTCCAGCATGATGACGAAGAACCGAAACATTACAGGCCTGTGGACAATTGTCAAGTTTAATAGAATTTACAAAGAGCTGATGGATATAATGGGCCTTTTCTCTACAGTGGGGACGCAATAGTCTGCAGATGCAGGAATCTGGAGCAAGGCACCGCAGGAAGAGCTCAGTGGGTTGAGCAGCATCCAGTGGAAGGTGGAGGGAGCAGTAGTATGGGGGGGGTGTGGTTCAAAGAGAAGGAATTGTGTTTGTTTAGGGTCAAGGAACCTACATCAGGTCTTATTGAGAGTCCTGATGCAGAGTCTCCACCCAAGTAACCTTTCCCCTTTCAGATGCTGCTCGACCCACTGAATTCCTCCAACAATTCATTTTTTCTGTACGGCTTAATTCTGAGTATAGGTTTAGTACAGACCAACAGAATTGTAGGTTTGGTTAACATACGTTTTGCACACGGGACATTACTTAGGATAATTAGAGTGCTTTATGCAGTGTGGGGAACCCTGTTAAATGTAGATTTACCAGCGTAATAGCCAGGATGGGGAACTATCAGTAGGAAGGAAATGAGGTAACACAGAGGCACAAAAGACTGCAGACGTTGTCATCTGGAGCTCTGATTCAGGGTCTCAATCCAAAACATCTACCATTCTCTTGCCTCCACAGATGCTGTCTGAGCTGCTAAATTTCTTCAAGTAATTTGTATTTTTTCTGCAGGAGATGATGTAGATTTGGATAAAAGTTGGCATATTTGGATAATGGTTGACAGTACTTACCCTGTCTTCCATCATGATTATGCCAGCCAGAGTCCTAATATGTTCTTGCTGCAAATGAAAAAAAACAACCAAATTATGGTCAGTAGATACAAATCATTGTTTTTCTTCCATTCTGGAAACCTGAGCACAAAACTGGAAATGGTGAGGTATTTCAGGTAGGGCAATGATGGCCTCTGTTTAAGATACTGTACTATGCAAAATTCTTAAACATATCTATAGCTAGGGTGCCTAAGACTTTTGTACAGTACTGTATAATCAGATGAATTTGTAAATAAAAGGAAGAGCAATTTTAAATATTAAGAGAGTTATCCCTGATAGCAAATACATACATGCCTCCATTATCATTTAATAGTGATTATCTGTCCATTATCTCTTTGCTATCGTGGAAGCAACTGAGTGGCATTACTACAATGCTGACACTTCAGAAAAATGTCACAGGTTGTAAAGCACTTTAGAATGTCCTGAAAGGGCATGAAAGATGTCATAAAAGTATAAATCTTTTTCATACCAAAGACCAAATGAGAGAATGTGATCATTTCAGAGTATTTAAAATTCTTGTAACATGGCTTGCCATTTCACTTGCCTGAAATTAAATTTGTTCCTTGACTCTTATTGACTTCCAGTTAGATTTCTCTGGTTCTACTAAGAGATTACATGGCTATTGGGCAGGGTGGGTGGATAATAGTTGATTGGCGAGGAAGTGGAGTGTCAGACTGGCCGTAATTGTGTGTGTGACAGACTTAATGAACCTACTGGTCTCTTTCTGATCATTAATTTCATACCTAAAAATACGAATTGCACAGCTGTCTGCACCATGTTGTGGCTTATGCATTAAGCGTTATTGTTTGTTGGCGTGCTGATGCGTCCTCTAAAGTGATTTGATGATGTACTGTGTCAGGTTTCCCGGGAGTTTCAGTATACAGGGGTGGGGAGGAGGGGAAATCCTCCCAAATCAGCAAGAGGTTACATTAATCAGCAACAATAACCAACTACTGATATTAAAAGAGCATCCCATGGACAGAAAGTGGCATTACAAAGGATTGAGGCTTTCATGAATAACCATTATTCTGTCTGATTGCTAAAGATTACTGACCCTCAAGATGGCACAACTTCAAAGGCTTCTGCACTTAAATAGAGGCGTAGAAAAGGACAATGATAGGTCAGTCACTGTGATCTTTGTGTCGCTGCTTTCACTGAGTTACACATCAAAGGCAGCTGCCAGGTGGAGAATGGATTGGTTTCTTCTTGAAGTATTGGGTGTGGGTGTTTGAATTATGATCGGCATTAGGTTACAGTTGCTTGTGTTTAAAGCCCAATGTTTTGTTGCTTGAGGTTTCATTTTACATTTGTTGGTAGTGTTTCTGTTAACAACAGGAAAAACAGCAAATGTGAAGCCTGTGTGCAAAGATAGACTTGACTAAAGCTACTGAATGGTTTCAACATGCTTCACTGCAGATTTCTACTTGGCTGTGCTAATCTTGTGGCTTATTAAATTCTCAATACCTGTAATTGAGATTAATTGGTAGAAATTTAGTGGATTATGTTACTGGACTTCAGAAGCCCAGCAAATAAACTAGAAAATTAGGATTCACTCTCTTTCAAACAGCAATCAACTGCCCATACAATGATGCATTTACAAAGAAGGGGCACTCTATTTTGTTAGGAGTTTGAGGAGATTTGATAAGTCACCAGAGAAACTTTTACAGTTTCTGTAGAGTGGAGAACGTTCTGACTGGTTGCATCACAGCTTGGTACAGCGGCACAGGATCGCAAGGAAATGCGGGTGGTTTCAGATTCAGTCAGCTCCATCACATGTACAACCCTCTGCACTATCACGGATCCTCACCATTCTGGGACCTGTCCTTTTCTTGCTACTACCACTGGGGAGAAGGTACCGGAACCTGAAGGTCCACACAATAGATTTAGGAACAGTTTCTTCCCCTCCACCGTCAGACTTCTAAATGGTCCATGAACCCATGAACCCTACTTCACTATTCCTCTACTTGCTCTGTTTATCTTGCTATTTCTAATAATTTTGTTAATGCTGCAGCAGTCTTCACGTCATTTAGTTCAGGAATGATAAACCCAATTCTGATTCTAAAAGATGCTGCTTGTTTTAGCTGCCCATTTTTCAGATGCTAGAAATCAAGAATTAACAGACGCAAAATGCTGGAGAAACTCAGCAGGTCAGGCAGCATTTATGATGTAGATAAACGGTCAATGTTTCGAGTTGACGCCCTTCGTCAGGACTCGATGCAGAGTCTCGGCCTGAAATGCCAACTGTTTACTCCCCTCTATTGATGCTGCCTGACTTGCTGAGTTCCTCCAGCATGTTGTGTGTTTTAGTAGTCCAGCTTGGCCTTTAAGAATGGAAATGTGTTCCTCCCAAAAGTGATCTGATATATCTTTGACCATATTGTTGCATCAGTTTGTTTGAATAGATAGATATTTTATTGATCTCAAAGGAAATTACAGTGTCACAGTAGCATTACAAGTGCACAGATATACAAATACTAGAAAAGAAGTAAGAACAAATATAAAAAATAAGTTACCTCAAACAGTCTAGCGGTGGGGGGGGGGGGGTTATCACTTCTCCAGCTATAGGTTGACTCATTTTAGAGCCTAATGGCTGAGGGTAAGAATGACCTTATGCAGTGCTCTTTGGAGCAGCGCAATTGACGTAGTCTAATACTAAAGTGCTCCTCTGTTCAGACAAGGTGGCATACAAGGCATGAGAGACATTGTCCAGAATTGCCAGGGTTTTCCGTGGGGTCCTTTGTTCTACCACAGCCTCCAGTGTGTCCAGTTTGACTCCTATAACAGAGCCAGCTTTTCTAATCAGGTTATTGAGCCTGCTGGCATCATCCATGTTGTTGCCATTGCCCCAGCACACCACCATATAGAAGATTATATCTGTGACAACAGACTGGTAGAATATGTGAAGGAGAGGCCTGCATACTCCAAAGGACCTCACTCTTCTCAGGAAGTAGAGGCGACTCAGCCCTTTTTGTACACAGCCTCTGTGCTGGTGTTCCACTTAAGTCTGTCATCCAGGTGCACCTCCAGGTTCTTGTCAGTCCTCACCACATCCATGTCCTCACCATCAATAGTAATAGCGCTGGCTTAGTCTTCCTAAAGTCCATCATCATCTCCTTTATCTTACTGACGTTGAGCTGCAGATGATTCAGCTTGCACCATTTGACAAAGTCCTCCACCAGGGCCCTGTATTCATCCTCCCATCCTCCCTTTATACACTGAACTCTTGCTGAGTCATCAGAGAATTTCTGTAGATGACATGACTCAGAGTATTGTAAATGTTACATAACGTTTAATAATGATGAAGTGTAAATTCAACTACAGACCAGTTAGTGATCGTCCTGCTATAAGTGGCTATAGTATTGGGAAAATATGGAATAATAAATCGAAGAATAATGTATTTGACTGACTTGAATTCTTCCAATGCAATATTAAGAGTCACTTGAAGTAATGGGAAGAGTTGCTGGGAGAGGTACTTTCATTGTGTACACAGAGTTCAATAAAGACTTTTGGCAGTGTTCCATCAAACGCCAACATTAAGGCCCATGGGATTAGAGAGACAATGGCTTCATGTCCCGACTGGCTGAAGTCCAGAAAGTAAGGTAGAATGATTGATTGTTTTCCATGCTGGAAGGAAGTCTTCAGTCTCCCTTAGGGATCAATATTGAGGCCACTCAGTTTTTCATCTAAGGATTATTGACCTGGACTTGAATATCCAGGGCATAAATTCCTAAATTTCTAGCATAGGACTGGTAAAATAGTGGGTGTTGCCGATATAACGTCATCTATCTATCTACTCAAGTATGAAAAAACTACTTTTGGTGGAAAGAATGAAATTCTATGTGAACTAAGTATTATAATGCTAACAGGGATACAGGGATGGACACACAAGGCTGTATCCATGCAGCTCTTTGAAGATGACGGGACAAGTTCTGTAGCCAGTTTATAAATCAAATCAGATGCGATTCTGGCTTTATTTATAGGTGGACTGAGAACAAAGGGGAATGAACTGAACTTTTATAAAGCATTGCTTAGCCTTCAGCTGCACCACAGTGTTCACCTTTGTCACCACATTTCGGTAATAATGATGATGCTCTAAGAGTGCACTAAACGGTATACAAAGAGGCCGTTATGGATAAGGGATGGTGTGTGTCGAAACTGGGGAAAAGAAGTGTTTGCCCTCTTTATTGGGGAGGTGGTTTAAAGATTTCAGTAATGTGTTTAAGCAAAATAAGTAGAAGTTATTTTCAGTGGCTTGGCAATCTGAATATACAGATTTCAAAGTTTAAAGTAAATTTATTATCAAACGGTGCCGCCCAGCAATCTCCAGTTTAACACTAGCCTAATCACTGGACAATTTGCAATGACCAATTAACTGGATTGTAGGAGGAAATTGGTGCACCCAGAGGAAACACACACGGTCAAGGGGAAAATGTACAAACTCCTCACAGACGAGAGCGGGAATATTCTAGTTTGAAATTTGTTTTTTGCAGGCATTTACAGTATAGCAGAGAAATATGATAGAATTAATGAAGAACTACGCACAAAGATTGACATACAACCAATGTGCAAAAGAAGACAAACTGTGCAGATATAAAAGTAAACAAGTAAATAAATGAGGCACACCATTTGTCTGTAAGGTTTTAGTATAACTTGTTCTGACTTGTGATCCAGGTGCCTCCCAGAGTCTGATTAGCTTTCATTAGTAATGGTCTTGCCTGCTGTTGACAGGGTGTCATCAGTGATCATTGCAGTTCCTTCATGCCTTTTCCAGTGGAGACTCTTTCATGCTGTGCATAGCCCTATTATTATCTTTTCTCTATTGCCCTCAGGGTGATGGATTGCTGGTGTTAGTTTCCTGATCCAGTTCACGCCTGCACCATGTTACGAGACATCATGCCTAGACAGTTAAGTTGGTAGGGTGCCCTCCGTCAGCAGTGGCTCAGTGGGTTACCCTCCTCCCTCTCTTCTTCAGAGGATGCAAGTTTCAATTCCTGAGACTAAATAAATGACCCTCCAGTGCAATGCTGAGGAAAACTTCACTGTGGGCCCGAAACGTCGGCAGTTTATTCCTCTCCATAGATGATGCCTGACCTACTGAGTTCCTGCAGCGTTTTGTGTGTTACTGTTGAAGGCGACATCTTTGGGTGAGATATTAAACTGAGAACCCAAAAATGGGAATATTTTAAAGAGGGACGGATTTACTCCTGCTCCCCTGACCAAAGTTCATCACTCAATGTGGTCACTATCCCAATGCAGTTTATGGAAGCTTAATTAGTGCACATTAACTTCTTTACAACACTTCAATGGGATGTCCTGAAAGATACAAAAAGTGCAGGTACTTCTTTAACTCCCAAAGGATACCTCATGGCATTTGGATCAAGGAGAGGGATAATTTTGTGGGAAGAAAGGAGAGTGAGTAGGAAATATTCCAAAAGCTTCCCTCCTGCCAAATACTATAGGGCTATTAAAACAAAAAAACTTCACACCACCGTAAAAGTTTCTTACCCCCTGGCAGTTAATCTGATCAACCATTCTAGTTACCTTCCCACCCCTTCTATCTATTACCCTCGTCACTGCACTGCATTGTAAATACTTTAAACCACACTTTATGATGTAGTTTACATTGTAAACACATGCTGGCATTTATGCACATTTTATTCTATATCCATACTTCTAACATTATTTTGTATAATTCTCATTCTTTATAATTGTTCAATGTTGTTTATTTTTGTTGCTTGTCGTGCCAACACTCCACAGTAAATTCCTAGTGCGTGTAAATATATATGGTGAATAAGGTTGATCCTTGATATTTCATGAATCCTGTAGGCAGCAGAATATATGTATTTTGAATGATAACAGATTCAGCTGTTTAATCTTGAAAATGTTATGAATATCTAGAGAACTTATGAATGTGTATTCAAAGCCTTCAACTCTGATACTGTTCCAATTGCTAAAAGTGGTCACTGTATTCAGGATTTTAAACACTGTTATGACTGAAATAGAAGGTGACCTAGAAGATCAGTGTAGCGATGATTCTCAGGCTGATTAAAATTGCATGCAAAGCCGTTTTATAAGAGAATGCGTCAAAGGATATTTATTTTTAATCATCTACTGCAATATTTAAATGTGATAGGGGAAAGTTTTGTGCGTAGTGCCAGCTAATCTATCTCAACAACTTGATGTTTCAGAATGTTTTATTTTTAAACACCCTTTTGGCTTTACAGCCTGCTTTAAAAGCTTCCATCTTGCTCTTTTCTTTGAAAGTGGGCTCCTCTAGTAATACTGAGTACATTTCCGTGGTAACATAGCGGTTGGCACGGTGCTATTACCACTCTGGGCATCATAGTTTGGAGTTCAATTCTGGTACTATCTGTAAGGAGTTTGTATGTTCTCCCTCTGACCACATGGACTTACTCAGGTGCTCTGGTTTCCTCCCACACTCCAAAGACATACCTGTTAGTAGGTTAATTGGTCATTGCAAATTGTCCTGTGATTAGGCCAGGGTTAAATAGGTGGGCTGCCGTGTGGCACAGCTCGGTGGGCCAGACGGTTTGTTCTGCGCCGCATCTCTAAGTAAATAAAAACTGTCGAACGCTTGATATTTGCATCATGTATATCAAACTGAGCACCTTTGGGGAAATGATGATCATAAATACCAGGGTGAATTAACGAGCCTGTCATCCCATAGCTCAGCACCCTTTCCCATCTCTCAATCCATTACCCTCCAACTTCAGAGTACAAAGGAAACTCACAGTAAAATCACTCGGCCAATTTAGGAATGAGATATGAAGTTAGACAGGGGAGTGAGAAATGGGAAATAAAGCAAGAAAAAGATCCAAGTTGGCAAGCATCTGTGGGAAAAGACACTTAAGCCTTTTTGGTATGGAGCTCTTTGTCAATACAAGGATGAAGTGTCAGAAGTGTTTACTCTGTTTCTTTTTTCATAGAATCTGTCCAACTTGTTGAGTCTTCTCAGAATTTTCTATTTTTATTTGAGATTTCCTGTATCTGAGTTTTCGTGAATTGGGAGTAAATGCAAACTGTAATTATATACCACTATACACCTCGTTAATGCAAGTATCGAATCAGCCGATCATGTGGCAGCAATTCAAAGTATACAAGCATGCAGACATGGTCAAGAGGTTCAGTTGTTCAGACCAAACATCAGAATGGGGAAGAAATGCCATCTAAGTGACCTTGACCATAGAATAGTTGTTGGTGTCAGACAGGATGATTTGAGTATTTTCAGAAACTGTTGATCTTGGATTTTCACACACAGCAGTCTCTAGGTTTACCGAGAATGGTGCAAAAACCAAACGTCCACTAAGCTGCAGTTCTGTGGGCAAAAACGCTTTGTTAATGAGAGAGGCCAGAGGAGAATAGCTAGACTGGTTCAATCTGATAGGAAGATGACAGTAACTCAAATAAGCAAGTGTTACAACAGTAGTGTGCAGAAGAGCATCTCTGAATGTCGAATCTCAAATTGGATGGGCTGCAGCAGCAGAAGACCATGAACTTGCACCCAAAGGCCACTTTGTGAGGTACAGCAGGTACCTAATAAGGTGGCCACTGAGTGTATCATCATCATCTTCCCATCACCACAAAATCCATTGCATTCCAAACAACTCCCTCCTTCTGGGCGTTACGCAGTCTGCCAAGAGAGGAAAAACAACTGGGCTATATCCTTCTGGGTTATTTTAGTAGTAAAGCTATGAAAAAGAGCCATTAGCCATCTAGCCTAAACAGTTGGTGAACACTCGTATAATGGAGGGATATCTGAAAGAAGATGTATGTTTGTTGTCACTAATAAATCTGACAAGCCTTTATAGCTGACAATACTTCAAAAAGCCAGACAGGAATTCAGGAGGAACTTCTTTATGCCTAGAGCAGTGGAATTTGCTGCAGCACTTACGGGAAAGCTCAATGTTGTCCAGTAGAGAAGGTAATCCTTCATTTAAGCAAGATGGACTCAAATTCAAAGAAACTCTGGGAGCACTGGCATGTGCCATGAGATTCATAGGACAACCACAAATTTGTTTTTATTGGACCTGTATTCTGCATTTGTGTCAATCCTCAACTCCATGCCTTGTGTGTTTATGTAGGAGAATCACCCGCCACCTCCACCGCCACCCCCCTCGAATGCTACAGTTACAACGTGTGCTTCTAGCTCCCCACGACTGTCGCTGGGGCCAGTGGACCAGGTGGCACACCCGAGGCCACAAGTGCGACCAAATATGTAAGTGTGCGCATGTGTGTATTTAAATCTTCAAATGCAATTTTTTTATAATCATAATCTAGTGGAAAAGAATTAAACTTGTCCCACGTTCCCTTCTCAAGGTGAAGGAGGTGGCTGATGAATGAACTCCCAGTTTGTTCATAACTTGGCTTTCACACTTTCAGTTTGTAGTGTGGTCAGCCACTTAAGAACTAGCTTTTGTACTGGTAGTTAATAGCATTATTCCTATGGTACTCAGTTAGCCACATGGGTGGTGTTCACATGTTGCATAAGTAGAATATCAAAAAGGTTCAGCTGAATATCCTGAAAAAATAAGGATGTGGTGGAAAAAAAGAGGTATACAAAGTTCGAGCGAGAGAGACCGTTAAAAACAAAGAGAAATACATTTATAATGTTTGCAATTCTTTATGGGTAAAGTGAACTGAATTGCTCAATTTCAGTGCCTATAACTTCAATGCTATTCTATAGACAAGAAGTAGATACCTATTTATTCTTTCTCTTTCAAGAAGGGGAGATGTAGTGGTAGTTAATAGTGATTTCCTGTGCCAGTCAGTTAGGCAGTCCCACATACTGTACAGAGTATCAATAAAGTTCAGTAGAATATCCTGCATGCTGGCCTCCTGGTGTGCTCTGCATGGTCCCCTCAATATCAAACACAACAGCTTTAATCAAATGTTTTGTGAGGTGTACAGTGATCACTTTAATAGCATAGACTTCGTTGAAAGAGAAGAACAGATCATTTGGCCCAGTGACCAAGATCATAGAATCCTGTATCAACTTGCCTTCATCTCAGCTCAACTGAATCTCTTGTCCACAGACAACTGGTTCAGGTCACTACGTTGTTAGTTTAATGCTTCAACTACCAGACTGGCTTAATTGCGGGTGTATAAATCTCTTGATTGGAATGGTTAGTAATATGCCTATTTAGAGTTAAAGTTAAACTTATTGTCATATTCACAAGTACATGCATGCACAGGTGCAATGAAGAACTTGCCTTGAGTAGCATTGATGATACATAGCATCATATAATCACCATTCACAAGAAAAAACATAAATTAATCATAAATATTACGTGGTAACACAACTGAAACAAAAGAAAGTCAAAGTCCATTTTCGTACAAAGGGGTCATGTTGTTGCTAAACTGTAGTGAGTTGGTTGGTTCAAAAACCAAGTGGTTGACGGGTGAACCTAGTGGTATAAATAATGGTTAGATTGCATACCAATGATGCTGCTAATAGCAAGTCAGGCTGTACTGTATAATAAAAACAAGAGTGGTACATTGTGACACCATGCATTGTGTATGGGAACGTATCACTTTCAGGACATAATTTATAACTGAGTGCATTGAACGCAGACAAAATTGGAACTCTCCCTTCTATATCTATATAAGCAGTTTCTAGCTCTAAACAAGGCTAACATGCCTCCTCTCACTAACTTTTCCTGTATCTACAGGTATGTTGCTTTGTATCCATACACACCCCGGAAGGAAGATGAGCTTGAGCTGCGGAAGGGTGAGGTATTCCTCGTGCTTGAGCGCTGCCAAGATGGGTGGTTCAAGGGAACGTCGATGCACACGGGCAAAATTGGTGTTTTTCCTGGGAACTACATGGCTCCAGTAACAAGGTCAGTGAGTCCTCCCAAAATAAGGCATTGTGTAGACGGTGAAATGGTCTCGGATTGGTAATTCAAAAGGAATGTAAGAGCGATCACAAGGTGTTCAGCTTGTTAGTCAAAACATATCTGGTTTGCTCATACATACAGAAAGGTGCTGGAAAAGGGCCAGTATCCCACCAACCCTGTTCATGGACTATTTGACCCACTCCCATCAGGGAGGAGGCTACGCGGTATCCATGCCAGGACCATCAGACTCAAAAATAGTTACTTTCCCCAAGTAGTAAGGCGGATCAACACCTCCATCCAGTAACCCACTCCTCTACCACTACTTTATCATTTCCTGTCAGTCAGCTTATGTACAGACACTCCTGTGACTAGCATCACTTCTTGGACGTATAGACAATCAATGTATATAAGCTATCTTATGTATTTATATTGATTATGTTTTTTTTATTATTGTGTTCTTGATCTTGTTGTGTTTTTTTGTACTGCATCGGATCTGGAGTAACAATTGTTTTGTTCTCCTTTACACTGACCAATCTTGAATCTCATATACTTTAGCAAGGAAAGCTGCAAGTTTTACTAAGGCTCCGGTCCCACTGTGATGTAATTGACTATACAATACTTAATTGTATTAATAAAAAGTCTTGCAGAGAATAATAAGATATCATAGGTAACACGTTTCTTGGAGCCCATACTGTAAAAAGAAATAGTAAATTAACTTAGCAGTATCTTATATGGAAAAGCTCATAAAGAATTTGAGCATACAGATGTTCTTATATAATGAAACTTCTCTCAAAATCAAATGCAGTAGAGTAATTTGTTGTAGGAAGTGTAACGTATGTGCAGAGCAAGACCAACAATGGAGTGGTGGAGTGGAACATTTTTACAAAGACACACAGGATCATCTCACAGTGCTGGGTGACGAACCTGCCCCACTGAGATGAAAATGTGCATAATATAAAGCCTTTGCATGGAGAGAGAGCATTCTGCATGTGAGAGGACAATCGATGGACCGCGCAATCAATTGACTGCATGCGCACTTGCCACATTTTCACAGTTGATCTGATACAGTTTAGGAAGACCAACTAAAGGTTTGCATTATTTTAATTGTGTGAAATATTATTAGTTCAACATCAATTTCTCTTATGTCTGGTCATTTTACCCCTCCCCATCCCTCTTCTTCTGTTCCCCACTCTTGCCTCTTCTCTTCTCGCCTGCCCATCACTTCCATCTGGTGCTCCACATCTTTCCCTTTCTGACATGGTTGACTCTCCTCTCCCTATCAGATTCCTTCTTCTACAGACCTTTACCTTTTCCACCTATCACATCGCAGCTTCTTACTTCATCCCCTACGGTACTTACCTGGCTTCACCTATCACCTTTTGGCTTGAACTCCTTCCCCTCCCCTCACCATCTTATTCGGGCTTTGCTCCCTTTCCTTTCAAGTCTTGATGAAGGGCTTCAACCTGAAACGTTAACTGTTTAATCATTTCCATAGATGCAGCCTGATCTGCTGAGTTCCTCCATCATTTTGTGTGTGCTGCACTAGTTACCTAGTCTTTTTTTTTTTGATTTTGTATTACTACTCAAAATGAATTTTCTAAACTTGATACTAAGTTGTAAATTTGGCCGGACCATTTTGGGCTTAACTGTGGTGCAGAGGACCTGGAAAGTACGAAGTTAAGCACGGCAGAAATGTCGCTGACCAAGGTGTAATTGCAAAGTGCCATTTTGAACAGACTTCTTCATTTAATAGGTTACCCAGAATATGAGAGGAAAACTGGGCAACCAAGAATAACTCACACAAAATGCTAGAGGAACTCAGCAGGTCAGGCAGCATCTGTGGCGATGAATATGGAGCTGACCTTTTGGGCCATGACCCTTCATCAGGTCTGGAAAGGGAGGGGGAGGGGAGGAGTTATTGGAGGGTCTAGGCATGAAACATTGGCTCTATTCTCTCCATTGATGCTGCCTGACCAGATAAGTTTTGTGTTTTTGTTGCTCTGGATTTCCAGCATCTGCAGATTCTCTTGTGTTTATGATCCAGAAGTAAGGTTATGTTGACTGTTCAAAGCTAAAGGTTGAAATAAAACATAAAACAAAAACTTCTTTATTTGAACCACTTGTTTAAAAAAATATAATTAGTGTTTCATTATAGCTGCAAATCATTCTCAAGCATGGTAAATGATCTATATCAACACGCACAAAATGTTGGAGTAGCTGAGCATGTCAGGCAGCATCCAAGGAAATGAACAGTCAACGCTTTGGGCCGAGACGTTTCTTCAGGACTGAAAAGGAAGAGGAAAGACATCAGAATAAAAGGTGGGGAAAGGGGGAAGGAGGATAGCTAGAAGGTGTTAGGTGAAGCCAGGCAGTGGAAGAGATAAAGGGCTGGAGAGGAAGGAATCTGATGGGAGAGAAGAGTGGATCACAGAAGAAGGGGAAGAAGGAGGGGCACCATGGTGAGGTAAGAAGCGATAAGAGGCCAGAATGGGGAATAGAAGAAGGGAAAAGATGGAACTTTTTTTTAGCAGAAAGAGAAATCGATATTCATGCTATCAGTTTGGAGACTACCCGGTGGAATATAAAGTGTTGATCTGCTACCCTGACGACGGCCTCATTGTGGCACTCTGTTATTGTATCTTTTGTGAGGTTTCCAATATTTTGTGATGCCCCTGGGTCTGTAGTGGCCGGAGTTTAGAAGAATGAGGGTGGAATCTCATTGAAACTTACCGAATATTGAAAGGCATAGATAGAGTGGACATGGAGAGGATGTTTCCTATAGTGGGGGAGTCTAGAACCAGAGGACACATCCTTAGAATAGAAGGACAACGCTTTAGAAAAAAGCTGAGGAGGAATTTTTTTAGCCAGAAATTCACTGCCACAGGTGGCTGAGGAGGCCAGGTCATTGGGTAAACTTAAAGCGGAGGTTGTTAGGTTTTTGATTAGTAAGTGTGTAAAGTGGTACAAGGAGAATGCAGGAGAATGGGGTTGAGAGGGAAATAGATCACGATTTGTAGACCAAATGATGGAGCAGACACTGTGGGCTGAATACCTAATTCTGCTCCTATTTGTTAAGGTCTTGTGTTTTAACAACACTAACTACCTGCACTGCTATCTTGAAGGATCCTTGGACCCATGAAGGTGACAGAGAAGCACCAAGGCCACTCTGTTCTCATTACTCCCTTGGGCATGAACAGTCATGACCCCTAGCTTCATTCTTGCTTCTAAAATACATCACCTTCTCGATATCCCTTTCAGAATTCTTAACATCTTCTGCTTTGAATAAGCTTTTGATTGCCTCTCCAAGTGCCTCTTAGTTCCTTTTTTGTGCCATACTAGTGAAAAATACCTTTGAATATATTCAAGTGCTATTTAATTATATATCGATTAAAGAATGTAAAGAATTGCAAGCAACACACACAAAATGCTGGTGGATTTTGCTGGCCAGGCAGCATCTATAGGAAGAAGTACAGTCGACGTTTCAGGCCGAGACCCTTCGTTAGGACTAACTGAAAGAAGAGATAGTAAGAGATTTGAAAGTGGGAGTGGGAGGGAGAGATCCGAAATGATAGGAGAAGACAGGAGGGGGAAGGATGGAGCTAAGAGCTGGAAAGTTGATTGACAAAAGGGATACAAGGCTGGAGAGGGGAGAGGACCATGGGACAGGAGGCCTAGGGAGAAAGAAAGGGGGAGTGGAGCACCAGAGGAAGATGGAGAGCAGGCAAGGAGTTATTGTGAGAAGGACAGAGATAGAAAAAGGAAAAAAATAATAAATAAGGGATGGGGTAAGAAGGGGAGGAGGGACATTAACGGAAGTTAGAGAAGTCAATGTTCATGCCATCAGGTTGGAGGCTACCCAGACAGAATATAAGGTGTTGTTCCTCCAACCTGAGTGTGGCTTCATCTTGACAGTAGAGGAGGCCGTGGATAGACATATCAGAATGGGAATGGGATGTGGAATTAAAAAGTGTGGCCACTGGGAGATCCTGCTTTCTTTGGAGGACAGAGCGTAGGTGTTCAGTGAAACGGTCTCCCAGTCTGCGTCGGGTCTCGCCAATATATAAAAGGCCGCACCAGGAGCACCGGACGCAGTATATCACCCCAGCCGACTCACAGGTGAAGTGTCGCCTCACCTGGAAGGACTGTCTGGGGCCCTGAATGGTGGAGAGGGAAGAAGTGTAAGGGCATGTGTAGCACTTGTTCCGCTTCCAAGGATAAGTGTCGGAAGGGAGATCGGTGGGGAGGGATTGGGGGGGAACGAATGGACAAGGGAGACGCATAGGGAACGATTTCTGCGGAAAGCAGAAAGGGTTGGAGGGAAAGATGTGCTTTCTTTAGAGGACAGAGCGTAGGTGTTCAGTGAAACGGTCTCCCAGCCTGTATCGGGCCTCGCCAATATATAGAAGGCCACACCGGGAGCACCGGACGCAGTATATCACCCCAGCCGACTCACAGGTGGGATCCCGTTGGAGGTGGCGGAAGTTATGGAAAATTATATGTTGGACCCGGAGGCTGGTGGGGTGGTAAGTGAGGACAAGGGGAACCCTATCCCTAGTGGGGTGGTGGGAGGATGGAGTGAGAGCAGATGTGCATGAAATGGGAGAGATGCATTTGAGAGCAGAGTTGATGGTGAAAGAAGGGAAGCCCCTTTCTTTAAAAAAGGAAGACATCTCCTTCGTCCTGGAATGAAAAGCCTCATCCTGAGAGCAGATGCGGCGAAGACGGAGGAATTATGAGAAGGGGATGGCGTTTTTGCAAGAGACGGTGAGAAGAGGAATAGTCCAGGTAGCTATGAGAGTTTGTAGGCTTATAGTAGATATCAGTAGGTAAGCTGTCTCCAGAGATAGAGACAGAAAGATCAAGAAAGGGGAGGGAGGTGTCAGAAATGGACCAGGTAAACTTGAGGACAGGGTGAAAGTTGGAGGCAAAGTTGATGAAGTCAGCGAGCTCAGCATGCGTGCAGGAAGCAGTGCCAATGCAGTCGTCGATGTAGCGAAGGAAATGTGGGGGACAGATATCAGTATAGGCTTGGAACATGGACTGGCATCTGCAGATTTTCTCGTGTTTGTATTTTTAAAGAGTTGCGAACTCTTATCTTCTTTCTTAATCTTCCAAATAACAGAGGTATGAGGTTGTACGTAGCAAAATCGACTGGGTCTCCCTTATTTTGAGGAAGAAAGCTGAGGAGTGACTCAGGATTTCAAATTATGGAAGATTTTGTTTGTATGCAGAGGCAGAATTTCCATCTGTGAGGAAGAGCATAACCAGAGGCCATCAGCAGAAGATAGGGACCAAACTATTCATTGAGAGCTTAG
Source organism: Mobula birostris (assembly GCF_030028105.1). NCBI lineage: Eukaryota > Metazoa > Chordata > Chondrichthyes > Myliobatiformes > Myliobatidae > Mobula > Mobula birostris. The sequence continues at coordinate 12,983,539 of NC_092374.1, read as the reverse complement.
AAGATTGCCAGCTTGGGTTGATTATGCTGTTTCTATCCTATTTAGTAATTAAAACTGGAGCCCGTATTGTGAAATCAAAATAAAAGGATGCAGTCTGTGGTGTGGAGAAGGGAAACTTAATTCCTTACTCCATGCAAAGGATTACGAATCTTGCTCTAAGCAGTTGTTTGTCAGTCTAGAGTCCCTTCCTATTATCAGATATGTTTGGCTCCCTAATTTAATGTTTTAATTGCAGAGCACCATCTGGAGCAGGGCAGTCAAAACTGTCAGCAGTAGTAACAGCACAAGGTGGTCGAGGAACCACCACAGTCATGCCCTTGCCAGCATCTCAATCCAAAAATCCTGGAAACGGCCTGGAGTTCGGCCGACCCATCAGCCCGACGCCTCCGCTCCCCACTGCGGTGATATCAGCGGCACATACACAGGCCACAAATCCACAGGCCAAAGTCCTGATGCACATGACTGGCCAAATGACGGTTAACCAGGCCCGCAATGCAGTGCGAACAGGTAAGGCCATATTGGCATGATGCTGTCATGTTTCAGCTTACTCAAACTGTTCATTTCATTAAACCTGGAAGAATGAATGCCTTATTTCCTCACTTTAGTTACTGCTGTTTGAACTTGTATTTCTGTAAATTTTAATTCCTAATTGGGTGATTTCCCCCACCCCATTTTTGATCAATATTATAACTCTGCAATCCTGACATGGAACATTCCAACCTTCCCAATGACCTCGTCCCAGTCTCCCTGTCTGACATTTTCTATCTCTTGCTTTATAATCCAGGTATTACACTAAAATGTTAACCTGCTGAAATCTCTTTATTCCCCACAGCTGTAGCCCAGGGCCAAGAACGACCAACGGCAGCAGTGACTCCGATCCAAGCGCACAACCCAGCCTCTCCCATCCCCACGACTTCAGTCGCTCACCAACAAGCCGCCTCCCTGCAGCAGCCGCAGCAGGTCCTACAGACGGTCGCCCCTTTCGCGGTGGTCACGGCTCCCACGGCAGCCAGGCTGGGCGTTGCTCTCACCTCCGCCGCGTCCGCCATAACCCCTCCGAATGTCAGCGCCACAGCACTAGAGGGGGAGCCGTTGGGCGTTGCGACGTGTGCCATCCCAGCCGTTCCCACCACTGCTCCCCCAACGGTCTCAGCTGCTGGTAAACTTGAGAAGGAGAGCAGAGAAAAGGTGAGGGGCTTATCCTTTTTTCCGCTACTGGGGAGCTTCGATCAAGGGGATGTTGTATAACGCTGGACAACAAAGATTTTGCTTCCCGAATACCTTTAGGTGTATCTTATGAATTTTGGGCTACTGATCATGAAAATCACCATGAAATTTCCCTATCACACACCATTTTTTAAATAAACTTATGTTTATTATTTCAATTCATAATTCAAGTCAATTAAAATGTTGCCTACAATGTAAGCTGGAAAGTTTCCTATCATGTCCAGGCATGCTTAGGCGGCGCAGCTGCTGCATGTCAGGACAGGTTTTAGTAATAATTATTGGGTTCAGGACTGTAAGGATGGAATTTGCTATCACCAGGCACAAACATTTCTATGAAGGATTTTGATATTTGAGACAGATGCTTCCCAGAATAACAGATGCCAAAATTAAGGAAAGCATTTTTGTTGGTCCACAAATCAAACAGGTCATCAATGACAGGCAATTTTGAAGAATTTCTGGTGGGACCGGAGAAAATCACATGGAAGGCATTCAAGTCAAGTCAATTTTTATTGTCATTTCGACCATAACTGCTGGTACAGTACACAGTAAAAACAAGACAATGTTTTTCAGGACCATGTTGCTACATGAAACAATACAGAAACTACACTGAACTACGTAAAACAACACAAAAACTACAGTAGACTACAGACCTACCCAGGACTGCATAAAGTGCACAAAACAGTGCAGGCATTACAATAAATAATAAACAAGACAATAGGCACAGTAGAGGGCAGTAGGTTGGTGTCAGTCCAGCTTCTGGGTATTGAGGAGTCTGATGGCTTGGGGGAAGAAACTGTTACATAGTCTGGTCATGAGAGCCCGAATGCTTCGGTACCTTTCGCCAGATGGCAGGAGGGAGAAGAGTTTGTATGAGGAGATGCGTGGGGTCCTTCATAATGCTGTTTGCTTTATGGATGCAACGTGTGGTGTAAATATCTATAATGGCAAGAAGAGAAACCCCGATGATCTTCTCAGCTGACCTCACTATCCGCTGCAGGGTCTTGTGATCCGAGATGGTGCAATTTCCGAACCAGGCAGTGATGCAGCTGCTCAGGATGCTCTCAATACAACCTCTGTAGAATGTGGTGAGGATGGGGGTGGGAGATGAACTTTTCTCAGCCTTTGCAGAAAGTAGAGACGCTGCTGGGCTTCCTTTGCTATGGAGCTGGTGTTGAGGGACCAAGTGAGATTCTCCGCCAGGTGAACACCAAGAAATTTGGTGCTCTTAACAATCTCTACAGAGGAGTCATCGATGTTCAGTAGGGAGTGGTCGCTCCATGTCCTTCTGAAGTCAACAACCATCTCTTTTGTTCGCATTCAGAGACAGATTGTTGGCTCTGCACCAGTCTGTTAGCAGCTGCACCTCCTCTCTGTATGCTGACTCATCATTCTTGCTGATGAGACCCACCATGGTTGTGTCATCGGCGAACTTGAACTGTCGTGGGTCAGCAGAGTGAACAGCGGTGGACTGAGCACACAGTCCTGGGGGGCTCCCCTGTGCTCAGTGTTGATGGTGTTGGAGATGCTGCTTCCAATCCGGACTGACTGAGGTCTGCCAGTCAGGAGGTCTAGGATTCAATTGCAGAGGGAGGTGTTCAGGTCCAGTAGGCTCAGCTTTCCAATCAGTTTCTGAGGAATGATTGTGTTGAATGCTGAGCAGCATTCAAATGTACGTGTCTTTTTTGTCCAGGTGGGTTAGGGCCAGGTGGAGGGTGATGGCAATGGCGTCGTCTGTTGGAACGGTTGGGACGGTACGCGAACTGCAGGGGGTCCAGTGAGGGGGGCAGCAGGGTCTTGATGTGCCTCATGACAAGCCTCTCAAAACACTTCATGATGATGGATGTGAGTGCAATGGGACAGTAGTCGTTGAGGCAGGACACTGAAGACTTCTTCGGCACGGGGACAATGGTGGCAGCCTTGAAGCACGTAGGAACGATGGCACTGCTCAGGGAGATGTTGAAGATGTCAGTGAGAATCTCTGCTAGCTGGTCTGCACATCCTTTAAGCACTCTGCCAGGAATATTGTCTGGTCCAGCAGCCTTCTGTGGGTTGACCCTGCACAGGGTTCTCCTCACATCAGCCCCAGTAAGACACAGCACCTGGTCATTTGGAGGAGAGGTGGTCTTCCTCGCTGCCACGTCATTTTCCGCCTCAAAATGAGCGTAGAAGTTGTTCAATGCATCTGGGAGGGAGGCATCACCAGCACAGGCAGGTGGTGTTGTCTTGTAGTTGGTGATGTCCTGAATGCCCTTCCACATGCGCCGCGTGTCGCTGCTGTCCTGGAAGTGGCTGTGGATTCGCTGGGCATGTGCATGCTTTGCCTCTCTGATGGCCCGGGACAGTTTGGCCCTCGCTGTTGTTAGGGCTGCCTTGTTGCCTGCTCTGAAGGCGGAGTCACGGGTCCTCAGCAGCGCACGCACTTCAAGGAACTCAGCGCACTCAGCAACTTCAAGGAAGTTGTTTAAATTTTTTCGGCATCTACAGAGCACCAAACTACATGCAGCTGGTCGAAAGCATGCTTCAAGCATATAAAACCATGAAATGCAATATGTCCCTAAAGATTCGTTTTCTGCATTCCCATTTAGACTTCTTCCCTGCAAATCTTGGTGCTGTTAGTGACGAGCATGGTGAAAGGTTTCACCAAAGCATTGCGCTCATGGAGAAAAGATACCAGGGCAACTGGAATCTATCAATGCTGGCGAATTATTGTTGGACACTTAAGCGAGAAGCCTCAGACACTGAGTACAAATGGAAATCATTAACAAAATATTTTTAACTTAGTTGAACTATTGCAAAGCATTAGCACCTTTATGCAATTAAACACATTATATTCAATAAAAGTTAATTTTTTTCTCCAAATTCCTATGTGATATAAGTAGTTTGAAATTATATTTGTGTTCATCTTCAAGCAGTCTATCATAAACAAAAAAAAATTCTGAGGAAGCAACACTTGAAAAAATTTTGTTGTCCAGTGTAATCACAACTGAGTCTTACAGGAACACGCACAAAATGCTGGAGGAACTCAGCAAGTCAGGAGGCATCTATGAAGGGGAAAAAACAGTCCATGTTTCGGACCGAGACTGGAAGTGAAGGCAGAAGAAGCCAGAATAAAAAGGTGGGCAAGGGGAAGGAGTACGAGCTGGCATGTGATAGTGAGAGAAGTTGAACAGGGGAAGTCTGAGGGTAGGAGAGTGGTGGATGAAGTAAGAAGCTGGGAAGGGATAAGTGGAAGATTTAAAGGGCTGAAGAAGAAGGAATCTGATAGGAGAGAGCAGTAGACCATGGAAGAAAAGGAAGGAGGAAGGGAATTAGTGTGAAGTGACAGTTCTGTGGGGAGAAAAGGAGTGAGAGGGGAACCAGAATGAGGAATGGAGAAATTACTGTTCATACAATCAGGTTGGAGGCTACCCAGATGGAATATAAGGAGTTGTTCCTCTGTCCTGAGTATGGTCTCACCATGGCAGCAGAGGAGGCCATGGAAAAACATGTCAGAATGGGAATGGGTAGCCACTGGGAGATCATGCCTTTTGCAGCAGATGGAGCAAAGGTACTAAACAGTGCAGTTCTTTAATCTATCTCGGATCTCACTGGTGTAGAGCAGGCCGCGTCAGGAACACTAGATACAGTTGATGACCCCGACAGACTCAACTGGAAGGAACGGAGATGAGGGAGGGGGTGAAGGGGCATATGCAGCTCCTGTCCTGCTTGCAGGGATAGGTGCCACGAGGGAGATCAGCAGATCGGCACGAGTGGGCAAGGCAGTCACGTACAGAGCAAACCCTACGGAAAGCGGAGAGTGGGAGGAAGGGAAAGATGTGCTTAGTGGTAGGGTCCCGTTAGAAATGGCAAAGATACAGAAGATGTGCCGGGTATAGAGGCTCGTGGGTGGTAGATAAGGAACTGTTATGACAGCGGGAGAATGAGGTGAGGGTAGATCTGAGGAATATGTAGGAGATGTGGGTGAGAGCAGTAACGATGGTGGTGGAATGGATACCCAGTTTTTTTGGAAAAAAGAGGACATCTCTTATCCTGAGAGCAGATGTGCCGGAGACAAATGAACCATTCATCGGGACTGAAAGGAAGAGGGCAGAAGCCCTAATCTGCACCCCGCCCCCCCCCCCGCCAGTCCAAATGGTGGGTTTCAGTCTATTTATTAGGTATTTATTTCCCTCCATAGATACAGCCTGATCTGTTGAGTTCCTCCAGCATATTTTGTGTATTACTTAGGATTTGCAGTATCTCTTGTGTTTATGATATGTTCTCATGCAGTTCTGGTTAGCAATGTAGTTGAAAAGATAAAACACAGCACATCTCCCAAAGCACCAGTGAAGGATGAAAAGCAAGGACACTGCAGATGCGAAACCTAAAATAGAGACCAGGTGTTGCAATGGCCAGTGGAGGAACAGGTGAAAGGGCAAAGGTGGAAAGTCTTCGACGGATTGAGGGCGGGGAGATGAAGCTTTGTCCAAAAGTTGGTAATAACGTGTGAGGGAGTAGAGATGTTCTTAAAGAGGTGGTGTAAATGGTTAGAGTAGATCGGAAAAGGATGGAAACTCAAGATAAAGCCACTTGGCCCAGGATTCTGGCCGAGGGATGTGCATTAGCTACCAGACCAATCTATGGGGTAAATCTTAAACACAAGGGATTCTGCAGATGCTGGAAATCCTGAGTAACACACAGAGAATGTGAAAGAACTTAGCAAGTTAGACAGCATCTGTGGATAGGAATAAAGAGTTGAAGTTCTGGGCTGATGAAAGGTCTCAGCCCGAAACATCAACTCTTCATTCCTTTATACAGATACTGCCTGACCTTTTGAGTTCCTCCAGCATTCTGTGTGTATGAGGTAAAATCTGACCCATGGGAGTATTTCAGAGGCTGGTCTGTTATCCTATCCTGGCATATTCAAACAGACTAGAAACGATTGGAAGGGGTAGTTTGCACTGGGATGTAGTACTTGACTAATCATTGCAACTAAATTATGTGATGAGGCTTTGCAAAGCAAAGATTCAATTATCAATCGAGATTCAATTGATAGGTGTATATCAGTAACTTCAAAAATAATCTTCTGGAAGTGACCTTATCCCTTCGACATTGAACCCCCACTGGCGTTTCAGGCCTTCACCAATCATGGACTTCAGTGTTTAGTAGAATTTTACTTGTGACAGTAAGCTCATCTGGCCATCACTAAATGTTCAGCAGCGGACACATTACCCAGAAGTGCCAGCTAAATTTTTAGAGCACCGAATGCAACCACACAGCACAGGCTCTTAGGCACACAATGTTATGCTGACCTTTTAGCCTACCCTAAGATAAATCTAAATCTTCCCTCCTACATACCCTCCATTTTTCTATCATTCATGTGCCACCTTAAATGTCCCTGATTTATCTGCCTCCACCACCATCCCTGGCAGGTGTTTCATGCACCCAACACTCGGTGTATAAAGAACTTACTCACTCTGTGTATAGAGACAATGGCTGTACTTTATTAGGAGTTTGAAGCGATTTAGCATGTTAACAAATACACTCAAAAACTTCTATAGTTGTACCATGGAGAGCATTCTGACAGGCTGCATCACTGTCTGGTATGGAGGGACTACTGCACAGGACCAAAAAAAAGCTCCATCTTGGGCACTAGCCTACAAAGTACCCAGGACTTCGTTAGGGAGTGGTGTCTCAGAAGGGCAGCGCCGTTATTAAAGACCTCCAGCACCCAGGGCATGCACTTTTCTCACTGTTACCATCAGGTAGGAGATACAGAAGCCTGAAGGCACACACTTAGTGATTCAGGAACAGCTTCTTCCCCTCTGCCATCTGATTCCTAAATGGACTTTGAAGCTTTGGACACTACCTCACTTTCTTAATATACAGTATTTCTGTTTTTGCACATTTTTTAATAATCTATGCAATATATGTAATTGATTTACTTGTTTATTTATTATGTTTTATTTTATGTATTATTATTATTATTATTTTTCTCTCTCTGCTAGATTATGTATTGCATTGAGCTGCTGCTGCTAAGTTAACAAATTTCACGTCACATACCGGTGATAATAAACCTGATTCTGATTCTGACATCCCTTTGAACTTTCCTCCAATCACCTTGTATCCACCCCTAGTGCCTGGCACCTGAAAACTTGGATGAATACAGCCTAACGTTCCTTCGCCATTTCATGCCTTCAATGGGTGGGTTAGGGGTTGTGCTGGAAACAGTCAAAAGATAGGTCAGGTAATGCACTTTTCTGCATGATTTGAAGACTCTCTGGGAGTGTTCTTGTGACATAGTAATTGACAACCAGTACTCTAGTACTCTGGCAAATATGAGATTCATCTATTGAAATTGACCATTGGTGATGAAGGCTATTGGGTGGTTTTCTTGCTTCCTTACAGAAGGAAAAGAAAAGTTTTCTGAAACTCCTATCTGGCGCATCTACGAAGCGGAAGTCTCGCCCTTCGCCTCCGTCCTCACCTACATTAGAATCTGAACAGGCTGCTTCAGAGACAGTGCTACAGGGGGCTGTGGGGCCTGAGGTCTCTGCAGGCATAAACCACAACAGAGCTGGGTCCTGCCCTGTAGACACAGAAACTATAGGAGCCATGTTTGAAACACTCCATCGGAAGACTGCTTCCTTGGACTCTGGTGTCCCCATCGCCCCTCCTCCAAGGCAACCTTGTTCATCCATGGGTTCAGTTCAGTTGGAATCCAAATCCATACCATGCGAAAGGTAATGTTTCAGCCTTGTTTCCCTACAATCATCCCCTGAAGTTGACAGCAAAACAAAAATTGTGTATTCTCTATTTGACCAACTCGTCTTGCATAAAATACTTGTCTAAGAATATCTCCTCACCCTCTTCATTACCACTCTCGCCCTCTAACCCTCTCCTCCCCCTCGACTTTTTTCCCCCCTCATTTCTACCACACCCCTGTATCTCTCTCTCTCTCTCTCTCCCTCCCTTGTGTGCCTCTCTCTTTCTCTGTGTCTCTATCTGTCTCAGTCTGTCTGTCTCTCTCTATCTCTCTCTATCTCTATCTCTTTCTGTCTCTGTTTCTCTCCACCCTCCCCCACTCTATCACCAGCACTCCTCTCTTTTCTGGTAAACCTCAAGCAACAGAACAATTCTGCAGAGCTCATAAATTATTAACAAAATGACTTTGGCATTTCTGTTAAGTCCTTGTGCTGGATTGCATTTATTAGTTTGGAGAAACCCATTTCGAACTGTAAATTATTAACGGTGTTGCTGTTACAAATTTACCAAATGTGCTCTGTGCAAACTGAAAACTCTACTTTGAAATCTTCGCCCAGAATATTTTACTGCAATAGTGGCAGACTGTGTGAATACCTTGGCACAACATTGGATCTGAAGCCTGCTTGATCATGTGTCCTGCTCCTCCACTGACTGCGGCACACTGGCTCAAATCTTAAAGTAGTATTTGAATGTCTCCAAAGTTCAAAGGAAATTTATTATCAAAGTATATGTACAGTATGTCACCATATACTACTCTGAAATCATTTTCTTGTGGGCATTCACAGTAAATGCAAAGAAACACGAATCAATGAAAAACTGCATGCAAAAGACAACAAATTGTGCACATGAAAAAGAAAAAAAAACAAAACGATAATATATAAATTTTGATAACATGAATTGTAGAGTCCTTGGAAGTGAGTGAAGTTAACCATGCTGGTTCAGAGGCCTGATTGTTGAGAGGTAATAACTTCCTGAACTTGGGTGGTGTCCGACCTAAGGCAGTGAGAAGAGAGCATGGCCTGGATGGTGAGGGTCCCTGGTGATGGATACCGCTTTTCTCTGACAGTGCTCTTTGTAGAAGTGCTCAATAGTGGGGGAAGACTTTACCCGTGACGGACTGGGCTGTATCCACTACTTTTTGTAGGCTTTTCCTTTCAAGTGCATCGGCGTTTCCATACCAAGCCAGGTGCTGCAAACATGAACTGGCTGGCTTGGAACAAGGACATAAATGACCTGTAATACTCAGTAAATCAGTCAGCACAAACAGGGAGGGAAACAGTTTGTGTTCCTGCCCAATGACTTTTCACGTGAATTCCACTCATCCTGCTGAATATTCCATATGGTTTCAGAACTACTATTCCCATTCTGGTTATTCTCTCACCCTTTCTCTTCTCCTCACCTACCTATCACCTCCCTCTGGTTCCCCTCCTTCCCTTACTCCCATGGTCTACTGGCATGGCTTATTGAACTGGTGTTGAACTTATGCAACGAAGTAAAGAGATTTACAGGAACTCCTTTTTATAATGTTATTTACAAATGATTTAATTCAAAGTTCTTTACAATGGGATAAAGTACAAATATAAAAATAAACGAGTGTTGTTAGCTAAAAGCAAGGTGAAATAAATAGGTTTTGAGCTAGCATTTAGAAATGTCAAATGTGTCTGTATCCCTTATAGTTTTAGGCATTGAAACTGTTTAGGATTGTAGTTCAAAAAAGGCGACCTGCCAATTATCTTTTGTGGGAGATTGTTTAAATTTAAGAGACCAACAAAGAGGATCTGAGAGCCTGAAAAGGATTATAAAACAAATGTGATTCTGTGATGCACTCCGGACCCTGCCTGTCATCTCCCGTGCCTCCACCTCCTCTCTCCACACTTAGTCCTTACTCAGGGTTTCGATCCAAAATGGCCACAGACTCCCTTCTGCAACAATATGAAGAGATTTCCGCCAACCCTTTTTCTGTCTATTATTTCCTGTGACTCCATATCCATAAGCATAAGACGTAGGAGCAGAATTAGGCCATCTGGCTCATCGAGTCTACTCCACTATTCCATCATGGCCCATTTATTACCCCTCTCAACTCCATTGACCTGCCTTCTTGTAACCTTTGACACCCTGATTAACCAAGAACTTATCAGCTTTCACCTTAAATATACCCACTGAATTGGCTTGCATAGCCACCTGTGGCAACAAATTCCACAGATTCAACAGCCTCTAGCTAAAGAAATATTTCCTCATCTCTGTTCTAAATGTACGTCCCTCAATTCTGAGGCTGTGCCCTCTGGTCCTGAACTCACTCACTATAGGAAACATTCTCTTCACATCCACTCTATGTAGGCCTTTCAATATTTGATAGGTTGTAATGAGATCCCTATCATTCTCCTAAACTCCAGCGAGTACAGGCCCAGAGCTATCAAACACTCCTCATATGTTAACCCTTTCATCCCTGGAATCATTCTCTTGAAACTCCTCTGGACCCCCTCCAATGCCAGCATATTTTTTCTCAGATAGAGGCCCAAAACTGCTCAACATTTTCCAAGTGTAGTTAATTCCTTATAAAGCTTCAGAATTACATGCTTGCTTTTGTATTCTGGTCCTCTTGAAATGCATGCTAACATTGCATTTGCATTCATTACCTGCAAGTTAACATTTAGGGAATCCTGCATGAGGAGTCTTAAGTCTTTCAGCACCTCTAATTTTTGAATTTTCTCCCCAGTTAGAAAATAGTACGTGATTTTATTCCTTCAGCCAAAGTGTGTGACCATACCCCTACCTTTCCCTCCATCTATCTTCGTATCATCTACAAACTTGGCCATAAAGCCATCAATTCCTTCATCCGAATCATTGACATACAACGTAAAAAGAAGACTCTGACTGACTCCCAACACCGACTCCTGTGGCATACCACTAGTTATTGGCAGCCAACCAGAAAAAGCCTCCTTTATTCCCACTCTTTGCCTCCTGCCAGTCAGCCAATGCTCTATCCAAGTTTGTATCTTTCCTGAAATGCCAGGGGTTCTTATCTTTTAAGCAGCTCCATGTGCGGCACCTCATTAAATGCCTTCTGAAAATCCAAATAAGCAACATCCATTGACTCTCTTTTGTTTACCTGACCTGTTACTTCCTCGAACAATTCCAACAGATTTGTCAGGCAAGATTTCCCCTCTAGAAAACAATGCTGACTTCAGGTATTTTTATTATCTTGCCTCCAAGTATCCTGAAACCGCATCTTAAGTTATCGACCTCAACATCTTTCTAACTACTGATGTCAGACTAACCAGCTTATAATTTCCTGTCTTCTGCATCCCTTTCTTCTTAAAGGGTGGATTAGCATTTGCAATTTTCCAGTCCACAGGTACCATTCCAGAATCTAGTGATTCTTGAAATGCCTCTACAATCTCTTTAGCTACCTCTTTCAGAACTCTGGGGGGCAGTCGATTGGGTCCAGGTGACTAATCAACCTTCATGCTTTTCAGCTTTCCAAGTATCTTCCCTTTTGTAATAACAATGACATTCACTTCTGACCCCCGACACACTAACATATCTGCATTCTGCTTGTGTCTCCACTCTGTCCACCCTCCGTACTTTCACACCTGTGGGAATGTTTCAAAGTGCATAGCCCCATTCCTGAGAGCTTTGCTGGTAAAACAGGTCACAATTCTACTTTAGAAAGAAAATTATATAAATATGCTTCGTGGCTTAGAAACTGCTTCCACCGCTGTTTCCAGTTAACAGTTAAGCATTTTGGATCCTAACCAATCCTCTGCGCGTGCGTACACACACACACACACACACACACACACACACACACACACACACACACACGTCTCCTAGTACCTCTTTTTGTACTGTAGGCATTATGTTTAAATATACATCCTCTGGTTGTTTCAGACTGTTGAAACAGCAAAAAAAAAACATTTTCCAATCCAAAAAACTAGCACACACAAAATGCTGGAGGCTGAGATCTTTCATCAGGACTGAGGGGAGTCTCAGCCTGGAAAGTTGAGTGTTAATTCCCCCATCATAGACGCTGCCTGATCTGCTGAGTTCCTCCAGCATTTTATCTGTTTTGTTCCAGATTTACAGCATCTGCAGAATCACTGGTGTTTAGTCGTTTTAATTTGGTGGAAATCCAATCAGAACAGTAGCAGGATGTCTCCATCTCCATGATAAGACAGAGGAACATGAATCAGGTGCTCAGTGGGATGTGGAGGTTCATGTCAGCAGGACCTGCAATCAAAAGTGGATGTGATAGTTCCTCTGTTGTATGAAGCCTGTGCTAAACTCCATCTGGAGTGCAGCATTCAGCAACACAAGAGATGTAGCAAAAAAAATTCCTCACCCCTCCCCTCTTCTTCTATTCCTCACACTGGTCTCTTACCTCTTATCACCTGTGTATCTTCTCCCCCTGGGTTCCCTCCTCCTTCCCTTTCTCCCAATGGTCCACTCTCCTAACAGATTCCTTCCTCTCCAGCCTTTTATTTTCCTAACCCACCTGACTTCACCTAACAACTAACCTCTTTCCCCTCCCCCAACCTTTTTATTAAAGCAACTTCCCCCTTCATATCCCAGGTTTTGCCAGAAACGTCCACTGTTTATTTCCACAGATTCTGCCTGACCTGCTGAATTCCTCCAGCATTTTGTGTGTGTTGCTTTGGATTTCCAGCATCTGCAGACATCCTTGTGTTTAAGATTTAGCAGATGCTGGAAATCTTGAGTAACACACAAATAGCTTGAGAAATTCAGCATGTCAGGCAGCATCTTTGGAGGGGAATAAGCTGTCAATGCTTTGGCCAGAAACCCTTCATCGGGACCAAAAAGAAAGGGGGCAGAAGCTAGAATATGAGGGTGGGAAGGGAAGAAGTATAACCTGGCAGGTGAGAGGGAGGAGGATGATGCGGGAATCTGGGAGGTGATTCATGGAAGAAGTAAAAGGCTGACGAAGAAGGAATCTGATAGGAGAGGGGAGTGGACCATGGGAGAAAGGGAAGGAGGAGGGGAACCAGAGGAAGATGATGGGCAGGTAAGGAGAAAGGTTGAGAAGGTAACCAGAATGGGGAATAGTAAAAGAGAGAAAGAGGGAAGAGAGAACAATTACTGTAAGTTTTGCCTTGTAAGCTATATTGACTTTGGAGTGGGTAAACTTGAAATTATTAGAATAATAGTGGAGCTTAAATTCTCAAGCCAGACTTTATAAACGTGGCCTCTGTTCTCGTGGACATGAGAGGAAAAGTAGCTAATACATCAAAAAGATTTGATGGTGTGTGTAAATA